>NC_133024.1:12558181-12861212 GCF_048771995.1 Taeniopygia guttata | reverse complement strand
GGAGCTCCAGGGCTCAGGGGCAGAGGGTGAGGCTGCAGTGCCAGGTGATGCTGCTCAGGGCAATCAAGGGCTGTCAGTGTCCTTGGGGCCCCGACAGATTTTTTTTAGCTTGTTCCACTAACCTTTAATTAAAGTGAGTTTTGATAAAATTTGTTTAAAGTGGGACCTTTCTGTCCAGCAGGGTTTAATTAATAGTGAAATAAAATGCCATTTAAACGCCACAACAAGCATTAAGCATGTGAACTACGAGGATTAGCACCGAAAGAGTGCTTTACATATTTTTCTTAATCTTTTATCAACAATATTCCTGTTGGGCTAATTGTCAAGGAGCAAGAAGACTTGATTCAGAAAAAAAAAAGGCAGTTGAAAGCAAGCTCAAAAGAGTGCATCTTTGCAGACAGTATAGAGGCAAAAAAACCCTTATATCTCTGTGAATTTGATGTATTTTTTGAGTAGATTAATAGAAACTGTTTTTAAAATTGAGGTAAAGGCTTAATTTAATTTAAAGTCAGACATTCCTTGCTTTTGTGAAGGGGATTGATAATTCAGAAAGCTATTGGGGTGTTAAAGCCGTGTAAAGCCAAGGTGTTAAAAAGCCATGGACAGGGGTGTACTTACACAAAAAGCTTTTGAAAATGCCCCTTCCTCAATTGCTAAAAGGAACAAAGCTGCCACCAGCTGTAAAATCCAGCAGGAGGAAACACCTAGCTAAGGAGCAGTGCAGTAACACATGGCCACAGTTCACAGCAAGGAGAAGTCACTGGTGGAGCTCTGCAAGGATTGACACTGAAATTGGGGATATTCAATTAAGTGCTCTAAGACAGCAGCTGGATGGTCCATTATTAAATTATCTCAAAGAAGAGATGAATAGGAAAGCAATCAAGTTTGCTGATTAAAGGCAGCTATTGAAGATGACTGTGAACATCAACCAAACACCTAATTAAATAGGAAACATCACCTGTAACACAGGTACTATCTTAATCATAATTTACTGGAGATTAGGATAGTATTCCAGAGAAGTTTCACCAAAATGTTCACTTTGCTTTTGCTTCCTTTTGCCATCTTTTGTTTACTCCTGTTGTGGGCACAACCAGTTTTACATTCTTTATGGAAAAGCCACCAACAGATTCTGATTAGGAATTCACATCAGCTGGAGCAGCACAAATTCCCAAGTGACTAACCATTAAACTCAGCTAGAAACATGCATCCTGTTTTAAGGAAAAGAAAAAAATATTTAAAAAGGGGAAAAAAGTCTAACTTTGGGCAAGGCAAGCATCTAATTGCAGTGAGGCTGCTTTTGCAACACTTAGAGAATTTCAAATTGCTTGCACCATTTGCCTACTTATCCTATTCATTAGACTCAGTTTAAACTGTATATATTAGTAGAGAGGTCACATTACAATAATGGAGACAACTATTTTAGTTAGTATATTTACAAAACTGCTTCTGCTGTATTATGTTGTGACGAGTCTTGTACTGTGACAATTTCTGCCTCTGTAGTGCTCGAGCTGTCTGATGTATTGACAATCTCTTCTGATCTGTGAAAAGTCATCACATCATAAACTTTCCTGTCCAAAGCACTTTTTGTCCTCCATTGGTCACTAATATTGGATAACTGCATCACATGTTTCACCTTAAGCTTGCTGGAACAGCCTGAAGCTGTTAAATTAGGATGGAAACTACTTTTTAAGAATCATATTTAGCCAGGATCAAATGAATGTCTTGATCAGCACCAGGAACTGATAAGAGACCCTCAAGACAGTCCGAACTATGTAAATTTTTAAAAACCCAGCAAAGATACTCCCACAAATGCTGATGTTGGTAGGGAACCACCCATCTAGCACGATGTATTGCTTGCTGTGCAATACATCACAGCTTGCACAATGAAATCACATTTAAAATTACCTTCCTATCTATAAAGTGGAAATGACAGTTATTAAAAAAATAATTACAAAAAAAATCTTTAAATGGTTCCATGGTTTATTAAGGGAACTGTAGATTCAGGTTCCTGATTGCTATAGAAGGCAAAATAGCAAGGAACACAAAGAGAGCAGAGTTAGCAAAATGTGTGGATAAATATGATTTATATTGGAAGAGTCAACGTGGGTTTTAGAAGAAAAGCCTGGAAAAATAATGCAGTTCTGTGAGGAACAACAGCACAAGGTTAATGATGTTCCATCTAAGGAATTTACAAAGATTTTCAAAGGCTTTTAAACAAAGCCAAAATCATTCATTATGGGGTTTGGGTTTGTTGTGTTTTAAAAGGAAATCAAGCAACCACCTGAGATAACAAGAAAGGCATAAGCCGCAGATTGTAAATCCTCACAATTCATTTCAAAACATGTTTAAAAAGGTCAATCAGGAGCAGTCAACATGGATTTACAAAAAGCAAATTGTGCTCGACCAACCTAATTTCCCCCTGTGACAAAGTGACTGTCTATGCCGATAAGAGAAGCCCAGTGAATGCAATGTACATTGACTTTTGGAAAGCTTTTGAACGTCTGACACAGCATTCAGATTTAAAAGCTGAGGAAGCCTTCCAGTTGACAAGCAAAAACTCTGAATTAAGTGACTCAAGAGATTCATCTGGCATCACAAATAATATACACAGGCATGGAATATTCTGTCCTATTTGAACAATGCATTTAGTACATTAGTTATAACATAAAGAACATTCTAAGCTTTATCTATGTATTACAAAGAAGAAAGGTGTCTCAATGGCAAAAAGCACACACATGGCAGAAAGAGAAGCAAATAACTAGATATTAACCTGAGTATTAGATGGCAGCACCAGAAGTGCAATCTAATTCAGGAATCAGATTAATAGTCATTATTATCTCTCCTGTCTAAAATCCTTCTTTTCACTTATTAGCTGGATCTAGTTCAGAAAGCTGCATGAAATGGAGGTGATTCAGTGGACCCAGACTGGTGTGTGTGTTTGTTTGTTTTTTTGACGTGTTTCCCAATTCTCTGGAGTTCCACAAGAACATGGTTGGTTGGTTCCATCTGACACTTCACAAGAACCAAGGAAGCGTCAGTAAGAACCATGGCTAGCGACACTACATCAAATAGCAGGCAACCTGATTACCAATCTTTAATAAAGGTTAAAAACAATACAACAGGAGACCACACTTATCAAAACAAAGTGTTTTGACAGACCTGAAGTGTGTTTTCTTTTGAGAATTTGTCTCTCGGGTATTTTCCATTTTCTTCTGGAATGGACAAAACAAAAACAACGCTTTCCCATAGGACAAAATAAAACATAAGCTTGGCTATGTCTCTAATCAGATTTTTCAGCAATAAAGAAAAAAAGCGCTGATGTCCTCCATCTCCTACTTCTCCACTATCAAAACAAAGTTAGACAAGGATAAAGTTATATTCCCAGAAGAGAAAATATCTGCACCACTTGCCCATCAGTCCTGCTGAAACTCCATTTCAGGCACATTCACTGATCCCAATTGTCTGGACAAACTGGTGTACTGGTGTCTGATAGCCAATTCCCCGTGTCGTCCTTCTCACAGCAGTTTTGCCCTGCTTTCATGTAAGTTAATTGTTTACACACAATATTGGCCTTTTCTGGTACTAAGCACAGTTCCTACTTTCATGGCTAAATAGAGTTATTCTAGCCTGTGCCAAGAAGTTGCAGCATGCTATTCAGTAGAATTAGAACAAACAGGAAAATTTGTCATCACATAAAATGCAGCACTAATTCATTTTTCACGACTGAAAAATGTAATTATAGAGCATTTCTAATAGAAAAGACTTTATTACATAAACTTAGCACACGATTTGCAAGTTCCAACTTATTAAAAAATATTTAGGAAGTGAATAGTTTTAGAATATTGAGAAGAGTGACAGAATTTTCATTCATACTTATTTTTAATCAGCCAACTGAGATACCAAGATATTGTTTGTGAGGGTTCTGAATACATCTAGATCAAATGGAATTACAATTTATATATATAATTCTGAAGTCCCATCAGTAATTTAGTGCAAGTCACCACCTAAAAAAGACTAAAGTTAAAAGTCAGTTAAATTATTTCAATTGAAACATACTGACAAATATTCATGGCTGAAAACATAAGAGAAAAATAATGAAAATGAACAAAAATTAAATAAGCCCTCTGAGTTTAGTTCAGAAGTCCATTGACTACTTCCTTTAAATGCCTTGGCTAGAGAAAGGGTTCTTTGTAATCAGGAGCCTCATAAGGAAAAGAGGAATAATTCCAAAGGATAGGAATTTCTTCCTCTCAAAGAAAAATCATAGGAGCTCTTCTTTCTTCGTCATTTAAACAATTTCAGCTCAATGTCCTTCCATTGTGCACAAACCATGGTGGACAGCTAACCTGTAGAGAATGAAGGTATTGAACTATGAACAATTTCATAGAAATCTCACTAAAACTGGTTTGTAATTTTTAGGCTGTGAGCACCTATTAAAAAATACCCTTACAAGTAAATTTATATTCCAGTGAGTTAATCATGCTGCAACATAAGCCTGGAACTTTCACTTTGGTGGTCAGAAGAAAAGACCTACACCTTTACAGCAGGCTCTATGGAAAATTAATTTGTTTTTCCCAATACATCACAGCTGTAGACTGAATTTTCAAACACCATTCAGAACTGCCATTATCATAACTCCTGATTTCTCTTGTTGCTTCTCTCTTTTTACAAATATTACCTGGGGTTTGCACTGAACTGAGACAATTCTTTTCCCTAGTAGTGCTGAGCAATCATGCCACTTCATTTGGCAGGTATTAGCTTTTTCAGGAAAAGAAAATATCTGAAAAATGTATGATTTTGAGAAGACTATGAAAACATTATGAAGAACTTCTCAAGTTCAAACAAAAAAAAAATGGTTATAAACTTAAATCTTTCAAAAACCATCTTTAATAGATCCAAATAACTATGGTACTTCAGAGTAATATTACTCAGCATTTACACTGCAATTATTTAAGTGTGGTATCCAAGTCAAAAAGAAGGGCCCAATTTGCATAGAGCATTCAGAGAAAAGAGCAATTTAAGAGCAGAGGATGCAATTTAGAGGAAAATATACAAGCTGGATGACAGCAAACACTTCATTTCATTCCACAGGTCTCAGAGGTTTAAGCATCTATCTTGAGAATCTAACATTGTCAAATAAGCAGGTCTAGAATTTGCCGTCACTAGAAAAGGAGTTGAAAAAATGAGGAACCTTTTTATATTTCAAATAACCATCACAAAAAGTCAAAGGGAACAGGGTATTGCTGATCCACTACCATTCAAGTGGGATGTATGGAATCCCAAAAGTGCAGTGGTTTAAATAATCAAAAAATGGCAAAGAAGAGAGTTACTACTCAGACAGAAGAGTTTTAATCCATCCTGTCTCACCCAAGGGAATATTAAGCTTTTTTTTTAGCAAGTGAAGTAAGTTATTTTACTTCACACTCTTATCAGAATTGTAACATTGAGTAGCTAACACTTTATAACCTGCTGTTCTAGAGAGGGAGCTCATGGAGCAGTATTCTCCAAGCCCTCTGGTTAAAGCACTTATCTGAGACAGGTGACACCTGCCAGGAACCCCTGATGACTGAGGGGGGAGTCTGCTCTCTGATTTGGCATGAAAGAGATGATGAGATATCAAAGTGGTGGTCCTTTCTCTTGTACAATAGGAGATGTCTCAGAAGCTCATTTAGTGCACTCTGATTTTCCTTCACATCTAGACTCTTGGACAAGTAACTACAGATCATCCCTCAGATATTTCATTCCTACACCAGTGTTGTTCTGCCAGTCTGGGCTGGAGTTTCTTGCCCAGAAAGAGATGGCAGCAGACTAAACTAAAAGTATACTTATCATTTCCTGATGACTTTCATCTGGCAGGAAAGACACTTAGGGAACCCAGACAGCCAATTTCTATAATATTATGTAGTGAAACATCAAAAGATGATGGCTGTAATCCTCCTTTACATTAACTTTTTGGAAGAGTAGCAGTAAATAGGGTTTAAAATAGTGACTTAGCACTCAGACACATTACAAAAAAAAAAGAAGGCTGATTATAACAGCAAACTCTCAGTCTCCAAAGCCAAAATGCAAGTTGTAACACAGAAGATACAGCTAAAAAATGCAAATTCCTTGCAAATTTCCATATAAATCCTCAGTGCTTTACTTTTATAACTCAGTTGCCCTCTATCAAACTAGGTACTGTTACTGTACTCATGGTTCTTTTCTCCCTCATTAAAATAAAAATGAGCTCAGTAATATCAGAGGAGGGAAACAAATAAGCAGACACTTAAGAACAAGTTTATAATCCATCAAGCTATCTATCTAAAAGGGAGCTGTCAGCTGGGATTTTCCCCCTTCTAACCTGTTCTCTTGGAAAGATCAGCTCTTTCAGATTCTAAAATATGGGTCATTAGAAAAACTGAATGGCCATAGATGTTACTAAAGAATAAAACTTAGAACTCAAAGAAGCAAAGCTATTTTTTGGGGGGTAGATATTAGGAATACAGATTGTATTGACAGTAATACACAAAGCTTCAACTCATGCTTTCCTGTAAGAACAGGAATAGTTCTGTGGTCTGTTACAGAACATATGCTTTCTGTAGCTAAATCATATATTAGTTTCTTTCAGAAAATAACTTATAAAATGTAATATATAAATTGTATTCCACATTGGAGAGACAGGCTAGTACCTCATTTTGCACAGCTGAAATATGCTGCATTTTAATACCAATTCTAAATAGAGCTGCTTATTTTCTAATGGATTTCTGGAAAACGCTAAATATTATCAAAATGTCTCAAAGCCGATTAACCTTTTATGAAATCAGAAACTTCAGGGCACTCAAGCTGGGGAGGCTGCCTTCCCTTGCTGGCAGCTCCTGGACATGGTGCCATCACATCAGCAATTATTTATCACCTCGTGTGAACTGGCAGGGAAGAACCTTTCTGTGCCCAAGTTCCCGTGTCTCTTTTCTCTGGAAGAGGGAATGCACTTTGGAGCACAGAAATTTGAGAGTGCCTCTGCTCAAGAGCACATGAAAGCTCAGAGCTGGAGCTTGATATATGAAGACTTCCAGCTCCTGGCTGAAGAACTAGGAGATTTCTAGTTTGTAGATAACTCTGAGCAAAATGCCTTAAAAAGCCTCAAACTACTCAGAACATCACGTTCTTCCCATCTGCTACACATTAAAATTTGCTATTCATTAAAACACCAACTGCTATCTCCTCCAGGTTTGGGGGTTTGTGTGGGGTTTGATTTTCTGTCTTTTTAAAGGTATTTCCCATAATATTTTTTTATTTCAGTTATAGTTGGAGTTTTTAATCCTAAAAGCAAACCTGGGAAAAATATTTAATCTCAAATTGGAAAACCAAAACTTAAACAAAAAAAAACCTTTGAAAATCAGGTATTTACTCTTTTACAAATATTTCTCATCAATTAGAAATAAAGATGCCTGCAACTAGCACTGAAGGCCTCTGATAAGACACAGTTATGTGGTTTAATATCAATAACTCCTTTCATGGAATAAAAATCTGGAGACCCTGGCCTTTTTCCCCCACCTCCCAAGCTGAAGACAGGAAACTTTGTTCACCCCTTCCCTGACTGCACTCTCTGTACTCACAGCTTGGCACCTTTTTGGAGCAGGACACAGAAGCCTTTCTGGCCTGGGTGGAAACACAGACAGCATGTTATCCATAAAACCTGTCTGCATCCTAAATGACTCTCCACCATGCTCTGTCCAAAAGAGATTAATGAGACAGATTTCCCCTCTGTCTGCTGCTCTGCATGTTTGTGTTCCATGCTGAAATCATGAAGAGCTTCAGGGCAGAATTAATAAAAATTGATTAAAACAAACTGGATCTCTATTTTTCTTCATTTGTGCCTGGAAAAATATGTTTGTACATTACATTAAATTTCATTAGTAAAAGCCACAATTTAGGAAGTGTTAAATATTCTCATTACTATCATTTTTTTTATTATTTGAGTATTTTCTATCCTTAATCTAACATGCAGATCAACTTTTCTTTCTCTTCCTGGGAATTCTAATAATAACTACATTGTCACTACTGGACACAAAATGAGAATACAGAACCTTGGTAAGTTCAAAAGAGAAAAATTTTATTTCTGACTTCACAATATACAGAATTCCAAGAGTGACTGTGGATTGGAGGGTGAAACTGCCACCTCTCCAACCACACTAGTCAAACTAACAGTCCATCAAGTCTCTCCTCCCACGAAGAAGAATATAAAACAATCTTTATTTACATGAACATGCGTGAGAACTCTAGTAGAAATATGTAAACATCAGAAGGCATAGAAAACTTTTAAAAGAACTTTAAAACTTTCAAAATAACTATAAAAGAAAATGCAACACTTTTAAAAATCAGGGCAACACTACACATTTTCTTAATACTCTTAGTACTGAAAGCATAAGGAGAAGGGACTGGTGAGGAGACTTCCACTGAGGAAATTAAAGAAATTTTACTTTGCTCATTAACTGGCACAAGCATTCAATCCAACAACTGAAAAGATGAATTACTGAGTAAATATTATACACAAAGCTAAAAATCTAGAATCTCAGGAAAGAGGGGATATAGGGAAGGCAAACTATAGTCATGTCTACATTTCCAGAGCACAGAATTGCAGAGTTCAAGCTGAAGCAGTGCCATATCCCCCCCCTCCCCAGCAGATTTGTGAGATAAGATTTACTATGCTTTGCTGCTTTCCCAATGCCCAGCAGCAGCCAGAAGGTGCAGTTGAGATCCTCTGTACATTTACTTCTGACCACAGGGATTCTCAACAACTCCAGTCTTTTCAGGTCTCTGACTTTACAGCCTCTAGGACAAGCATGATGAGGTAATAGGTATTTACAGCAGTTCTTTTTCTAACAAGGCACTCTTTTCCCCAAAGACATTTTGAATTTTATTTATCAAAAATTATCAAGTGGCATAGGCATTCTCCCTGTCCCAGCAATAGCTTTGTCCCCTTTGTAATTTACAAATTCCTTACAGCTAAAGAGTGAAATTCAATAAATCAAGCTACTGTTGTGAAGATGATCCCCATGTTAATGAACACTTCAGTAATGATGTATTATGCATAGGTTTAATAAATTTTATTTACTTTGGTCTTTAATTTTGTAATGTCAGAAAAGGTTCAAAATTCTTTTCATTACAAAGACACATATATAGTGTACTTTTGAGTTTTATAAACATGTCAATACTACTCTCATATTTAATACATCCATATTAGTTTACATGGAAGAACAGCTGTCCTTTAATTCCTCAGTCCAGTACACTTTCAAATAATTCCAGCTGCACAGCACTCCAATCCTATTTTCTCCAAGCTTGATGTTAATCTTAATCCACAATGATGTTTGCTTTCTATTGCAAAATGTAAACAAATTTCTTCCCAAAATGAACTCTGATAAAGGGACTACCTAAAAGAAAAGTGATGCTAAATAAATTGTATGTCACTTCAACAATAGACATGTCTAATAACTACAAACATGCAAAATATAAAACAGAAAAAAAAAACCCAAAAGCAAAATACAGTCTAACAGATCTGTATATATATAACCCAATAATAGAACTGTATATATATAACCCAATAAGCAGAACCTATTTGCTAACACATCAGGCATATGCAGAAGAGTCCTTTCTATTTAGCTTCCCAAACTAACAGCCTTGGAGATATAAACACACACTTGTCAGGACAACCTCCCCAGTGTGAATGCCAATTCTGCAGAACAAAACTCTGTGTGCACCAAAGATATAGAAACAAACATTTTTCAGGGTCAAGAGAGATTTCATGGCAGAAAGCTGCATTTACTTATGTGAATAAAAAATAAAGAACAGAAATCCATTAACACAGCAAGAAGATCCACATTTCATCAGTTTTCAGCAGACTTGACTAATCTAGACTCCATTTCTTATAGCTGGATATTCTCTATTTTATTGAAGGAACAAATGGCAGATTAGACAGAACCATATTTAGATTCGCATTGCAAAAGAATGAAAAGAAAAGGTTGGTCAAACTGCAGAAGTAATAACAACAAAGTAAGAAAAATTACCTCAGAATTAAGTTGCTAGGATACTGCACACTAATGTGAAATCAGATATAACAATTAGAGTAAAACTATACTTTCTGGATGTAAGAACAAAACCATGTATTAGGCTAAGCCAAGTAATTAAATGGAATATTGAAAACAGAAGTAAATGGAAGAAAGCAACTCAAAATGCTACATAGTCAATTTCATACCAAAAGCTGGAAAGGTGATTTGATACACAATTACAGACACCAATTTGACAGTAGCAAGTATAGCTTAAAGGCTACTATTGCACTTACACCATCAACATGATCTTCTGTTTTGGCAAGTTGTAGTTTAAAAATTTTCTCAGTGCTGCTGAGAAACCAGTGATAGAACAGAACAGTAAAAGCCAAGTGGTAAAACAAAACAAAAAAAAAACCAAAAACTAACAAACCAACAAAACAAACAAACAAAACCCAAAAACACTAGAAGAATACATCTAACTACTTGGGAAGTGGGTCAAAGAAACTGGTTTGCATAGAAAGCTCAAGACTCCACAAAGTGTCCCTGTTAGTTTTTATCTGCTTAAATACTACAGCTGCATAGGAAGAAATTCCTCAGAAGAGTGAAACTAATTAAGCAACCAAAACAAAAAAAATAAAAAAAACCCAGTGAAAATAAGAGAATTCTGAAATACAGAATTTGCCTCAAACTTGTAGATAAAATGAGCACATCAGCCTGAAGGAATGGTTTTTCAAGACTGTACTAACACCACCTTGACTTTGTATGAATAGGCAGATAGTTCTTGCCCACTTTTCATCAAATCCAGATTTACAAATTCAGCCATAATGATGAGAAATCAGTGCATATTCTCCTATGCAAGAGTAGGTCTTTGACACATTTCTTTAGGCACTTGTGATTTCTTAGGTTATTTACATACTGACCTCTCTGTCCCAGGCATGCAGGTTCCAGATCTGCAGTAACTTAAATTTATTTATCTGTATTTTGTATTTTATTTGACCACCTGATGGCAGGTTGAAGCACTTTTTAAGGTGACTCAGAAAACCTTGAAAGCTGAATAAAACCCCAAAACAGAAAATCTTGATGTCCAAAAAGATTTACAACCACTACGGCCCTGCAACAAAGTTAAAAGTGTTCATTATCAAAGCTAATAGTGTTAATTATCAATATAGTGAATACATTTATTCTTATAATTATGGAGTATATTCTTACATAAAATTACTCTGCTGTAGCAGTTTTACTATGCAAAAAACCACCGTTCTTAAAAGATGATTTGAGAGTTTTCGAACCAAGTAAGCACCGATATTAACATCAGGCTATTTCATAAATTAAACTCTCCAGGCCTTGCATTACAGCCCAATAAAGTGCTGGCACAGGGAGCTGACAACAGATGCAGCAGAAGGAGCATCGACACTTTCAGCACCAGAACACCTGTCTGCAAGAGCAGCACGGGGAAGGACAGGGCTTTGGAGCTGCAGCTGAATTCCAGATAATTCCTTACAACAGGGAGTGATGGCAAAAAACTTCTGGCTTCATAAAACTTATGAACCTGCTGAGTCCTCATGCCCTGAAACTGAATAAAATATTTCAATTATTTCTATGCAGGACCTTCAATCATTTGCAAGAATGCCTGCATATTGGCTGATTTAGAGATTCTGACAACTGACCACGGCAAGAAAGAGCAAGCTCTCAGCAGAATCTGTCACTCCTTTTTTCTAGCTACAAGTCACTCAAATTTGCTACACCCCAATACCTGTTGTATTACAAAAGCCTCTGCAATGCTGCACACATCTAATCCTTGTACATTACTGTCCAACAGTGGGCTCTGCTTTAAACTGCCATTGAATCAGGCATTTCTTGCAACTCAAGACAACTTGCTGGCTTGTTTATGCCCAACAGATGGGCCATAAACTTGGAGGCAGCTAAAAGAAGAAATAAAACTGGCAAAATAGTTCTCATAAGCCAGGGGGAAGCTGCATTCACAGAAGGATACATTAAGCTTCCCTCTGTCCCCTCCCAAATATCACACCAATAAATGAGGGAAAAATCAGTGATGGGACTTTGCTCTGTCTTCTACTGTTGTATTTCGCCTAAATGATCTATGGCATGCAAAAAAGGAAGGAAGGAGAGGGAAGTATTAGATTTGGGCTTTGGATGTTTTGGGGCTTTTTAGCTTAAAATTGACTCTTTCAGACAGGCTCCAAGGATGGATAACTATAGGGTATTCTTACCTTGTGCAAAAGCCAGACATGTAGATGACAAAAGAGCTAGAGGGAATTCTTCCTGATTTTTGCAGGATGACTGTGTTTACTGGACAGTTTAGAACATCAGGTCTCAGAATCTTATGTAAATACATATTTATACAACTAATCTATCTATATACATATATCAATGAAATAATCATATTGGTTTATTTTAGATGTTATATTATTTCAAATTAATACAATATCCATATTTGAAACATGTTTGATACTTTTTTT
Source organism: Taeniopygia guttata (assembly GCF_048771995.1). Classification (NCBI taxonomy): domain Eukaryota; kingdom Metazoa; phylum Chordata; class Aves; order Passeriformes; family Estrildidae; genus Taeniopygia; species Taeniopygia guttata. The sequence continues at coordinate 12,848,710 of NC_133024.1, read as the reverse complement.
AATGCAATTATATTTGGCACACTGCCAAAGTCTCAATTCAACTATACTTCTCATTTACATTGAGTTTTTTTTTTTTTTGCAATGTTTGGAACAGTCTAAGCAATACAATTCAAAATAAGGAAAAAGGAAGGACATACAGACCTTAACTTTTAGCATTTCTAGTTAGGATACACTTTAAAAGTTAATGCACATGTGAAACAAACTCTGTGATGCTGTCAAGCTTGCAAATGTTGGCAGCTGTAAAACTGTTCTGCCTAGAACAGTTTAGGATTTGAAGCAAAACTGAGACAATTTAGGATTTGAAGCAAAACCATCAGTGTCCCAGAACCCTCTCCAAGTGGGACACACTCACAGGACAATAGCAGGCTGGCTGTGTCCTGAACTCCCAAGTCAGGGATCAAACTTTCAGCAATACTGGGGTTATCTGGTGATGTTGCATCATCATCAGAAGAGACAAAGGAAATATAATAATTTTTGTGTCTGTTGTTGCTTGAACGACTTTAGTGCTGATGACCACAGTGTAGGAACACACAAATGACAGGGCTCTAACACAACTCTAAGCAGTATCTGAGTGATTTCTTCTGCTTTTCTCCAAAGAAGCTCTTGGCCATTGCTTACTCCTCCTCCTTATATTCCACAGAGCCTTGTCTACTCACCACACCCTGCTGCAGCTTCTCTTCCCTCTTGCTTTCATCCCGTACCACTGCCTCTTCCATTTTCCCATATCCTCTTCTATTTTCCTCTCCTGCAGCCACCATTATGTTTCCTCTTCCCTACCCCTCCTCTTCTACCCTTCCCACCCCCAAAAAGCGGCTGTGCCACCCTCTTGCCCCTTCCCCAGCTGCATATGGGCAAGTGGAGGATCCAAGGGACAGAGATGAAGGATCCAAGGAACAGAGATGGAGGATCCAAGGGACAGAGATGGGGGATCCAGGGGACAGAGATGGAGGATCCAAGGGACAGAGATGGAGGATCCGAGGGACAGAGATGGGGGATCCAAGGGACAGAGATGGGGGATCCAAGGGACAGAGATGGAGGATCCGAGGGACAGAGATGGGGGATCCAAGGAAGGATCCAAGGGACAGAGATGGGGGATCCAAGGGACAGAGATGGAGAATCCGAGGGACAGAGATGGGGGATCCAAGGGACAGAGATGGGGGATCCAAGGGACAGAGATGGAGAATCCGAGGGACAGAGATGGGGGATCCAAGGGACAGAGATGGGGGATCCAAGGGACAGAGATGGGGGATCCAAGGGACAGAGATGGGGGATCCAAGGGACAGAGATGGGGGATCCGAGGGACAGAGGTGGAGGATCCAAGAGATGGAGATGGAGCGACCTGCTCCATCTAGATAGCTCTGTGTTTCTCAGAGCTGCCAGGCACACAAAGGATGCCAGCAGGAAAACCCCCAGCGAGGCACAGGGCCAAAGCCAAGAGCTGAGCATGGCTGTGTGCTCCACCCATCAGCCTGAAACAGCTTCTGGGAGACACGGCAGCTGAAGATGCTGACTAACAGGGCCATCCAAGCGATCTGTAATTTTCAGAGTATTTAGAGCATATCTAACAGCTTTAAGTCGCAGAACAAATGCATCCTGGCAAAGTCAGAAATGATGAAAAATTTGGTCACTCTCCCAAGCAAAAAGGTTTAGAAACAATGTAGGAGGATAGCAATTTTTCTGGCAACTGATGCTGAGAAAATAAACAACGAAACAGTCTTTTAATTTATCATCCCCAGTTTAATAATTTAAATAAGTTAAGTGACTTCTTAAAGGTGCACCTGGATTTAGTAAGATTTTAGCATGTGCCCTTTGTGGTAAACACAGCAAATAATGACAACTTTGAGCCTTTTTTAGCTATGGCTTCCTCATCTGCTCTAACAGTAAAGTGAATCTTTCAAAACAGTGTACTGGAAATAGATCAGGTAGCTGATCCTATTGGTTTTTCTTTCTTCAGTAACTATGATGGAAATAAATCTTTAACTATTGTCTTGGTGCTTGCTGCAAGAGCTGAATTTTAAATTGATTTGTAAACAAACACGAATCTGTGTGAATACCACATGATGAGCAGATCTCATAAAGCAGCTATTCGGGTGTCTCACTTGTCTTAGACACCTGCAGCTTCTGATGAAACACTTCAAAAGATTTGCTGTAATAGGCTCTGCAGAGGAAGCACTTTAGGAGTATGACTAAGCAAAGCAGAAACAGAAGACTGTTCCTGAATACTTATTAAATTAAATGTTCAATAACACGTCTGCAAAATATTCTAAGAGAGTTTACATATGTATGCACACTTCGTATCTGTATGCTACAGAAGATACACAAGCACTTTAGAGTTATTTAAGTCCACTACCTGCTTTCTAAAAGTTACTCTTAATGAACTGTTGTGAACTTTTAGGGGAAGATGTGTAAGCCAAAAAACTTCAGCCTTGGTCACATAACATGAAACTGCCATGAGCAATGAGATTCAAAGACATATTTTCCTTTTTACAAAGAGTGAAACCGAAAAAAGTGCAATTCAATATACCACATATTCCCAATCACACACACATATAAGCACCGGATTAATGCAATTTCTGTCACAAGAAGCTTTTATACATTTACAACTCTTATTTTTACACAAAACAACTATAGATGGTCAAGAATCAGTTTCAAAACTGTATGTACTAAGAATCAATGAAGTCTTGTTAAATGAATGAAATGCCAAAATAATGTTTCTGGTTAAGAGCTTTGGTTTAGTAAGAAGACTAACATTATATTAAGCAATGTTTTCTTGATTCTACTGTGAAATAACTTCACATGCTATTCCAAAGTCATAATTTTGCAGGTCTGCAAAAGCCATTTAAAAATGTTATTCAAAGGCAGAAGTTTATATATGTGTATACATGTTTATACAGGTTTATAATTAATTGAAGAGTAAAAATAGAAAGCAAACTATTTTCTTTCCTTTGTGACTTCAACCCACAGAAGAATTTTGCAAGTCCTGTAGAAAAGCTTCCTTTTCAAGTTCAATCTCTTTTGACTGCTTGGTGGATTTGGTCTGCCAGCAGATATCACTAGAAATGAATACATTTTCAACTCTCCAGATATACATTCAAAAGCATTGAGTACCAGTATTGGGAATACAGAAATCTGATTGAGATGGGATTTGTTTGTTGGTTTTTTGATGTTGTTTTGCCACAAAACATCAACTATTGCTTTGTCAAGTAGCTAAATCAGAGCACAGAATATATAACCTTGGACTGCACAACTAGAAAATCATATCTGATCAGCGAGAACAAAAACAACAAAAAAAAAAATCAAACTTTTCATTTCAGAAAGACAAAATTAAGACCATCTACAATGAAATGCAGCAAATACTCAGCTAAATACTTTCACAAGGGTTTGTCTGGAAAGACAATCTTAATCCATCAGCAAAAACCCAAAAATCTATTGAGAACCTTCTGACTTTAATGAATAGACTTTAATGAATCAAGAGACCTCTTTGATCAATTTTCACCTAAACCTGTTGAAAACATTTCCAAAAATGTAATCGAAAAAATGAAACAAGGTAAGAATAAATTAATGCTTACAAGGAGGATGAAAAGAACAGTTAACAAGTAAGGTCTTGCAACAAATATATAAAAAAGATTGAAGAAGGAAAAATATTTCAATCTGTATAATTTTTTTAATGCAACATGAACTAAATTTTGATTTAAAAGTAAAGTAAATTTAAAGTTGTGTATCAGAAGACCAGTATTTTTAGTGTGATTATTTTCATGTTGGATAAATTAAAAAAAAAAACCCCGAACTGTCATTTTTTAACACAAATAGAAGGTAGGAATCAAATATTCTTAGATCTTCCTAAGACAACAAATATTTCATATATTAAATGGAAATCAAACTCTACTAGCTTCTGCTTAATTCTGAAGAACCTAAGCTTGGTCTTTGGACAAAATTCTTTTAACATTCTCATAAGTAACAATTACCACCTAGGTAAGACTGTGCTAATTGAGTATACTGATGATAGACTTGGGAAGAACTATCAGTGTAGAGAAAAAGCACAATTTAACATTAAACAAAGGTTCATGACTAAAACACTGGACCAATACATCAGCCTGAAATGAGAAATCACAGCTATTCATTCCTTTTGCATCATATAGAGAGTTTCCTGTTTTAAGTTTCTGGTTTGACTTGGAAGCAAAGAAAAAAACCCAAAAAAAGTAAACAAACAAAAAATGAAAAATGTGCACTCCAAATATTACAGTTCCTGTAAATGAAAAGCAGAGTAATCCAGCAGCAGTGGATATTAAAAATAAGGAAGGATTAGCAACAATAAATTCCTAATCTTATTTATAAATGAATTCTTGGTTCATAAAAGGGACTATAGCATGTGGCAGCTTAGAATAGAAGAATAGTGCTCATATATATTCTGAAAACTATTAGATTAGGCTCTGTTCATAGAGGGATATTCACCCTCTGGATTGAGGCTAGTCAAGCACACAGCGTTTGGATTAGAAGCATGAGATACTTGTCACTATATAAAAACTGAATTGAAGAAGTCACTCAAGCTGTTCTTCTGAAATCAGGCACAGGAAGAACCAACCACAGGAACAAAAATATCATTATTAAAGAGATCCCACAGAGAAAAAAAAAAAAAAAGGTGAAGAAATCAGATACTATAAATTTGCACAATATTTTTAAAAGAAAAATCAAATTATAACCATTGGCATTTAACACCATTACATTGCTATATATAATGTTTCACCCTAAAAAGTATTTTATTCTTTTATTACACAAAATATATGAAGCTGAAGTATGTTCAAGACATGTAATTTCTTAATTCTAGTGAAGAACTTAGAACACATTTTAAGTTGCAGTTTGATTAGGACTAAACTGTGTAGGGAGGCTGAACCAGCTACACGTGGCAGGGATCTTTGTACACATCTGAAATGATGTTATTTTCCTATACTTTGCAGCAGGCAGTCCACCCTTCATGCCTCAAATCACACATCCTGTTTCTCTCCCTTCTGCCACATTATTGTTGGAATCTGAGGTATTGATGATCCCGAGATTGTATAAAATCTCTGTCTTTCAGCCCCGCTGCCAAAGAAGAAGCCATAATTTGTCTGTGCTGGTTTCAAGGTTGTTTATTCTGTTTATCTCTAACATGTTCTGCTGCCCTGCCGCAGGTCTGTCCTGCAGGGCAGTGTGTGGGGCTCTGCCCTCAGTGGGATGTTACAAACATTATATACCAGAAACTACCTGTGCTATATTTACAATAATGTGCCAATATCTGTCACCTATGTTGAACAGTGTGTCCCCAGCCTAAACCAACAGAAAAATGCCAACACTACAGTGAAACATGGAGGGCATGAAGAAGGAGAAAAAGGACAAGACACACCCAATTCCTCCATCTTGTCCCCTGTGGACCCCTAATCTAGAAACCTAAAATTTTACTTTTGCACCCGTGCCACACATAATTATGACTTATATCAAACACTCAGAGCTTGTAATTCATCCTGTGAGATTGAAAACTCTTTTCCATGGACAGAGATGACAGACAGTGTCTCTGGGGGCTCTGTACAGGGGGGTTCCTGACCCCTGCCAGGGTCCCAGACCTTCCAGAGCAGCCAGAGGGAATCTCTGGATTCCCACACATTATTGTACATCAGTCCTATCCCTCTCCTTTCTCTCCAGCATTTCAGAACTCTCTGCATTTCCACATTCCCTTGCTCACCCTAACATCCTACAAAAGCTGAATCCAGCTTTGTGCTGCCCAGGAGAGAGAAACCAATCCTAATACAGATTCCATCTGAAGCCTCTTCCACATGACTACACTGGTGTCTCCCAGCCTTGCAAATCCTGCCTGGATGCTTCCCCCTCCTAAATGTGCACACTCAGACCTGCAGGTGATGGAGATTAGCCTTGAAACTCCAGGATCAGCAAGGTGGTGCCCACAGAAGATCTGGTTTGGCAGCTCCCCTCACTGCAGCCCATGGAAGCCAACAATAAAAGCAACACATCTGCCACTGGAAATTTAGTGAAATTTTGTGCACTTCACATGCACAATGAAATTCATGCTATCATGTTTTTTAGATGTATCATCTTTTAGTCTTGCTAGTAAGTAGCTTAATCTTCCACAGGAGAATTACTGCTTAGCAAAAAACCCACCAAGAAAGAAAGAAAATGTTCATTAAACCACATTCAGTGCGAAACTAGAAGTCTTTCAAGTGACCTGGTGTTGCAAATTTCAGGTTCTTTTTGTGAAAGAGAAGGTTCCATTAACTCTTATATTTGTTACCGTTTCAGATTGCTTTTTTCAGGGTTAATAAGCTCAACTGCTTGCAAAATAAGCAAAAAGCTTAAAAGCATTTATATTAGTGGTTTGTATTTCTATTTGTTCAGCTTGTCTTGGAGCCTAAGAAATTCACAACCTCAAAATATGAACTCCTGCAGCTACAAACAGCAAAGAATTTAACCAAAACTAACTGCAATGGTTGCTTTTAAGGAATGGCAAGAGGACACCCACACATTTCATAGAAATTAATTGTGTCTCCTCAGTGAAGAGCATCTGTTTCATGAAAGTAGGACAAAGGCTGGGATGTAGCACAGCCTTTCACATCCAGCATTAACCAGATGACCCACAATGACCTGGAACAGCATCATTCTGACTCTGTTGAACAAGCCAGTACCAGATCTTCCATAACACAGCTGCATTGATATCAACACTCAAAAAAAAAACAATAATAGTATGCATTTTTGATGTAACTTCTATTTACAGAGAGCAAAACCACACATTTTCAGGGGAAGTTTTCACATTTCACTTTCAGAGCACTTCAGTTATTGCACTTAAGTTTTCTTTAGTTTTGGGCAACTTTCTCACCAGAATCTGACTCATACATGGATATTTAATTTATTAGCTTTGAATGCAGTTCAAATCAAGTGATGAAATATATATATATATAATATATATATGCTTATATAGAGTTAAACTTATGCTAAATATTTATATACAAATATTGTTAAAACTATAGTTCAAAAATAATGAATAAATGCAAATTCTATACCACATATTTTTTTCTTAAATAATAGAAAATGCAACCTGGGTTTTTTCAAAACTTCTGCACATGAATTTCTACTGACCACAGTTGATGCTGCATTTTTAAGTGAACTCTATTTCACACAAAACTCGGAATTCCAAGATGCATTTTCAGCAGTCTACACCAAGACTAATGACTAGATCTGGCTTAGTACAGTGCTAGGATGAGATGATACTAAAAATTCTCACTGAGAAGAATGAGACATGCATTAACAAAAAGTTGAATTGTTATGCTTGCAAAGAGAAGAGTAAGGAAAACCAATGTACTGAAGATGAATTACACAAGGCTAATTAGCCCAGCCACAGCCCCATGATGTTTCCAGCTCAAGGACTTGTTTGGAGAACTCCACTTTCAGCCCCTTAACCTTGCGATAAGCTGCTGAACTATAACTGCTCAGAAGGTGCACTTCATATGGAATAAGACAGGCTCAACTCAAAGAGTCAGTGCAGAAGGAAGAGCTCAGCTTTACTTAATCCTTTGTCTGTCATGGCATTTTGTGATGAGAAAGCCCAAAAATGAAAATATTGAGATACTTGCCAGCAGAGCTAGCAACAAGACAAAGGATTTAATGAACCAATAGTCAAAAATTTAGCCAACACTTTACGTGGCTGAAAGCCTTACTTATTATACCACTTTTCTGAACAAATGTTAGTACTTACACAATCTCAGAAGACTATTTGGTTAGGTGGGGAAAGAGTTTTTGATTTGCTGAGATCATCAGGCAACTTAAAAGCACATACAGGTGCAGACTGCAGAACAGTGGTACTTATTTAACAAATCCAGTCTGGGATGCAGCTGCTGACAAATAGGCATAAATAAAATGGTCCTGTTATATGCATGAGGTTTCTACATGGCGATTACTTAAAATTTACAGCTTATGCACTCAGCAAGTTGAGAAAAATGCCAACACACTTGTGAGACTGAATGACTTTTCATATGCTGTGACTGCACCTTTGAATTTTCACAAGCAGGTACAGAGCAGACACATGGGCATGCCTACAATTCCAACTTCAAAATCACAGAGAACACACAAGTTCAAAATCTACAGTAACAAAATCACCACAGTATTATCTGAGCATTGATACTGATTACTTATGTGTTTCACAATAAAAATGATCAGAATTCCAAATAATAGTCCTGTAGAGACGAAAAAGAACAGTCATCTTTATTTCAGCTTAAATAACCTGTTTCATGGTAGAAGAGCTGGACTTCAGAATTTTATTCATATTTTTAAGTGATGCTGGCAAAGTTTCATGCACACTGCAAATTCTTTGGGGAAGTGGGGAGACAGAAGAGTAGCTGACAGAAAAAAAAAAAAAAAGACCAAAACCAACAAAACCTTCTTTCCTAGGTACTTGGAATATTTTATTTGCATAGAATCTGATAACTAAATGAATTAGGTTCATCAAATATCATGCAATAATTGCCCTATCTTCTTGATCGCTTATTTTCAGTATTGATATAAACAGATCTACACAAATTCTTTGCCTAGCTCATAATTTTCATTTAATTCTGCTATGTTTGCAATGTTATGCACAGATAAAGGTTTTCAAGATTAATTAATCATGACAAACACTCATTAATCATGAAACAACTCTCAAAAAAAAAGTATCACTATTATGAGCCTGAGTAGCCTTAGATCTCAATTTAGGTAATGTTAACTTTAAAAAGTTAAATTCAAAGGTTCTGGGATCCCACAATCAGGGAAAACGAAGAGGAAGCACTGTTTACTCTAAATACTAATTATTTCCTTCAAATTCCATACTTGGAAGAATGACTTCACGTTAAATTCTCTATATTTACACGTTTAGTTTTCATCTGAGCTCTGAAGTGTGAGCTGTACCAGAGTCACATCCTACTCTGAAGCTATAATAGAGAATCTTCCTTTAACTCTATTTGAAATAAAACAGTTACTGTAACTGTGGCAACTGAAACATAATGAAAAAGGTAAAGTACTTGTAAATATCAACAGAAAGTATCTAAGAACTTAGAAGCGGTGCAGATGCAGCAAAAACTGAGATACTGTTATGAAAAATGAGGTAGTTCTCTATTGTGCCCTTCTTACAACCCTTCCATAGATACCATGGAAGTTAAATTGGGAATAGTTGTCTTTTTACTAAATCAGACATTAATGTTTAGTGTTACCCTTTGATTCTCACTCAAATCCAAACAAAAGGGGGAAAAACAAACAAAAAACACACATTGGTGACAGGTGACAATGGGCTTCCCATGCTTTTGGCTCAAAACAGACAATTACATATTTATTCAGAATTATTCTTCATCTGATTTAATAAATTTAAAATATCAGGACTTATAGCAACACACTGACCAAACCAGAATAAAAACTTAAAAGTCATGGAGAAAAAAAAAAAAAAGATGAAGTCACAGATTTAAAAAAAAAAAAAAAATAAAAGTGGAATGCAAAGCCTAATTCAAAAAATGTTGGAAAAAAAAAATTCTCACAAATATAAATGCAAAGTATTTTATGGCTCCTTTACATTGTGGCATTTTCCTAGATTAGAAAAGTAACCTTATATATGGTGTCATCTTGCACTTCATGTATAAATTATTCATTGCAATGTAAGCCAAGGGAAAAAACCTACTGTGCCAATCCAAATGATTTCAAACAGAAGTTCCCTAAAACTCGGTACCTTATGCAGATCTCTCCCTACACTGGTAATACTCAGTAGGAGGGAGAAAACAAATAAAGAACTCACTATTATTTTAATGTACTAAGAAAGCAAACCTGAGCTTTAGTGAACACAGAATCATAGAAACAGAGAATGGCTTGGGTTGGAAGGGACTTGAAAGATCATCTATTTCCAACCTCCCTGCCATGGGCAAGGACACCTTTCATACTTTTGGAATCGTGATGTTTCCCAGAACCTAAGCAGAACAAAAGAAATAAAGATCATTTTTATCATATTTCCTCTGTTTTGAAATAATAATATCCCTCTCTCTTCCTCAGATCTAAGGATCAAGCAGCATCCATTTTCTGAAAGTTATTTTGGAGTGTTGTAGAATGTTGTAGAAATCACAGGACATTTTCACCGCACCTGGCTTAAATTAGATTCTTAAATAGCATCTGTAACTTAGAAAATCAACAGCAGCTTAGAAACAACAGCAGCTCTGGTTCTGACACCTCACTCCTTCACATGCTCATGCTTAGCTGCTTTGAAAGGAGTGGGCTGGTGCAGAAAGACTTATAAGTGGTCCTTCATTTATTTATTGACAGCTCATCTCCAACACAGTACATAAATATCAATTTTACTGGTTTTGAATCACAACAAGTTAAAATAAGTAACTATTTATAATAAATTCTCTCTCTTTCCAGTCAAATATTTCTTCAAGAGAACACTTGCACATAGAAGGACTTGATTCAGGGGTCCAACACTTCCTGAGAAAAAGAAGAAAATACTCTAAAAGTACTGTAAAAATTAAGTACTTGCAATAATTGGGAGTATGTGCTAATCCACAGTCCAAACTACAGGCTGTGGGAGAAAGTAGAAACTTCTGAAGGTCTCTGGTTTGATAATTTTCAATTTATAATATGCATTCAGAAATCTGCACACTTGTACCCAATTACAGTTAGAAACACTTAATTTATTAACACCCCCCCTTTTTAAAAGTAAATAGTCTGCTAACCCATGCAAATTGTACCACTATCCCTGAGATGCAATTCTGCAATAAGGAAATGCTAAGCACTGAAGTAACTCTGGCCGTGGGTTTTTATTAGTAGTTTTTAATGGCAAAAATTAAAACCAAAAACACAGTATAAAGTTCATTACCACACAGAGCATAATAAAATGTGACTCCTGCTTCAGAGCTAAGAATATTTGCTTGTCAGGGAAAAAAAAAAGGGATTTTTTTTTTTTTTAAATTCTTTGTGAATTGGAGTTGTTTTGGGTTTCTTTCCTATTTCCATAAGTAAATGGAAACATCTTTTGTTGCTTGTCAAACATTGGAAAAGCTGCTTCAGTGACACTAAAATCCCACAAAAATCAACATAAAATGAATCATTGCTTTTAACATTGGTATAAATTTGTAATTAATTGTATGCGTATTATTTAGATATTTGACTAAATCTCTAATTAGTGTCAAGAAAAAGCACTGTTTGATTGTTCAAAAGAAGAACAAAGTAAAAACTCAACTTTCTGTTTCAGATTCCACTATGTATTGCAGCACTTCAGAAGGAACAGGGGAAACAAATTCCATGAAAAAGTGTTTTCACACTCCTCCATTAACAGCTGCAGCTTATTTTTTGAGTAAGTAATTAGATACTTAGAGCAAACACATTTATAACTCTGACCTGGCCAGAGCACATTTTCATTTCTTTTTCAGTGCAGAAGTACATTTTCCCTTTATTTCTTTATCTTCCATCTGTTCTTTCAACGCTTTAGTTTAAGCAGTGGTCAATGAGAGGCACTCTCCACCGAAGTGTTACATACTGGAGTTGGAGACTAATTAGACATTTATTATTCTGCTGCAACACTGAACACTAATAAAACAAATCTATCTCAATCCTAGGCAGTTCATTATAATCTAACTTCACTATTTCCTATTGCAGCATTGAGACAAAACAGTGATTAAAAATTTATATTTTTTGTAAATGTAATAAAACTTAATAAATTGGTTTTCTTGTTTAATTAATTGTGGTTTATATACTGCTACTACAGAATTGCAACAAATTTCTTCCAGCAATTATTGATGATCTCATTGTGCTGTTAGCAAATTAGTCCCAAAGTGTTTAAGAAACCAACAGTGGAAAAGGATTAAAAAGGTTCACACATCCAAACAAGTTAAAGTGATTAGAACAAATAATCCTAAATATAACACCAAGCATAAAGTCTAAAAAGTCAGTTGAATTAACTCCAAAGTCATTCAAACTGAAAATAAAAGGAAGTATATCACCACACTGAATAAAACTACACCATTCAATGCAAAAGTTCTTTTCCATAAACTATAAAGTGTTGTATTGAGCAATTATTAGCTGCTAAAGTAGCATTCTCAGTGAAATCTGAAACAGTAACTTCTTCTAACATTTCTAAGAGACCTAAATTCATTTTTTAAAAGTAGTAGCCTGGTGTTCTCAGTCCACACTTAAGAATTCAGCTAAGCAACAAAGATGAAAGAACAGCACCACCTAGTTCTCTATTTAAAAGTTTTCAAATATCATCCTCCATTGATTTATTTTTGTAATCTAAATTCACATATGCAAGTGTATTCTGCAATAAAATCTGTCACACTGCCACAGGAAACAATACTAACAAGTTTGTCAGGAGTTATTAAAGCATCTGATGTAGATGCTTTACAAGAGTATACTGTGAAAAAAAAACAAAAAAAAACAACTTGCACACACAGTTTTGAATGGCAGAGACTTGCAATAATACAAATCTTTCTCTGAAGCACCAGAAACGCTGGATGGATTGCCCATCTTTTCTTAATTCTGCTCTTGGGACTATTTCCCTAATTTAGCCAAAACACTGTATTTGTATTGATTCCCCTGTACAGTAGCCTGACACTTGATAGTGTGCACACATGTTCCAGATACAAAAAATACATTCACGACACAGACAGCCCCAGAGCCTCAGTAATGTATGTGTTTAAAAAGCTTGTTGCCAGTTGTTTCACAGTTACCTTTCTATTCTGCAAGCAGCAGAAGCCTTTCAGAAATGGGGTAGATGTTTCAGGTGTTAACTGAACTGAAAGTTTTCGTGTGAAGAATTCCCCTTTTAGAGAATGAGTGGTGTGCATTGAGGCAATCCAGACCTTTAACAGGAGGCAACAGCATCACCTCCTGCCTGCTCCTACCATGCAAACATCTTACCCAAGTTGTAGCAGTGTGGCTACCAATGTTTAAATTTGATAAGCACATTGCTACACATGCAGAGCAGTAATTCCATTTGTCTAGACATGCTAGATTTCCTAAGTTCTTACTCAGATCAAGAGGACATAACAGCAGTGGAATTGTATTTCTGAAGACATCTTCTGTTTTGACACTGATATTCATAAGTCAACTCCAATTTTTCATACTAATATACATTTCACTGGATCTTTTCTGTAAGCCTCTTAATTCAAACAGAGCACAAGTGACATTGATACTTGGAGTGTTCTGGGTCGTACTGCATTCTACAGTGAAATGGCTTGTCTTGTAACATTAGAGAGAAAATGGGAGTTAACTGCACCTACAAAGTGCTTTAGCTGCATTTGAATGAGATGCTCAAATCAAGCAATTGATTTTTCTCAACTCAGAATGAGGAAAATTAAACAGGGCTATGCTGAAATGCTCTCATGCAGTATATTTATACCAATCTGTGGAAATTCATTTCAGTTCCTGGTTTTCCTATGGTGACTTCTGAAGTATTTTCAGCTCTCATATTTGCCCCGTCCTGCTTATGCTTGTAGGAAGTCTTCCATGTTTTACTGACACAAAAAAATTCAGGTGAATCGACTGGAGCTTTATGAAACCAGTGTCCCTGGCAGGAGACAGGCTCCAGTGCCAGGGACTGACTCCAACTGGCTCTCCTCCTCACCTCTGTCAATACACATTTGAGGAAGGCAGAGAAATAGTGGGTAGAAAACACTAATAATTAAAAATAAAACAAAAGCTAACCAAACTCTCAAAAAAAAAAAAAAAAAAAAACCAAAGGGAAAATTCATGAAAATTCATTCTAATCCTGCTATCACATCCATCTCACGTAATTTCTTCTCAAAGCAGGAAGAAAGATGTCCTCTAACAGCTTCTACAGAATGCACTTCCTCTAAAATCTTTATTTGTTTCATTCCATTTCCTGCAGAGGGGAAGGGGTGGAAAGTCACAGTAGGAGAGAGGTGAAAAGTCCCAATGCGTCCTGCAAACCCAAAGTCATACGGGGTTTGTTCCAGCCTGATCTTCACAGGTGTCTTGTCCTTCCCAGCAAAGGCTTCTGTGCCAACTCCAGAAGGATGCTTTATTCCTAGAGCAAATGAGCTGTGCACATGTCCTGTCCTCCATCCATCCACGTATCATCCATGAAGAACACTTAGGCACTGCTCTGGCACAGCTCACTCCTTGCAGAATTGACACATCAATGTAAACAGATTAGACAGGATCCAAACTCGAGGCCCTTATCCTCACAATCTTAAGAAAGCAAATCCCTCGTGCATACAGAGCAGGGTTACTGCTGTTTCCCCACTATAAGCCTTGAAGCAGCAAGCAGAAGCAAAAAAAAGAAGCTTTTTTTTTTTTTTTTTCTTGGCAGGTATCCTGGGCAGACAGGGCCTAGAGGGAGATTAATCTGCATTTATCTGTCACCAGCCAGTCACATATTTTGAAATTTATTTCTGAAGATATTTACTTTCTAAAAAAACTTCAAATGGTAGGTTTTTAACGACCAATTAAAAGGAAAAAAAAAAAAACAAACACTCTATGATACTAACTCTAAACAAAAGCTTTTCGTTTGTTTACTTAACATTGTAAAGAATAATAGATTCTGTTTTCCTGTTGGGATTTATGGTATATTTCAGTTTGCAACAGAGATAATCTAATGAACATTAAGTGCATCTGCACTTCCAAATTCTGTGGTACAGATATCACAGTAAATGAAGAATATCCTTCATAGCAGACGTTCAACTGCCTTCTTTATCCAAATTTCTTGTTATTCCATTTTGCATCAGATCAGGAAGAAATTGTCCTTTTGTAGAACAGAAGTATCACTTCTAACAGACAAAAGCAGATCTGTACAAAATCTGGTGTAACTCTTTTTCTCAAAATCCAAAGACAGCTTGGGAAATTCTACAATCCTATTGTTTTCAAAAACTCTTCTCCTCCCCCCACCTCCAGACATTGCTTCCACAAAATATATAAATGCCTAGTCACTTAAACCAATGTTATATTCCAAGCTATTTTGAAATTACATTAATCTTACGTACTAAGCATATGGGAAAGTCCCATAAAGAAGTCTACAAGCCAGTGAGGTTTTTTTTATCTATCATAAATAAAAACAAATGGCCCATATATTTCTATTGATTTTATGCTTTCCCAGTGGCTCCCAAATTCACCATTCAGAATGCAGCAAAGCAGTAATGATTTATAATTTGCAAACCAATAATGGCTTAGAAAGCTGAGAATATTTTAATTTTATTCTTGTCCAATTCTAAAACTCGGGCTTATTTTTTGGGGAAAGTACTGAAATTATGTAAGCTTTGAACAATTATTTAAGGAGTTGAGGAATTTTGCATTTTACACACCAAAAAGAAGCATTAACCAGAAGTTTGTAAACCACAAACTTTACATTTACTGATGAGAGGTATGCCACATACTTGACAAAAAAATCCATGTAATAAGAAGAAAGACAAATAGTTCTGCAGAAATGGACAAATAGTCAAGGTTCTAATCCATACTTAAATTACTTAAATTACTTATACCCTGCCTGTATTCAAAACCACACCATCTTGGCTGTGTTTATATAAGCACCAGTCAAGATTTGCCTTAAGACATGTTACGCTGAGGAATCCAGCCTTTAGAGAAAGCACAACCTTTAAAGCTAATTCACTGCTAATTTGGTTTTATACCAGAAGATGAGACACACTTTTTTAATATACAATGTCCTGTCTGTTGTGTGACTTGATATTTAAGTTCTGAAAAGCTCCTCAGTGTTAGGTGTTGTAATTTTTGCTACAACTGATTTTAAGTTAAAATTGAAGGGATTCCCTTTTGACTGCACAGATGTAATTTGTCATTAACCACAATCATCACTGAACAAGATGGCACTTATATCTTCCTCTATATCATCCAAATCTCACCTATTTTTCACAGTGTTACAAGGCTACATGATACAAGCCTGAAGACATCAGTAACATTATAAGAAACCTGCAATGGAAAAGTTAAATAAGTGTAAAGTTAAGAGAAAACTGCAATGCCGAGAAGATGCTTCACATGTCATTTAAAACCTGGCATGTAAGTTTAAGGTTTCCTCCAAAGACAAGAAGTTCTTTCATTCTTACTACTCTTATCTTAGTTGCTAACAAAAGAATTCATATAAATGGAATACTTTAATATATTATACCATTTGATGACCTGTCACAGATTTGGGATACTTTGTTAATACTTGATTAGTAATCAGTTTAGTGAGTAATATTTCTAGTCACTGCATTTATTCTCCTATTTGCAAATGGCTGCAGTTCAATGTTCTTGTGCAGTTGAAGACATTAAAAAATCTCATTCAGCTGAAAGAAATTCAAGAGTGAAAATAAGTGTTTTCATTTATCAAATTAAGTCTTACTTTCTCTGTATAAATCTGTGCAAATCAATGGAGAATTCTTCACTGTTCTCCAGTGTACCACAATAAAGCAACAACTAGAATGTCAAGATTTTAACTTCACATATAAAAACATATTAACACTCAGGAAAGAAAAAAAAAAAAAACAACACTTTGAAAGGGATAAATATGAAATTAACTTGATGCTAGAACATACTTTTTATAATCTTTTAATTAAAATAAATTTGATTGCTCCTGCTTCAACTAGTACAGCTTTTCCCCTGGTTAGGGACTAACCAGAACAGCCTTCCTGCCTTACAGCATAGCAGGAATAAAAGCAGGTCAAGCTACACTGTTAATCCAGCAGATGTAGGTCAGTTTGGGATAAATATCGGAACAGACAGAAAATACCACAGTGCCCGTGCCTTCTACAACTGCTGCTGTGAAGTAATTTGGTCTTACTCTCTTCAGAGCTGTCAGTCAGTGTCAGTTCTTGAATCTCCAGTGCTGAACTTCAGAAAAAAAACCAAGGGTTTTAGGACTCCAGTGGGTCTGTACCACTGTGCTGCCTATTCAGCTTCTGCCAGAAGCAGCAGCAGCAATAATGCAGTGCATCCTATATTGATGATAAAGGTGGAACTGCATCTTCAGAAGTGGTCACAGATTATTTTTGCATGTAGCACCAGACTCTGGTTCCTTCACCTAAGGTTTAGTAATTGAATTACCAAGATTAGAACCATTATTTGATTAATACTGTGGCATATAAGAGGTTTAAAATATCACCAGGATATTTTTATCTCCAACGTAAGAAAACAATCTCTCCTGCACTATTCTTCCCAACAAACTGTTTACACAAAGAGGATGATAGAATATCAAAGCTATTTAAACAACCTCCATACTGGATATGTGATGACACACTCTGTTTTACAAAAAACCTAAACATTGCCAACTCCATTCACAAAACAAAGGAAAAGCTGTAGAGTAGTTCAGGAATGTATCTCCACATAAACAAAACTTATACAGGAAAATTTTCAGCTCTGAAAGAACTTTAGTCATTTGAATTGAGGAACATACACTACAATTATTTTTCTGAAACTGAAAAGCAGTTGCCTATGGACAGTTAATAATCTTTATCAGCTATTTAGGGAAAAAAAGGATAAATCTAAATTGAGTATTATGAAAGAGAAAAAAAGATGAATGCATGAATTTATAGTAATGCAAAACTATATTAAAATTGATTTGCTGCTACTTCGAATGCAAAAGTTATAAAAGCACTCACACTCTCCAAGAGCCATTTGATTAAACTCAAAATCAGTAAACACAACTCAACTCACTGCTGGGAGGAAATTGTCTTTCCCTCAAAAATCCTAAACTTGTCAAGACAGCAAAAGCATTCCTAAATAAGACTTACAAGGGTTCCAAGGTCTATATTTTGCAAATAAAAGGATGGCAAAGAATGCAAGTATGATTTTTTTTTTCCTCACATTTACAGATTAAAGGGAAAGGAGATGGGAAAACAGGTAGAAAAACCACCTACATTGTTCACTAACCCCTCTGTAGCTGTTCCGAGTTCCACATGCTGAAAAGTCCTACACACCAAACTCCAGCATTAGAGGAGAGAAACTAGAAGGGCAGCAACACAGCCCTCAGTGTTTTGTACCTGAAATAAATTTTCTCTCCCTCTTTCAACCCCCTTAGGATGCTATTGCAGTAGTGTCTTATGCATTGATAAGCACCCATCCTAAGCTTAGTATCAATTAACATAAGAGAAACCACAAACATTTGGGTTTTGTCTTTAAATTTAATTTATAAAATTAAGGGAAAAGTTCCTGAAATAGGTTCAGAAGGAAAAATAAAAGAAAAAAAACAAAACAAAACAAAACAAAAAAAGCTACAACATTTACAACATTAAGGACCCTTGCAGAGAAACCCACATTCATTTTTGAAAATACTCAGTTTTTTCCAGAATGTTTTCGTTATGTAGAAGGATAATTGCTCAAGGGCAAATTCCTGAGAGAAATCATGATTTTAGAATTTATTCCTTGCCACTGGAACATGGCATTTGCCTTTCTTCCTTTCAAACACTCAAACACCTCAAAAACTCCTTAGGAAGAAAGGATATGATCATTAAGATCATACTTAATATCGATGCAATCCCAGAGGATACACACACTAAACTGTGTTTAATAGTTTTACCATTCTGCATTTGTTTTAGGATGTGTATTTTAAAAAGCAGGTCAGTGGCAATCTCTCCACAGAAGACCCTGCATTGTTTTGAGAGGGCCTAACTTTTGAGAGTTTCTTCCTGCTGTTCAACACAATTAAAACAAAATTGAAGTAATCCTTCTTTCTCTAGGAGAAGCCATTAAGAAGACAATGACAACATCTCCTACTTCTACATTTTTAAAAGTAGTCACTGTTCTAGCTCAGTCATCCTCACTCCAGTTGGTTATACTGCTGCTCTTTTGGTAAGCACCTGATGTCCATGTCCATACCATACATAACTGCTGTTACCAGTTACCTCATCAACATTTGTAATGCACAAGAAAGAAAAAGGGAAAAAAAAAAAACCAAAACAAAAAAAACCAACAAAACCACCTCAAAATCCAAGCTTCAATTTACACAGCAATATTAAAAGAATAACTCATATTAAGATAATAATTCTTTGGTGGAAATAGTAAGGGTAATCTCATTCAACACACTTTGTCAGTAGTAGGATCAGGCCAGAAGGATGAGAAAGCTAATTATGAGAACTAAGGCTTCTATAATAATAATCTAGAACTTAGAGACATTTACAGTACATTATCATGGAATTGCAACTGACAAGTAAATTAAAAAGCAGAGGTAGATTGACTGTTCTACGTTTCTGAAATAAAATTAAAAAAAAAAAAAAGAACAACAAAATTAACAGGATAGTAGACAAGAAAAATGTATTTGTTTCAACAGAGGTGCTTCTGTTGATCAGCATTTCTATGGAGTTACTTCTTTGGTGACAAACTTCAAAACTGTTTACTGTCAATTTGATGGTAGAAACTTGAAAAATACTTTGAGTGCAAGAGTGAGGTAAATACTTGAGTGAGTAATCCCTATTCATTTTCTCCACAGGGAAGTTGTGGGACATCATCAATGGGAATCTGGATTGTTTAGTTATTTCACGTTCTAAACCTGAACTGCTATAGGATGAATACCAATAAAAAATCATGAAGAAATCAAGCAAAATAATTCATAAAATATGAACTAGACTGAGAACTAAGCAGCTAATAAGCCTACCAAGCCCTTGTTAGATTGATGGAAGTCATATAAAGACAGACACCATCAAGTAGAGTGAAAAATTTTATGTTTCAAATTGTGTCTAAAATATTCCACACAGAGACTGTACTAAAACTTCTGTCTTTTATTATGTAATTGTGTATGCCCTCACAGTACCTACAGAATTAAAACTCCATGCATTTGACTCGCTGTACACTGTATTAGCATATGAACGCTGAGCTGTCAAGACAACCCCTGTGCAGGCAGCCTTGGGTTGCCAAGGTTTTGCTAACAGAAATCCAACTGAAAATTCAAAACAAAGTCTAAACACACAAGATATTGGGTAAAGTGTAACGGCTTCATCTTAAATCAGCACAGATGATCTCATTAGTCATATCCATGTTTGTCCAGGTTTGTTTGCAGGTTTTTTTTTTTATTCTGCTTGTAACAGATCTGAGCTAATGAAAAGAGTCTCACCCGCAAGCAATTACCTGTCTTGGCTGATTTGTTGCATCAGTGGCCACAGTTTCTGACAAATTAAAGAGTCCCTACATAATTTTCATTAGTCGACAGGTTGCAAGGATTTGAAGTGTCTGAAGCAACAGCACTGAGAAGATTTGCCCAGTGTTGCCAAAATCTTGGAAGTGGATCGTTTGCTCCCAACCATGGCACTACCCAGTGCCTTCTCGGAGCCGAGCACATTAAGGCATTAGATGCCATTTGCATTATCACACAGCAGGGGGCTACAGCAGCTACAATTCCAGGATAATCCAAACCTGTATCTGTATCCTATGAATCCAGCAGAACTATTTTTATTGTAACAGTTTCTCACGTGGCGACTCTGGACAATAACGAGCTTACTCATCAGGTTGCATAAAAACAGTTCAGATGAAGCATTTGAGTTTTTCTAAAAACATACACCCCCTACAACTGTTAAAGTTTAAGGCTGTGTTTAAAAGACAATCAGAACGGAAAGAAAAAAAAAAAAAAAGTAAGGATATCTGTAAACATAAACAAGAGGTTAACCCCCTGGGACATCATCTAAGTACTCCAGGCACATTACAGTGCTCAAGTTAAGAACAGTAGCAGCCAGAGATCCCACTATTTTCACAGCAAACGCTGGAGAGGGCAGAGCAAACAAATACCATCCCCAAACTCAGCTGACAAACCATTTCCCAGCTCCACGTTATTACCCCCTCTACCACCTCCAGCACTCCCCTTTCACAGCAAGCAGTTGACACTGGGCTATTTTACTTCTTGTTTGCCTCCCCTCTGAAGGGACTGCTTGCTGCTAATGCTATTCCATGCACAAGCTGAGAAGCATTATTCTATGTCCTCTTCCCTCAGCTGATGCTTCATCAATACTCAGGATAGAATCCTTAAGCAAGTCTCTCCACAGATCTTGCCAGAAAGGCAAACTTCCATACAGGACACATGTCAGCTTGACTCTTTGTCACCTTGTCTTTAACTTGCTTCAGTTTCACCAACAGAAACCATCGGTAATTACAGTTCAGAAGTGCTTCAGATCCTCAGGACAAAGATGTAATTCCCATCAGAGATGACAGAAAAACCTGCGTGTCCCATGGCCCACAAACAGAAAATTGGAGGAATCTAATAAATCCATTGAGCCACTTCACAATACAGTTTGGGGAAGTAAATCAAGCCAACAGGAAAAACTACTTTTAAATGCAGCTATTAAGCTATCAACAAGATATGTGTCTAATAGTAACTGTGTCTGCTACTTCTGTCAAAATAAATGGCAGATACTAAGAAAACAACATTTACGAAGTTGTACTTTAAGGTGGACTGAATGAATTTGATATCCTCTTGGATACAGTTGCCACTGAGGATAGTCTTGTGGAATGTATTTATTCATCTCCTCCATTCTCCTTTACCTCAGGAAACAAGGGTTGGAGAAATTACTTCCTCTCACTTCTGCCCGAGTGTTACAAGTTCTTTATATCCCCTTGAAAGAACACTCTGCTGAAGTGTGGTACACAGAGAGCCTAAGTATTTCTGATTGAAGTTTTAATCGGGAGCTGAAAAAACAGTCGTGTGAGAAACTGAAGAGAGGGGAGATGTTTTACACACACAGAGGGCAAGCTGGGTAATGTGTTAAGCATCACTTTTCCCCATCTGCAAGGACAGGCCCAATCTGGTTATTCTCACACAGACATAGTCAGATTTTGCACTACACCCCATTTCTTGCAACATGTTTTTTACCTGATGCAGTTCACAGAGTTACATTCTGCCTGGCACACTCTCTAAACCGCAGTGAAAGACATCACTGTTTTTAATCACTGGTTTACTCTTAAAGCTGCGCTGCGCTGAATGCGGCTGATTGCATCTTAGGAAAGATCAAATCCTCCTCCTCCAGCAACAACCCCGATTTTATTGGTGACAGAAAGTCAGTCCAGAGGCTTCCCACCCCCAGCTCCGTCGCAGGGCAATGAATTGACAATTCACAGGGAAATGTAAAAGGCAGAGAGGAGCCAGCCCCCAGGTGCAGCGCGCCGCACATGCCCCCATAAATAATCCTGTATAGCACCAACACAGCAGCTCCTTGTGCGGTGACGTACCGGGCAGCCCATAAACATCGGGAAAGAATACAAATAATCCGCCCGACGGACCCGTCCTTCGCGATTGCCCAGCTCACTCCCTTCCCCTCGCATTCCTTCTCGCGTCCTCGGCCGGGAACTTCCCCGCGAGGTGGAGCGGGGGCACTCGTGGGAGGGGGTCTGGACGATGGGGATGGCAGGGGGTGAGTGAGGCTGCCGTGTTTCGGGAACCCGGGCGGCCGCCTGTGCCCCCGCTCCGGGCTGCCAGCCACGGCTCCCTCCGGAGAGATCGCCCGACACATGACGCAGCCATGTGAAACGCGAAAATGTATTAAACTTGACGTGAAATGGCATGACGGAGGCGAACGAGGGAAAAAAAAAAAAAAAAAAAAAAAACCCAAACAGAAGGAAAATAAAAAACCTACAAGGCCACTTAGTTTAATCGACTCTTCGCTTCTCCTTCCCACACCGAAACAGCCCGCACGGCGAGCGAGGGAAGGGCTGGGAGATGCCCCGCATCCTCCCGGAGGAGCGGGTCCGCCAGCGAGTTGCAGCGGGGTGGCTGCCCGGCCCCTCCGCACCCGCCGGGCCGCGGGGCCGGATCCGCCGCCCGCCCCCTCGCATCCCGGGAGCGAGGGGGCAAACTCCCGGCGGCAGCGCAGCGCAGCGGGCTCGGCCGCCGGCTCGGCTGCCGCTGGAGCGGGAGAGGTCTGGGCGAAGCTCCCCCGCAGGCAGCCGCGGCGGGCGGGCACCTCGCAGCGCCTCGCGGGGCTTCCCTGCGCGGCGGCCGCTCCATCCCACTTGGCCGGATAACGGGAACGAGGGGGAGCAGCGGCGGGGAGGAGGGAGAGGGGAATACATCCAGTCTGGAAACTAGCTGCAGGATGAGCCGCCTGGAGCAGGATGGCGAAAGGATCCACCGGCTCATCCGATTACCCTACGTGCACATCTGATGCCTCGCACACAGACGCGCACCCGCGGCGGCGGCGCAGCGAGGCGCGGGCACCCCCCATCCCGCTGTCCCCCGCCGGGGGGGCACGGCTGGAGCCCCGCACGTTTCCCCGGGATGCTGTTGCGGCGCACACGCCGCTGCTGCGGCTGCACTCGCACTTTCGGGGGCACGTTCGCGGCGGGCGAGCGAGGAGGTGACGGCCGGCCGGGGGACGGCTGCGGGGGTCGGCGAGGGGCTGGGGGCGGCGGCGGGGTGAGGGGTAGGTGGAGGAAGAAGCACGGAGGGCGAAGGAGGGCGGGAAGAGGCTGACGAGGGAAGGGCAGGAAGGGTTAACAGCCGTGCGGCGCTTCAGCGCTGGATAGCGCTAGCCCAGCGAGAGGCTGGGGGCGCACGGCGAGGGGGGGAAGCCGGCAGAGGGGCGAGGGAGGGAGCGGGTCAGGAGTGGGGCTGGGGGGGAAACCTGGGATGCCCCGGGCCGCAGCGGTGCCCCCCCGGCGTCCCTCCCTCCCCGCGCGTGGGGCAGGGGTGGGGAGGAGGCGGTACCTTGTACGAGGATCCCGCAGAGGCTGTAGAAGCGCAGGAGCGCGCCGGGCTTCAGCCGCATCCTGGGGGCTCCCCTCGGGCTGGGTGGGCGCCAGGCACGCAGATCCGCAGCCTCCCGCCGCTCCGCTCTCCGGGCGCTTCCTTCCCCCCGCAGGAGCCGCCGCCGCCGCCGCCTCCGCCGCAGTGTCTCCCTCGCTGTATCCAGTGGGGTGAGGAGGAGGAGGAGGAGGAGGACCAGGGTCGCGGGGGTGGATTGGGGAGGGAGGAGGAGGAGGAGGAGGAGAAGGAGGAGGAAAGAGCGGCTCTCTCCGCTAGCTCCGGCGCTGCTGGGCAGGTTCAGGTTCCCACCGCGGAGCGGTGCCAGGTGCCCCCGCTGGCTCCCCTTGCCCCTGCCGGCGTGTCCGTCCGTCCGTCCGTCCGTCCGTCCGTCCGTCCGCCTCTCCGCTCGCCTATGCCGGGCTGTCCCGTGCCGTGCCGTGCCGTGCCGCCGCGGGGCGGCGGAGGCGGGGGGATGCGCAGGGACCGGGATCCCGCTCCGCTCCAGCCGCTTCCCGGCGCGAGACACAAGGGCAACCTCCGCTCGCCCCGCCCCTTTCCGCGCCGGGCCCGCCCCGGCCCCGCCCTCCCGCCACACCCCGGCCCGCCCTGCGCCGGGCCCCGCCCCCGCGGTCCCTTTGGCTCCGCCTCCGCCTCCCAGGCCCCGCCCCTCACCCTCGGCCCCGCCCCTCGGGCGGGCGCGTGACTGGCGCGCGGCGCTGCCCAATAGCCGCTGCCCGGAGTAGGCCGCGCAGCCAATGAGGAGCCGCGTAACAAAGCAGAGGGGCGCGCCCCGGCGCCGGGCCCGTCTCGCGCACCGCTGAGTGACAGCCGGTGCGGGCCAATCGCGGGGAGCGGCGGCCGCGCGGCGGCGCCGCAGCCAATGGGCGGCGAGAGCGAGCGGCGGGGGCGGGGCGGGCGCTGTCCAGGGCCGGTGCTGAAGCGGCGGCGGCGCCGGGCGGGAGCGCCGCGGGCCCGGCCCGGGGCTCCGCAGGGACGCGGCCCCTTCCGCCGGCCCTCGCCTGAAGCCCTTCTCCTGCCTCTGCCCTCCCGCCCCGAAACCGCGGAATAAGGAACGGCTGGCTGCCTCTCCGTGCTCCTGGGAGCCAATCCCGTGCGGGCGCCTTCACCGCGGCGGCGATGAGATCGGCCCCCGAACAATGGCAATAAAGAGCTTCTGGACTTCGGGCGGTGTTGGCCGGACTCTGCGCGGCGTGGAGAAAGTTTCCTCTTTGGAGTGTTTCTTGGGAGGGCTGGGAGCATTCAGCTCGTGGTCTGGAATCGCTAATGTTCCGAAAGATAAAGCACTGAGCACCATGAGGAATGCAAGCAGGCAGGCAGCCGCCTCAGCTCTGTGTGGCTGGTGTTCAGCACAGCACGGGCCACCTTCTGCACAAGCCTCCCAGTGAAATCAGAATGCCAGGGTTTGAAGTTGCTGGATCTCTCTGTAAAAACCCTGTTGAGGAATTGTCTTGCCTTATCCCATAGAAAGCAGGATTCCCCTGCACCCAAATAATGATCAGGTATTTCTCCAGTTCTGGTTCCATCCTTTTCCTATTGAGGTTTCATCTCCAACACCATGCAGCATATTTCCCACAGTAACTCTAAATTTCCACCTTGATGTTCCAGGCTTTGACAGCAAAGAGCTGTGCAGAGATAAGTGGGGAAATAGTCTTCCCTACAGGAGAGGGAAGCTCTTTAAAAGCTCATTTCTCTGAAGGGGGCATGGTCTCAGATCGTCAAGGAAGTGCAATCAGTTGTCAGCTTCACCTTGAAGAGCTTGCACAGGAGTGGGATCAGGGAAGTTATGCATTCTGTAGTCACATCCTCCACTTTGTTCATTAGCAAGTAATGATTATGCCTGGCAGCACTTGAGACTGCATCAGGATTTATACTAAGTTTCCCCAGTCTCCAAAAGATGCTCACATAAAATACAGAATCAAATTAAAGAATTACTTTTTAAAGTTCTAGCATTTGTATAGTTTGGTAGCAAAGGACCATCACATCCATGTCCATGCCTTTGGAGGACTATGTCAGCGCTATAGAGGATGTTGCACTGGAATCTCCCTTAGGACAGGGAAGCATTTGTAGTCTGCCTCTAATGCATGAGCAGATATTTTTTTCACTTGTTTGTTTTTTGGTTTTTTTTTTACTCTAGTGAAAAAAGACACAACAAGCAAACTATTCTCTTAGGGTTCAGTAATGAATGGGGAATTATTATCAAAATATTTTAGAAGACTTACAGAAAGGATCAAGTCATCATTTTTAAGGCAGCCCTATAAATGTCAGCAAATGTTGGTGATTTTTTTTTTTTTGGTTGGTGGTGGAGAAAATTAAAAAAACAATTCCCATAAATCCTTCACTAAGACAGGACTGTAATCCATCCTGAAATGCTTTTGCATTAATTATGACAGCTGATAGCTCTGTACTTTTGACAAGACGTACTTTTGGTTGAAGTCTTGTTCCAGGAAACATTATCGGAAAGATACAAGATTCTTCCTAGCTTAGTGACTAAAAGCTGGAGAAAAGGATCCTCTGGCAGGTTAGGAATGAAGTGCCTGTCTTTGCCATATTTCAAGTCTTTGCCATATTAGTACACTTGGAAAAGCTGATCTGAGGGTTTAGAAACACCAGCTGACCTTTTCTTCCCAGGATTCAGTGACATGGACATCATGTCATGCTCCAGGAGTGTCAGGAGCATAACCAAAAATACCAATTCTTTCCATTCTTTTCTGGCTCAAGTTGGTCTGAAATGACCTAGTAACATGTTGATAGAGAAAAAAAAATTCCCAACAAAAGTCCCTGGGTATTTTTACTAACTATATATCTGAGAAAATGTGTGATTGTAATCATTACAGCTGCCAGATATGATGCCATACATCTCCTGATTAACTGAGATGTGTTAATTTGATGGTTTCTGTAGGCATAGTAGCACATTTTGTGACATCCAGTGGCAGCTGATATCTAAACCAACTTTGCAGTTGGTCAGTGGAGCTGGAGCTCATGAACAGCATGGCCAGAAGCTCCATTACTTCCAGACCAAAAGGGCAAGAGGGATTCTTCAGGAAACACACTTCAGAGTAAAGAGTAATACCCTAAAATACCAACAAGAGACAACACTGAAAATCAGATGCAGGAGGTGAACATTTTTATCAGAACCAGAAGAAAGTTCTTCTACATTATCCTGTTATTCACCAGGATGTCATGTACAAGTATTCATATGAAAAAAATTCCTGATGCTAAACAAAGCAAAATTCCAAAACATCATTCAGAAAAAGTCCTTAGATATTTCCTCTCACTGAATTGGTAAATAACAAGTTCCCTAACTTAAAATAAAATCACCCCAAGACAATAGCTAAACTCCACCTCTTCTAAACTGAGCCATCTGTGTTGTGTTGGGTTAGACCTCTAGAGTTTGCTTTGAAAAACAAGCAAAATGTGAAAGGATAATCATGTTTTTTTAATGATGCTCCTTGATAGCATCAGTGGTCAGTGATTAGGGAGGGGAAACACAAGGAAAACATGTATTTGGCAAAATATTATGGTTTTGTTGAATTCATCAAGTGGTGGAAGATGTATAGATAATTTATGGAGAGAGAAACTTCCAGTATTACAAGATGGGAAACATAGCTCTAAAAACAATTGTTCTGTTCTATGTCCTATAATATATATTTTAAAGTAAATTTTGTATAATCTAGAGGGTAGCAAAGAAGTAGTTACAATATGGTTGCAGCATACCAAAACAACTAAAAAAGCCCTACAGGAAATAAGGAGAAGGCAAGCTGCTAGTGACAGAAGTTAGAGACAGATTCTATCCTGAGTTGCAAAACTGCTAACAACTCATGATCACATTTAAAACAGCAGTTTGGAAAGTAAGATTTATTTACATCGCTCAGTAAAAAAAAAAAAAAAAAAAAGATATATATCTTGTGAGAAAACCCCACAGCAGCTGCCGCCTAGCCTTGAAGAAATCTCTGGCTTTAAAGCAGCCTCTTAAAGTTGTCCCTAATAAGTGCTTAATGCTTTTGTTTGCCCCACCACACCAGACAGAGGCACCACAGCTTCCCTCATGTGGAGTGTCCCTAGATCCAGGAGGGATCATGGAAAGTGCATTCCCCAGCCCAGTGCACCATTCCTGGCCTATGTGGAAATCAGAGCACCAGAGTTCATCCCTGGAGCCTGTACATTTCCCTTTTGCACTGCCTTTTACCCTGTTTCAGCAGCTGCAGCAGAAGAGTTGGGGTTTTGTTTGTTTTTGTTGCTCTTTGGGGTGAGAAATTTTGAGTGGTTGAGGTAAGTCGCTGTTGATTTTAATGGTTTGGGTTTGTCAGAAGCTGATTACTAGAGAAAAAAAAAAATCCAGATAACATTTACTTACCAGATGCCAGCAAAAATGCAATGGTTTGAACAAATACTGTAACTACTAATTTAGTTAAATCTATCCAACTGTGAAAATATATTGGCGTGAATAAAAATATATAGACATGAAACGCATTGCACTTTTTTTTTGTTTGAAAAAAAAATTGGCTTCAGTAAAGAGTAATTGAAGTTTGAAAATATGCTCTAGAGAAGAAATGTGTTCATTTCCATAAAACATATTGGTGTGTAAATATACAGAATGTATCAGTTCCAGAGCAATATTATGAATTCAGTGAAATTTTGTTCTGTGTTAGTTAGTAAGATGAAGCAAGTGAAAGGAATTGCATGCTGTGAATACTACATATAAAATATGTGTGGGATGAAGTCCCATTTATAAAGCAATTATAAATGTGAGATATTTCACAGACTTTTGGAGTAGAAAAAAGTCTATAAAACAACCCTGTCAATGCAATGCCAATACAAAGTAAACCAAGGTCAAACCTCATTGGTATCATTCTCATTGAAAAATACCTAATCTACATTTTGAGTTGGTGAATATAATTGCAGAAGAGAATTACCAATGATGAGTGGAAGCAGAATTATCTTATTCATTACCTGACCTCTCATCCATATAATTTGTGGAATGAAGACACAGAAAAAATGGTGCTGTTAACATGATTCTCCATATATTCTAGTTAGGTCTCCAACTTCCTAGAGTGTTTGATAATTAGCAGAAATGTGTGCTTTCCTATGCCTTCTCACCCTCAGCCAAGAAGAAACTACTTGAAGAAATGTTACTTCCCTACCCAAAATGACAGAATTGGGGAGTTATACAACTTTAACAGCTTTTGTATTTTTAAAACATTTTAAAACATAAAACAGCTTATTATTTTTAAAATATTCCAGCCATATTGTGGAATGCAGAGGGTGGTTGGGCACTGGAACCCCAGGGCAGTGTTTACAGCATCAAACCTGACAGAGCTCAAGAAGCATTTGGACAAGTCTCTCAGGCACATGGTGTGACTCTTGGGCTGTCCTGTGCAGGATCAGGAGTTGGACTCAATGCCCTGATGGCACCTTTCCAACTCAGGATATTCTCTGGTTTTGTGATCCTTGTGGGGCCCTTGCAATGCAGGATATACTATGATTCTATGTAATGTATGTTACAATTGGCCATAAAAAACATACTAATGTATGGAATGAAGTAAACACTAATTGTGTTTTAAATGTGTTTGAACAGATTTTCAAACAGTTTAGAATACATCCCAGCTAACATCTTTGGAATATGTATTTGTCCAATTATCTATTTTTTTTTTTTTTGTTTCTAATATTTTGTAATTTTTAATTGCTTTTCCTTTTATTACTTATGCAGAGATTATGTGATGTTACACAAAACCTCTCTTGCACTCAGTTGAAGTGACAAAAATGTATTCAAAAACTCAGTAAGAAGGGAGTTGTTCCTTCTGTAGAACATCATGTCATCTGTTTTACTTTCTGAAGAACAGCTTCGATTACTGACACCAGTAAAATGATTTTCTCACATGTTCTGATAGTATAAAGGAGGCACTAGACATCTAGATCCAACATTTGGGTTTTTTTCAGACTAAGATTTTCATATTAGTGCATCCTATGTTGAAAATGTTTTCAAATATGAGTTGAAGTATTTTAACTGATCCAGGGTAAGACTCATAGAATTGAACAAATACATCAGTTTACCCATACTAAAGACTCCTAAAATATTTGTTCAAGCACATCCATGCTTTTTAAAACAAGGCTTTAAGAATTCAGAGGACCTTTCTGAAAAGAGCATTTCTTTTGCTATCTCTA
The DNA here is from genome assembly GCF_048771995.1 of Taeniopygia guttata. NCBI lineage: Eukaryota > Metazoa > Chordata > Aves > Passeriformes > Estrildidae > Taeniopygia > Taeniopygia guttata. Next base: position 12,818,868 of record NC_133024.1, on the reverse strand, counting down.
TGAAATTTGGCCCACAGCATTAGCCTCAGGGAAATAAAAATGCACACAAATGACTTTAAAGATTATAGCCTTTATTATTTCTATGTATTCTGTCTCTGCTCAACAGTCTCCTAAGAATTAGATGATCTAGCAATGAAATACAGCTATACTGGATTACCAGTGCTCTTTCCAGCAATGGGAATGAGACTGTGATTCTGTTAGATGGGTGGAATTGTGTGTCTCCTCCCAATTAGGAGCAGAAAGAGCAGACACTGTGTCTAACCAGTTCTGATGCCACAATCACCTTTATTGAAGGGTGCCAGGACTGCTTTACTGTGTGCTGGCATGCACACCAAAGAAATCAGAGAATATGAGAAATTGTGTGCTCCAGTTTTCGCTCTTCTGTTCAGTCAGGATGCTGAGGGCTTTAATAACCTCTAATAATCCTGTTCACTGGGGGTCTCCACACACACCCTTGGGTGAAGAGCTCTGTTTAAGCTGAGCTCTGTTAGGAGAGAGTATGTCTCTAGCTTAGTCCCACTCCTATTTGGTTATGGAAGACTTTGAGCCAGATTTCAATCAATTGCTCGATGCTGTGGGTACTGATCCTAACTTTGGCCTTCGGAGTGTGATTCCTGACCTGCTCCAGTTCTCTAATGTTGTCTTGCAGCCTGGACTCCTGGCTGGGCTTTGCTGTAACCTCTGGGTCTGTCCTTGCTTCAGCGCTGTGAGACTGAGCTGTGGGTGCTGGTCTGTCCTCATGGGCTGGGTATCCCTGTGTTCCTGACTCACCTTTCCTTAGCAAACAACCCTGCTCTTGTTAATTCCAAGCAGATGTGGTCTGAGAGACCACAGTTCCCAAGGAGTTGGAAATAGATCCAGGTCTTTGGTTTCAGAGATTTGTGTCATCTTTTGATCTGCTGACGCTAGGCAGAAGCAAAAGGATATCATGTGGTACAAAAAAAAAAAAAAAAAAGAAAAAAGAAAAAAAAGAACAGAGGAAAAATCCACAAGGGAGGAAGGTAAAGTATATTCAGACAAATTATTTTGGGAGACCAGCTCTAGAAAAAGTACAAATGTGATGGAAGGTCAAGGTAAAATTAGGACTTTAAATTTTACAGGTTGAATATATGAAAAAGGCTGGCATAATGCTGAAGTTGAAATCTGAGGGAAAATAAATTGTTGGTAAGGACCACCAAAGTGATGAGAACATATTGAGACCCCAGAATGGAAGGCGTTTGTGGTCATCCAGGTGAGGAATTTAGGACCAGCTGCTTATCTGGGTAATAAGAAGGATAAGATAAATCTGAAGGCAGAGTAAAGCTTTGAATAGGAACATAGGATCTCTGAGTCCAGAAAATGGACTGAGTAGCAATGGGATGGGGAGCATGAGTCAAGACCAAAAAAACAGGTAAAGAAGGTAACTGTGTGCTGATGAAAAACCAGAAAATAAAGTCCAACAGTAAAAAAGGTGAGAACAGAAAAAGAAGACACAAAGCATAGACAGAAAAAACAATCAAGATTTAAGTAGTACAACTTAGAAAGCATGAGATGAGAAGCCAGAGGAATGGAAAGGGGAATGATAAAAGTTGCTACTAATAGATAAGACAAACAAGAAGAATAAAACTTATTTTAAACTTCAGGTTTTAAATAAAAGGAAGAAATATCGGTATCCAGATTGTTTTGCAGGGCCTGAAACTCATTGTATCTCCCTTTCATAATGCATCTGCTTTTAGTAAATATCTGAGATTCATGATCAAGTATTTATGAATTTACTGTCTCCTCTATGAAATAGTAATTTTCTATACCACTCCCTAACTTATGAGCTGAAAGGAAAAGATGTCAGGTGGATTTAAAGGGTCTGTGCCTTCTAGTGATTTGCATGGATATTAGTGTGATAGCATTTTTTCATTTATCATATTTTGTGTTATCATTTTTTCACTTCCGTACATTTTAGGGAAATATATATACATTTACAGTACATAAGGATTTTACACTTAGGAGATGGTCATAATGAAAGAAATGAAATTGTTAGTTATACAAACTTTATGTTGCTTTTGCATTTTTATATGATGAACTAAAACTGCCTGGCAGCTCTTCCTTCTGTTTTCTTCCATGACTTGTCCATCTGCTGTCCTGTTCTACCGCTCCTGCACATAACACAAAGCCTTGGGCTCAGTCAGCCCAAGAAGAGGAGGCTCTAGGGATGATTCATGGGTTTGGAGAGAAAGAAGACACTGATAGATAGACTCTTTAATTCATTAACTGAAGAAAAACCAGAAAATATATATTCAATATGGCAGAGGTCTGAAAAAAGAGGAAAAGAGTCTCTGAGTAACTAAATGAGGCTTTTGAGAATTGGATTATGTTTCACTATGCCTCAGAGTTCCTCTCTGATGTTAGGTAAGTCACTCAGACCAAATGTTTTTACAGTGCTAATAAATTGATATTAATGCTCATTTTCTCAGTTCCTAACTTCATACCAAAGAGTCTTATCTGCAGAAATGTGAAGTACTGCAGACATCCTAAAGCCGGCGTGAACTGGACTAAGAACACGCAGAGCTGTGTAATGAAAATTGGCCACTTGGAATTAGTGGTTACCTTTGACATTAATCTTAATTAAATACTTCATTATAATGTATCTGCAGAACGAGGACAAATTAACGTTGCATAGGCAATTCTGAATCCCGGCATTTCTTAAGCCTTTGATTTTTCAATTTTAGTAATGTTACTATGGCTTTGTATACCTATTGGTCATTTATTAGGATTCAGTTATTTGCTTTTTTTTTTTTTTAATTAGCTTACTAGCTTTGATGTAGGTGCTCTTCTGAAATATTTGCCTAACACTTTAAATCTGTTATATCTCAGAAGCATAATCTTCATGAATGAAGTCAGTGAAAGTTCCAGGATTTTTTTTTTTTTACCCTGAAGAGTGTGGATCTCTTGTATTAAGCCAATAAATCACAAATGGACACAGACATTATGACTACTAAGATAAATAATGACTTACATTGCAGCTTGTTACTGGCTCAAACTGTGGAACTGACTTCACCCATCTTTGAAAGAAAAAGAGTGGAAATATATTGGAAAATAAGTAAGCCAGAAGGAATTATGCAAAATGCAACAGCTTGTCAGTCTGTTGAACTGTTGTTTCAGAGTAGGTGAGAGGTGTTTATTACTCTAATTGCTACATTATTTTGCATGTAAATAAACCTTTTTTTTTTTTTAAGCAGAATATTATAATTCAGGATCACATTGAAATGCCTGTGAATCACAGAAATATATGGAATACAAATGTTTAGAAGTTTTCCAGATTTATTTTTTATGAAATGTGGTTCCAGACCTGCTAATATGTTGTTTAATGAATATGGCATATTAAGAAGTGAATACAGCACCGTTTTTAATGCTTTTAAATGTAACAATGCTGTAAAGTGTTTTATTATATCACTTTTAATTTTGATACAGGACAATCAAATCAGAATTTGCTCCTAGGCAAAAAACAGAATTAAGAATTTTTAAAAAGTGTTTTTTACACTGCTTGCAGCCAGAAAAAGCTATAATACAGAAAGTTTAATGGATTAACATCCAAAATTCAAGTTTATAAAGCAGTGAGATACAAGTATTATAAAGGAACATATTTATGACAGCAGAGCAGAAGAAATAATAAAACGTTTTCAAGGTACTTGTGCTTGTTAAAGCAAATCTAAATTCTCTAATAATCACAAAATTCATTTTTGGCAAGTGCATTCAGTTGCCATTAATACTAGAGTTGTTAGAATATGGTACTACTTTAAAATAATGACATGTAAATTAAGATTTTTGATTCTTATGGCTCTAAATTATAGGTCCTGAGTTTGTTTTTTTATTAATATCAGGACTGTGTTGTAGCCTGTTGTCAGTGATTTTTCCAGTGATAGATGATAAGATTAGAATGAGCTGAAAATTATCCCTTGCTAGAGGCTGTGTGTGGAAATAGTGGTAAGTAGGCACACATACAAAATGTCATTTAAAAATTTCTTCTGGATTTTAGTTGTCTGAAACTTTTCACTTACAACAGAGATTTAACTCTGCCTGAATTAATTGGATTAAGCTATATCTCCTTTTTTAAGATCAGAATAATTTTTATAACACCAAACTATAGAAAATCACTAAGCACAACTGTACTGCATGTACTTCCCTCAGTTTTTCCTGTGGAACTATAAAGACTGAAATTAGCAAATGCTATCTGAGCAGCAGGCAATCCACTGGAGGCTGGTTTCTTGCCTACAGCAGAACTCAATTCGATTTGCTCCATATTTATAGCTTTTGCATTTTACAGAGGTTAAAAAAGGTTAATTAAATAATTTCAATATTTCACTTTAACAGTATACAATAACTATTTACTATATAAAAGGTAAGTTGAAGAAGAAAAATAATAAACTTTTTGTTCAGTTCTTATGCTCTGTTAAGGAATCTTTTATATGTGGAAAATAGAAGGTAAGACTGGATGCTTTTCCAATATTCATTGTCCAAGTATAACTTGATATATAAAAATGTTTCATCACATCAAAACTAATTATCACTATAACATTATGAATCACATGCTTAAACTTTTTAAAAAATAATTGTTTTTATTTCAGACATTTAATGAAGATTAAGCTGATGGAGTAGGGATTCCCTCTGTTTTTCATACTGGTTTCACATACATTTCCACAAGTGATAATGGATTGTGAATGGGAATGAAGTTTACTAAATGGCTCATCAGAATCTGCGCTGATGTGAGACATTCCTTTTGTGACTCCTTTCTGCAAGGACAAAATACAGGAACAGACCAAGACCGAAATCTCTGCTGTTTCAAGATGACCCTTAAGTTTCTGTAACAATCTGGGACAGCTGCTAAGCAGCTATATTTTCCTGTAGCTTCTAGGTCCAGTTTTCTCTCTAAGCTTAAGCATGTTCATGAATTTCCTGGCCTTCACAGCCAATTATTTACAAAAACATGACTTTCGATCTAAGTTTTTGTGTAGGTTATCACATCCAGCAGTTTTAGGTAGTGTAAGTGCACCATTCACTCTTCTTTTACACTGAGAAATTACAAAGGCAAAGGAGTTTCCAGGGCTTTGACCTTTTGAGAACTATGCTCACTAGTATATTTTGGCCTGGTTTTCTCCAGGGATTGTAGGGAAATATTTGCTGCATGAGGTTTTGTATTTCATACTGTTTAAGGACTCTCTTAAACCTCTCTAGCCTGTGACTATTGGACTCCACCACCTCTTTGAGAGGTTAGAGAGTCTAATTTGATAAAAATATGTAAAGTCTTCTGACAATCCTTTTGACTGTATTCTGAAAAGAAACCCAGATAAAACTTTGCAAGTTCCAGTGAGCATTAGGTCTTTGCCTCATTCCATGGAACAATCGATTCACATTTAGCCAACACATTTATCCGAACTACATAAATTATCATATAAAGTCAGCTGAGTTGAAACTGTGGTGTTAATGTGTTATCGTTAGTCACTCACTGTTGGTTACAGTCATGAGTAAGGCTGAAGATTTACAATTTTTATTGTGTCATAGCATATGGAAATCAAGTGTCTGACACTTTGAATTGTGCCAATAAAAGTGTTTTGTTTTTCTTCAAAGACCATAATTTGCACTTACAAATGTGACCATGAAATGGCTCACTCTCAGTCTTTATTTTCATTTTGTAGTATTTCCACAGTCTCATTGTCTGGCTATATGGATCAGTAGTATAAAGTAACACTTTTTTTTTTGGTGTAGCAAAGCTGGAGACTTGAATGCTGTACCTATAGGCATTCACCAGCAGAATGTTACCATTTTGAAACTAATTGTACAGGATGAATTACCTCACTATACTCCCTGATGGCTGTTCTAGTCCACATGAGTCTATAGATGGTGAAACTATGAGAAGTAAAAGAAACTTATCTCATTCCCTGAGTGTCTTGAAATTGAAATATCTTGATTTTTTTGTGCCTTTAACAATTTTGAGGGTCAATTAGGAGGATGTTGCCTATATGTTGTCCCTACTTGTTTTTATTAAGACCTCTGTCCTGAAAGTACTTCTGAACTGTAAGGGAAATAAAATAGCTGGGTAAATGAATGTTCTACATAAATATTAAGAAAGGTCGGGATGTTTCTAAATTTCAAAATATATAATTTAGGTTAAAATTCTACATGGGCTTACAATGTAAAAACCATTTTAGCCAACTGAATCCGTATATTAACAAAGCATATAGATATAAACTTAGCCAAACTCTCCTAAGACCATTGAGATAATTCAGGTACTTGAAACTATGCAGACCCTTTAAATTCTGACTGTATGGAACCATTCGGGTGTGTTCACTTTGGTTCATTTTATTTTTGATCCTGTGTGAACATCCAGATCATCCACAGTTCCTGTGCTCTGTGCAGCTTCAGAGACTGGTCTTGGAATTATAAAAGCTGTATTTCTTCTTTATGAAACTAAATCACAATGCAAGCTTGAGAATACAGTTTACACACTTCACCACCTCGTGGGTTTTTAATACACAAAACCAGACTACAGTTAGTCTAAGGAACCCCCCTGCACCCATGTGCTTATTTTCAAAATGAATGGTTTTGTTCTGCAGAGCCATTCTTATTGTGTTTTCTTGCTTGGTGGCATAACCCTATCCTTACTTACAGGGATTTCTTCAAATGAATTGAATTGTATAAATTTCATTATTGAAAGCATAATGGGGTTTTGATGCTTTTTAGAAATTCAGGGGGAACAAAAAAAGCATTAGATTTGCAAAGATTTTTGTGGGACCTAGTAGGAAATTTTCTTTCTTCATTGTGATTTGAACTTTTCCTTCAGAAGGTTACTTGTATTAAATTAATTTCTTTTCAAAACATGTTTTTCCTTGGTTTCTTATTTCTCACAGACCATGGGACTTTGTAAATGAGTTAAACGCCTCCTTATTTTCAACACAGGAAAATCAAGAACTATCAGATCCTGGATTTTTTATGTAGCAGCTCAAATTCATGTCAGACTCAAGAGGAAAACAGTTTGCTACTTCACCTAGAGAAATTAACCTAAGATTTCCTTCTATTTTCACTGTGCTTCTTGGGTCTTCATGAGCTGGAAAGTTGGGTTTTTTTCTATGACTAAGTTGTGACTAAGATCTGCTTGGGACCCTTTTTGGAGAAAACTATCACTTGACCAGAAGCAGAGCATCTTGTAAAGCTGATTAAAATCCTGCATACTGGCAAGGAATATTAAGACCAATATACAGGATTTTAACTAATATCACTTAGAGCAAACAAATAATAAATGTATGGCCATAATAGCTCAATAGAGAAAGAATTTAAGACTAAAGTCAAAGTACTGAATATTTATAAGAAAAACATTACTTGATGCTGGTTTTAACCTTGGCTTCTTTTCCCGGGGAATGGGATGACCCTGACTGATTGTTGTGGAGTGAAATCTTTGACACGTAGCAGCTTAAGCAAAATACTTTATCTTTAATTTACCAAGGAACGGAAAAAAGCCCCCTTTCAGTTATACTGGGAAGTTTATGATTCTCTGGCTTGGAATCTCATTTATTTCCTGAAAACGATATCCAACAGGATCTGTAGCTCAGGTGGAGATTGTCTCTCCTTCTGTGTCTCTCCTATCTCTTTCTTCTCTTATTGCGGTAGAAATTGTGACAGTCCTCACAGCAGGGTTTGGCTGCCACTCCATTGAGGAATTTACAAAATATTTGTTAGGCTACAGGTTCTTTCTCTGCTTCTAAATTCATTTGTCTTTCTCAGAGACTCAAGGTATCACCACACACTTGTGTCCATTTAGTGGACCAGCTGATATGCCCATAAGTCTTTTCTATCAATTCCAAACACACCTCATTAAATCAGCAATAGAAAAACATCTTGGATTGCAATTTTTAGAATAATTTTAATATGTCAAGATGTGGAATGCTTTTTCCTTTTATTGTGGAAAATACAGATTTTTTTCATTAAGAAAATCTAGCCTTGCAATGTACATATAACTCTTTTTCTTTCAACTTTTCAGATTTCTAGAAGCATGAACTTTGACAAGAAAGTGCTCATACAGTAATATGAAGTAATCTCATTGTCTTGAAATATATTGACCTCAGTGTAGTATGTGATTTCTCCTGCGAAATTAATACTGATAAATTTCGTACATTAAAGTAATAAAATTACATTTGAGATATTTAAATTCAGTAACAAATAAGAGTGAGAAACATTTACTGGATAGGGTACAAGAAGTAGTCCACAACTGAGCAATTGAGTTGTTCTGTACTTCCCTGGTGATACTCCCAGTCTATATAAGTGAGTGCTGGGATTTTTTTTTCTTTTGTGAAGGAAATAATTGCTATGGAAATGTACTTCTGGTTTTAAATGTTTAACATTTGCATTCTTAGGTGCATAAGGCACCATTATTTCACACTGGACTGTGTAACTCAATTGTTTGTCTATTTCATTGACAGAGTAGATTTTTCTCTACAATGTTTTAAGAAGGACCTTCCTTCTGAAGTGATGTCTCTGTGACCTTTTGTTATGGAAGAGTGTTGTTAAAGCATGTCCTGAATGCAGCTGTTGTATAATACAGCTGACATTTACGATCTGTCCCACTTGAAAAAGTCTTAGCAATACATAGTCAGTGATGCACAGATGTATCATCCACCTTCCACACGATTTCATTGAGGTTCACACTTAAACAATCAGAAATTTTTCTGAAATTGCTAAGCTCTCTTCTTTTGGTATACATTCTTCCATAATCAAGCTGTCATTTCAATTTACCAGCTTCTCTCCCATCTGGTTTTGAGTATTTAATTACCTTTTTCCTATGAAGTTTCTCTTTTATGTTTCTCTGCTCCCCATCTGAGGATCTCAGCATGTGGAAGGACTGTGTTGCATTAAAATTCCAGCCCTACAAATGATGCACAATGGTTTGTAATCTAAAAATTCTGTGTTAGGAAACTTACCTTGTTAGTGTTCAGTGATAAACGTTCCTGTTGCTTTTGGTACTGATATTACTTTCCAAAGCTAAGGATATTTAACTGGGGCAAATTATGCATTTCTAAACCAGGTATGCAGTGTTTCTTACTTTGGCTCTACAAGTTTGAAGGGGCTCCTCATTAGTAAGCATTGCCTAAAAATTAGAGTCACTGTCATGCAGTGGTACATGGCAGAAAGGGGATTATTAAAAGAAAAATTCATCTGGATTACTACTAGACTAGCTGATACTTTATTTTCTTGATTTTTAGGTTTTTTTTCCTAAGTAAATGTAAATTTTCTTACCTATTTGAGTGAAAACTACTTTTGATTCCTTGCATTCCAATGGTTTCCTTCACAATTTCTTAGTTCCAGTGACAGGGACAAGGGCTATAAAAATATTCAAGCACAGTTTGGAATTATACTATTGCAGAGAAATTTCTTTTGCATTATCTGTGATGCATCCATGGATGTAGTACATAATTCAGTACATTTTTTTCTCTCACAGAATAGTGTTCAGAAAGCGGTTTAACAACTGTGTGGCACTTGGGGACATCGGTTAGTGCTGGGACCTGCTCTGAGAGGTGTCCCTGGGCTCAGGGTGGGGCTGGGGCTGATGCTGAGACAAAGGTTTTGCAGAAGAGCAGAACTTTCAGGGCCTTAAGTGTCAGGAAAAAGAAGGAATGCTGATTTCTATAGCTGTGGGTGCTTGTTAAGAGCCTTCCTCCTTGTAGTTTGTAGATGCTTCCTCCTCATCTCACTTAGGTGGAGTTCAAGCCCTTTGTACCAGCCAGGCTGGTGCTGGAACTTAGTGGGGGAATGGGAAACTAGAGCCAGGAAAAGGTGGATGCTGCAATTGCTGCTACTTTTCCATCTTACACCTCTGATGAGTGTTTTCCTTTCCTCCAGTTAAAGACCAGGCACTGGTCAGAACTGGGGTGTGGATTTAAAAACATTTAAGTCCTAATGCTGATGGGGATGTGCTTGGGGAATCCAATTAGAAAAGGAAAATGCTACAGGTATGGGCTGGCTGTGGACTGCTTTAAATATTGATGTGTTAAACTTTTTTGCAGCCAGACATCCAGTATGTTGCCTGTGTTAATCTGAATGGAAGCTCTAGATAACCACTGAGTCTGGCTGTACAAAGAATCTGTCATAAGTTTTTACAGTATCTCTCAGTCAACCAAAACTTCTAGTTAATTTTTTTCCTACTTTCCCAACTAGTTATATGGAACACTCAAGAGAAACAGGGAAAAAATATTTACCTTTTCCATGTAAAACCAGATTACTTCAGCATTCAACTACTTACTTTTTAGGATAGAAATTGAAATGGAAAGTTCAGATTCTTCAACTTTTTGCAGATTAAATTTTGCATGAGTGTTATAGCTGCTGTTTAATTTCATCCTGCTTAGTACTTTCATAGAAGTTGTCACAAACAGAATTTTAATTTTTTTAAAAAAACCAAACAGCTGATGAAAAGTGACTATATGGGTTTAGTCAAAATAAACAATTTGAATTAATTTTGTCTTCTGTGGAAGTATTGATGGTTTGTATTGCTGAGTTCCAAACTAGAGGAATTTCTGACCAAACTTTCTCATTTGCATTGCATAACCAGAGGCCACTTAAACAGGGAAAGCAAATAATTCCATTGTTTGGATGTCCAGAGAGGAGGAAAATAAAGCCAGCCTAGGATTTGTTAGGGTATTTGGGTTTTTAAAAATTGTATAGTTATACAACATAACATCCAGAGACCATGCAGAAACTTGGCTTATTATAGGACATGGTTACTGATTTGGTCTGTTTTAGAACAGATCAATGACTTCTATACATTTTACTGCATTCTACTTGATTTTGTTAGACAAAGCCCTAATGAGAGCTTTAAGTTATTTTCCTTTTCCCTTTTCTTCCCTGATTTTGCTAAAACATCTGGTTTTAGCCTGGTCTTATCAGAGCTGGAAACTTCATAGGAAAGTGTTAAGATGATGCTGAGGTTCCTTAATTATCATCTAACAGAATCATCTTTAGAAGCTTTAAGAATCAGCCCCTGGGCAGTGATGCTCAAATGTCTGGCAGTAGCTTGGCAATCAGGTAGGCAGTAGGTTTGCAGTAATTGTTAGGAATCTGTTCTAGTTTTGCCTCTTCTGACTTCTTTGAAACAACAAGAGCTTTGTCACATCATTTCCCCATCCCATCCTCCATAATCAAATCATAACCATGGTTTGCTTCCAGTTAGTCCTGGAGTATCCCACTTTCTGAGTCTTTGCTTCCGCTACAATATTGGTTTTTGAGGATTATTTTCTGCCCTCTACTGTCATGTATCTGTTTTTTTCATGGTATATTTGTGTGCATTTCTTATTGCAAACAATATTTTATCAAATTCCAAAAAAAACACCCCTCTTTTCCCGGGCCATATGTTTGATGTTCTGCTTAATATTGTGATAGATGTTCTGAGATATTGCAGTTTCTGTCAGTTAAATGACACATTCTTTTACCTCGTGGCGCTTACCTCACATTTATTTTACCACAGACTCCATAGGGAAGCCATCACAGTACTAAGCTGTCAGAGTTCAAGAACCATCTGAATGACATTTTTCATTTATGATTTACTTTTAGGGGATCCTATAAGGAATAGAGTTGGACTTCATGATCCTTACAGGTCTCTTCCGACATGAGATATTCTATGACTATTTTTTTTTTCACTGAAGATTCATATGTGAGGCAGTAAGAAGGTTTGGTTTGGACTTCAGCAATGCTGTTGAGAAACTGAACATTTAAATCACTTGGCAGTATTTTGAAGGGGAACCTGTCTAATCCAAGAGTCAATGCTTTTAAAACAGGGGATTCCTTCACACTGAGATTTAATAAACTACTTAGGTTCTATACCTTTCTGTGTCTAGAAAGGCTCTGTCATGTTCCAATAACATTTGTAAAATATTGTATTTTTTTTTCTTTGCTTCTATAGTAGTAATTTTAAGTACATTTTATGCATTATATAACCTCCTATAATTACTAAGGGAGAAACAAAGAAAATATACTCTGTCTTCTGCAGGTATAAGAAGATACAACCTTAAAGAATGCTTTTATTTACATTAAGATATTGGAAATCATCTCATTGTGTTGAGAATAAATTGTTGCTAGAACCTCTTTCCACTTTTGCTTATTTTTCTCTCCTGCTGTTTTGCATATTTATTAGCTTCTTATCAGAGATACTTCTAATATAATTTTAAAATAGGAAAATAAATATTTTCCTACTTTTTGTATCAAGATAGTTGCAAATATGTACATTTTCTGCATGGTGTACAGGGAGGTATGCATTCAATTTCCATTAATAATGAACCATGCAGAAAATTTGCCCTTCAGAGGTACAAGTATAGACATCACAAACATTAATCATGAAAGTTGTCCAGGGTTCCTGAACTACTTTCTTATCCAAAAATTATAGGATGTATAGGAATTTAATTTCACATTGAAACCGTTGGAATTCATCTGACTCATCTTACATAAAGAAATACCTTTGTACAAAGTCAGGAAATCTGTGTCCTCTGTTGTGTGTTCCACAGAGTTTAGTGCACAGACAGACCCTGCCTATCCCTTTACCCATGCAATTTGTTGAATTCTAGTGCTTACTTTCTGATTCCATACATATCCTTTTCAGGTAAATATTAAGCCTATTATTTGCATTGTCAAAAAACAGGCCTAGTGTTTTTTTAGGGATTAAATAAAACTTGGATGTGTCATTATATCTTTCTCAGGAGTTTACTAGACTATGTCACTCCTTTCTGTGCCCAGATGTGACTACAAGGGTGTTAGTTTCCTTCTCTCCTTATCTAACAAGTTGTCCTCTGCAGAGTTAGTCAACACTCCTGTAAATATTTTTGCATCTCCTTCCCACTTTAAAAAGCATTACTCACTTCAGTGGAATGCACAACAGTGAAATTGAGACTATGTATTAAAATTTGAAGGATTAGGGCCTTGGGTTTGTAGCAACTGGCAAGGTCTGTGTGAGAATCCTATGACCTTGATGGAAAATGCTCTTTTGTTTTAGTCACTCACATTTGTAGGTGTCTCTTTACTACAGTACTCAAATAGAATGTAGATATAACCTCCCTTTTCTGGTTTGTTTCTAGTTGAAGTGTCTTCAAACAGCTTGAAGACATAATTGTAAAAAGTAGTCTGCAAACTACATTTGAAGCCAAGCTGGTGTTTGCAGTGTCTGAAGAAGTAGCTAGAGCAATCTGAAACTAGGTTAAGAAACCATGCTTTTATTTCACATTATTCTTGTTTTCTTTCTGTAGTTAAAAGGAAGATGGATGCAAGCAACTTTTTTTTCTTTTTTTTTTTTTTAATTCTGTCTTAAAAACTGAGATTTCAATGCATTTTGTGCAGACTTGCACTAACCTTCAGCTCTGGATGTCACAAATACTGAGTTTTTGGAAAAAAACCAAAACTTGCTCGTAGTGTTAAAAGTGCTTACTTAATCGTGACACTGAAAATGTGAGGCTTTATATTTTACAATTTGCCCTGGTGACATAACATTTAATACCTTACCTACAAACTATTACCAACAATAGTTTTGGTGGCTGATATCTTGAAAGGGAACAAGGTTTCAGTTTTTAAAGAATATTTCATATATTTTGTAGAGGAATTCAAACAGAAACATGGATATTTAAGACTGATGACTTCTTGCAAGTGTAATTTATTTGGAGAACAAATAAAACCTCCTAAAGTTTCTCAAATAAAACCTCCTAAAGTTTAACAAATAAAAACTCCTAAAGGGTGCAACAATTTCCATAAGTGTCCTTGGTTTTTAGAGATATCACTTAGTTTAGTCTTAAAGCTACCTCTTCTCTGTATAACTTTTATTTTCTAGGTTTTAGAGATTTTCTTTGAAATTGAGAAGAAAACTCACAATGTGCTGGTTTTGAATTGCACTGCCTTCCTGTTGAAGTGCTGCTTTCTTTCCAACTTGATTGGGTTTTGTTGAGCTACCTTGATTAATTAGCAGATGGTCACCTAGTTCCTTTAAGGGGATTACATCAGTCTTTCTAGAGAACTCCCATATAAACAAAATGTTGATGAGATGAGCAGAATTGATATCCAACAGTTCAGATTTGTCTTAAACCAGTACTTCTTTATTGAGTAAACCCTTTCTTCATACCTCAGGAGCAAGCATACATTTAGAATGAGTAATGCCATATAAGCTCTCAAATTCTGAGCTGGCCATTGCTGGAGGGACAAGAAATCTGCAAGTAGCACCATTCTCATTTTTTTCTGAAACTTAGGGAAAATTCTTAGGAGAAATGACACAGTGATAGTGTTCCCCTGATAGAAGACTAGTCTGGTTGCAGTATCTCCTATATCAGGGAGTTCCAGCACCTGCACGTGCTCCAGTGAGTCTCAGTGAACAGAAGGGGACTAAAAAAGACGGACGAATAACATTTAGCAGTTTAACTGCCTATAATCTTACCACAGTTTTAACAGATGGCTTTCACAGTGATACTGTGCATTGCTAAAAAGCTGGCATATAACCTCACTTAAATTCCAGGATTGCATTACATTGCTCACTGTGTGGGAGTGTGTATGTAAACACATTACCTGCCTGCAAGATACATCATATGAAAAGTCAAGATTGACAATTCTTGTGGTAGCATCATCACTCTCTTTGGTGTCCAATACCAATGTATCTTGTTACGATGCTGTAGAAGCCCAGAAGAGTCTTGTTTGTATATCTCAAACAGCAATAGCTGGATGGCTGTGAAGCCAACAAGAATTGTTGGCACCAGCAGGCAAGGATTGTTGGTAATAGCACACTGTGAGAAAGAGCAGGATGTGGCTGAAGAAAGGAGCCGGCACATTTCTGGGACAAACACCCTGTTCTAGTTCCTACAGATAAGCACAACACAGTACAGTACATGCACAGGAATGAAATCTGATGCCTTGCAAAGTCTGACCTAAAACAGAGGCTAGATAGAGTTAAAGAATATATTAGGTATTTATTAAAAGGCCTCAATGGATACACCTTGGGCAGTACAAGAACCTGGCCAGGGCTGCACCCAAAATGATCACAAAAATGGATGACTGGTCAAGAGGCCTTTCACTTTTCTGGTCCATTAACATATTGGAATTAATTGTCCAATTACAGCTTTAGGTTATGAAGTCCCATCCTTCTTCTTTTTCTCTTCAGTCCATGTTGTTTGCTGTCTTGGGCCTGAAATTTGGATCAGTTGTCCTGTATCCCAAGCTGGGAAAGGAATTGTTTTGTCTCCCTACTCTGTGAAGGGAGCTTACCAACACTTAATATGAAGCTCAGAACTACACACTAAATCAGCACAGAATCTGAAAAATATAAAAGCTAAAACCTAAGGCATCAGATCAAGAAGTGGGCATAAAATATAGGGGGGGGAACAAGAGCATCAAAGCCTCTTGAAGCCCTTTCTTTCTTACTTACTCTCTTCCCTTTTGCCCTACCCCTTTATCCAAGCCCCTTATCTAGCATCTCAGGGATTAACCTACCAATTTCCATGCCAATTGTGTAATTTTCTGGAAAACTTTGTGAGTTATTTGGGACCCTCTGACTTCTGCTTTTCCTTTCAACCATGAGCATCTATGTATTTTGAGTGCCCCATTCCCCTAAAGGGTGGGACATCACAGATGCTCACAAGGTGGCTGTAATCCATTTATATGAATGCTTCTGGTTTCTTAACCATGCACCTGGCCATTATATCCCGAGACAGACTTTTTTCACTGAAAGAATAGGAAGAAATTTCTTTACATTTATCTTTCTAGAAGTTATAATGCTTTTAGTATGTGTGCCTCCTGCAATGTAATTTCATACATAAATGCTTAAATAAGGGCTTCTTGTCAGCAGCAAGTGTTTTGGAGTCACTTTCTGGTGGAGATGATAGTAATGGACAATAGTTAGGGAATAGTAGGGGCAGTCACACATCTTAATGCAGTCATAGCAGTTACAGAGATTTAAATCATCCCAAAGGTGGAAGCTTTAACTTCTGTTATATTTTCAAAAAGGCAACTAGAAGCAATGGGTAAAAGTAGATGAAAAGGCAGTAGCTATCTCTCTGTCCTACAAGCAAAAAGGAAGAGTAACTCATGCTGTAATACTGTGCCTAGGACTGAGCAAATGAGACTAAGAAAGATTATGGTGGACATTGGTAATTGGAAAACAGCTGGGATGGATATAGAGATTAGAAAGATGCAATGAATTCTTGCTACTTAGTTTTTACTTGGCAATAAATACACATTGTCTACTTTTAAATTAAATGTATATGTTTGAGGCAGACATTATAATTGGTTACATGAGTTATCAAAGTATTTGCATAGGGACACCTTAGGAAATGTATAGGGGACTTCCAACCCTTCTGTGCTGGTTTTAAAAGAGGGGTTCAAAATTTATAAACTCTAGCAGAAGAATCAAGAGAAAGCCTAAATGATTCCCTTTCAAGAAATTTTAGTGGAAATGTCCCATAAACTTTTGACATCTATGTGATTCTTTCCTCCAGCTTTATTGCAAGCTAGCCCTGGCAACGTCTCCAACAAAGCTGGCAGCCAAATCAAGAGGCACAGTCACAGAATGTTACCTCTCCTGTAAGAAGCTTTCAGCAGAACCAAAGCCACCCTGGCATTATGCAGACAAATCCCAACTCTGCTTTCTTTTAAAGGGGTAACTGAGATTGTCTTAGGAAGGCAGGAATAATTTCCCTTTGTTTCCTTTAAAACTGAAGCTACATCTCCAGTATTATATTCTGTTTCAAAAATTGGAGACTGAACTGATAAAATAAAAGATGCCATGGTTTGGGAGGGTTGGCAAAAAAGTTGAAGTCAAAGAGGGATTATGTGGGAGTTTGGACACGCTGTAGAAACACCAAGAGAAAAACTGAAGGAGGAGATCACGAATACTGCTGCTGCTGCTGCTCACACTGCATTCTATTCATTTGTTTTCCCTTCTCAGAATTTCTCACTTGGTTTCTGAAGCACAGAAAACCATACCAACTTCCCGAAATGCTATCTTGATTTCAGTCCAGTGAATTTAATTGGCAGTAGTGCACAATGATTTGAAGAACAACTACAGCCCCAAAGCCAGTGCTAATACTGCTGGGGTTTGGTATATGCTGAGAATTCATTGCATGAAGCTCAGCAAAAGATCAAGACTAAAATCATTAGTTAGGCTGACTTGAAGAATTTTGAAAATGATTTTGCACTGATCTCATTTGCATGAAGCCCGGCCTGTGAAAACACACATAGGCAGGAAGTAATAATTGTAAGACAAGACAATTTTCAAATTATTGGGTCACTTGAATAAAAATATCGTCTTTGTGAGAGAGTTTATAATCCAGTGAAATCACCAGAGAAGACAGACCAGAAGACCAAACATCACCTTTTTTTTTTTTAATGTTAGAATTTTTAATGCATAAACTGCACAGCAGATTAATCCCTAGGTCTAAAACAGCTGTTTTAAGTATTTCTGTAACAAGAAATGCATCCAAATAAAAAAAAAGATTTTAACTCATTCTATTGTATTTTGATCATGCAAAGAAGGTGCTGTCATTGTGGGAGAAGGGCTGGGAGGGATTCACAGGAGGAAAGAAGGTAGGAATAAAGAAGAATAATACATTCATCTATAGTTAAAAATCATGTTTGATTTTTTTTTGATAATTCAATTGTGCTAAACATGAATTCTCACCTTTTGTCAAGAGAGAAAATTAGAAGCATAACTTCAAGCCGACAATAATGAAAAGAAAGCATTCATCATTCCACACTGACTAGAAAACAGCAAGAATAAATCAGACAAATCAAGCGTTGTAGTAACTGTTATACAGTCTTATGCTTCTTTATACCTATTATTAATCGAATGACAATTCCTATTTATGGTGGGGTATCTGGGTCATTTGGCTTCAAAATGAAAGGTGCTTGAGGTAAGGGACTTTGGTAGATTCTGCTGAGATGTGTCTATTCGTTTAAGGAATAACTTATTGCTGGATGCAGAAAGCTAAATGCTCTTTCTTTCTGTCAGTCTGTCTTTTCTTCCTTTCTTTCCGAGTTATTAAAAAGTGGTAAATGAATCTTCACCTCCACCCAGGATTTTAGCTGCAATCCCAAAACCCACTGACATTCTGAATGCAGCAGAAGTGCCGCAACAGGGGACCTTTGCTCAAAGGTTTGAAATTGCTAACACGCGTTCTGGTGAACAAATATCCCTGTGGTGACATTTATGAGTAGAATCTATTCAACATGAAAAATATCCAACTAAGTTAATAGTATGGCTGACTGAATGTGAATAGTGGTTTTAAGCCTATGTACCTTTGATTTCATTAGGCTTAAATCTTGAAGGATTTGCCATTCTGTAACACATTGTTTGAGGTTATCATAATTTTAGGTATTACATGAAATGTTTCTTTTTATGTCCCCCTTCTTCTCCAGGCTAATTGCAATAGCATTTGAGAATTTGTAAAATTTGAATATCCTTGTACTGTTGAAACCAGCATGGCCCTATTTCTGGGAACCAGCATGTTTTTGAATGTGGTTCAGATGTTGTTTAAGGTTTGGCAACTATTTGTGGTTACTCCAGCCCCTGTGACAAGCATAGAAGCTGTTCATGCCCCAGTACTGGTTGTACCTGCCCTAAGCACAGTATATTCTATTGGTAAGAATCTTATACATTCATAGAACATCAAATTTGACTTTCAACATAATATACAGATAACACAATCCTTCACTGAGTTGCTTCATCACCATATTCCAGAGAACCTTCTATATAGAGAAGAATAAAGCATTAAGTATGATTTGTAGTAAACCTACTATGGATCCATTTCTTTTCTTTCAGACTGGAAAAATAGCCTTGGCTCTGCAAACACTTTTGTTTCTTTTTACATTTTGTTTCCTTTGGATTTAGACTGTGTGTTGACTCTGCTGTTCACTCTGTATAACAGCTGTTCTTGCTGAATTGGTTGTTTTGGTGTCATCCTTCTCTGCACAAGGATGTGCTTGCTCTCTGTTTTCCTCTGGAGGCAAGGTCTTACTTAGAGTGCTCCAAAATAGTTTTTATTTTGTGGTTATATCCTCCTATCCAGAATTTTATTGCAAGTGAGATTGCTCTGTCTCAACTAGTTTTACATATGAAAAGAAAATAAAGAAGACAAAGTTTCTCTTCAGTGCCAGTTCTCTGCAAAGTACTGTGGCATGTCAACAAAAAAGATCAGCAGTAGCAAGGCTCTATGACCAGATATACATTTGTATCACTAAAATAAATTCATTAAAATAAAATTACACCCTGAGTGAATGACTAGAATACTGAAATTGAGAAGCCCTCAAAGAGGAGTAGATATAATCTATACATATATTATTACACAGTTTAACAAAGGTGCAGCAGTAGATTAAGATTTGGCTGACAAATCATTTTAATTTAAATAAAACCTATAAGTAAAATTACTCATTAGTAATGTGATGGTAGAAAACCATGAAAAGTCACAAAATATGTATTTTTAACTCTAATATAATCTTCAATATATAGCTAAAAGGGGGAAACATTAATCAGTAGCAGAGAAAATTCCCCAAATATATAAAGAGAAATGCCTTATTAAAAGATTAATTATTAAATGAAAGGAAATGTAGCAAACCCAGAATTCCTTCTGGGAATTATAGTAACCTAGGATTCAAAATTGCTTTAAGAGATTATCTTAGTCTATTCAATGACAAAAAATTATCTAACCCATATCTGTGGGGTTTTTTTCCTAGATATGGACTTGGTTTTGTATTTCAACATTTCTCATTAGAAAATATTTTGCTTGATGTCCTATATATGTCTTTGCTGTAAATGAAAATTATTCCTTGATAACTTCCCCATCTTCCCGGAAAATGCTGATTATGAATCCATGCTTTTCCTTTAGAAGAAGCCAAATTCTCCTCAAAGTCTTAATTTTTTTCTTTTTTTGTCTGAAAACCCACTATTTTCCCAGCTTTTATTCACAACCAGATGTTTTTAAGGCTACCCTCAATGATGGAATTGCTCAGAAAGATTATGCTAATTTCTATAGCCTATGAAATGATTTTAAGTCTATTGCATAGCAACTAATATTTCTTTTTGTAGTTACTAATACTGTGATATACATTGGAAAAGATTGTTTAATTTAATGGGATTTTACAAGCTCAAAAATCTTCTTTAGAGGTGACATAATATATTTTCCTTAATCTAGGAAGCATAGGGGTTAAATTTATAATATTGTAGAGATGAAGATACTGAAAAGTAATTATGCCACAGCAGAATCCCAATTCTGTAAATTTCCTGACTTTTGAAATGTCTTAAGCTTCTATACATTTGAAAAACAGAGTTGTAATATTCTTTTCTGCAGGAGGAGCCTAAAAAAGCTAATTTGTTCTGGGATTTCCTTTTACCCCAAAGTATACCAGGTGTTTTGAAGTCACTATTATAGCAGTGCACAGTGAAAGTGTTATTTCTGCCTTCAGCGCTTGCTTTTTATATAATATGTAGAAAGCAGTAACAAAAAGTAAGGAGCAGAAGCCTGGAGAGATAGTGATGTTCATTGGACAACAGGATACACGAACTGCTCAAATTCTAGGCATTTTCATTAATTGACCATTAATGCTGTAGCAAATGTCAAGTTTGACATGACAAATTCATGTCACTGGGCATTTTTACTCTCTCCCAAATTTTATTTATTGAATTATATTTATTATTATTGAAAAATTGTAGATGTTGTTGGGAAATGTGCTGATTATTTTTCTCTTCATCTTCCTTTGTGTCTGATCTCTCTTTCCTAAAACGTTTTTGAAGTGTGTGATTCCCTCTTGCTTTTTCATGAGTGCAGATTCAGCTGTATATAGCAAATACAATACTTTGAGGCAGTACTATGAATTTTTTTGTTGTATTGCTGACTTGTGAATTTATACTTGGGGATTTTGTCAGTTATGACATTCACTCTGTACAGTCCTTTAAGCACCTTATGCACTTCCTTCTGGAAAAGCAAGAAGAAAATCCCCCATTTCTGCAGATGAGATGCAAAGGGCATTTTTAAGAACCAGCAGCTGCCAAATGATGTGCTACAGGTTAGCACGCTGCTTCTCTAATCCAGCTTCACTTGCCAGTGCATCACCTGCTCACCTTATACACTGAATAAAAACCTGAATGGTCGTATCATGGCAGCCCTTAGTGGTGGCTGCTGTATTCCTACAATAGTTTATTATTAAGACACTTAGATTTGTAAAAATATTATTCCTTTTCTGTATTTTGTTTGCTATGGCCACCACTGAGATAATTGATTTTGACTCACTCAGGTTTCTCCTCCTGATTTGTGTTTTACATAGGGACCATTTTTTGTTTGTTCCTTTTGGTCAGAAGGAGGGGATGCAGTGTTAGCTGACTGCTGTTTATTTGGCACTGACTCCTAGGGTCCCGTGTGCCTTCATCAGAGCTGCAAATTTCTCTGGTGTAGCCCCCTAAGGACTGTGTGCTTCCCTCAGAGCAATTGCAATTTTGGTCAGCTGCTGCCCCTTCCAACACCCAGTGCTTTCCCTGCCTGCTGGTGTTTGCATGATGCCCACGTCCCCTGCACCCTGGGGCTGCTGTGTGCTCACAGCTAGCTTTGCCTGACCCCTGGCCTTCCATGCCAGAGTTTTTGCCAAGCACCATCTGTACCACCTCAAAGGAAAGCTTTTGAATTGTGCACCTGCACCTATTTTGAATATCTGAAGCCATTTTGCTGCTTCAGCAGATATTATGGCATAATCTGAATAATTTTCTTTTTTAATAGAAATTTGTCTGGAAATTGAACACTCTGTACCTTTTTTGAGAAATGAGTCACAGTCACCACTGTACTGTACCACTGAGCACACTTGACATCCATTTGGGTGATGTAGTTTGAGTTTCACATTTAAATGCACTTAGCTTTGGTTGGCAAAAGGGTCTCCACTGCCCTGCTCTCAGAATTATTGATATCATTCTGTGCCATCTCAGCCCTGCTGGTGTTCTGGCAGGACTTCTGCCATGCCCTCTCCACTCCACGGGTCTCTGGAAGGATGTCAGTCTTCACACTTACCTGTGGATTGGGGCTTAATTATATTTCTTGCCAAACACCATCTCCGTACTTTCTGTTGTTTCTGGGAAGTTTGCTTGTCTACATTCTTGTTTTCAGGTAGGAACTTGTTTTCTTTCAATTCTATAGAGATCCATTTATTAATCACTTGTTAATTATCATTGATTAATCTATGATAATTAAGCAGGTAATAACATGTTTTTAAATATTAATCATTTGCATACATTAATATTTATTAATATTCTTTTATTAATACCCAGAGTAAATTAATTATCTGTGGTCTTCCCCGTTAACTCATATAACTTGTACAATACTTGCTTTTGACACAATACAGTGTTAATATTTAGGCTGTAAACTTTTTCAAAACAAATACACGTTCCATCTATTTGCTGCCTTGTAGAGTACTTTTGCCACAGAGAACTTGCCACAGAGAATTTATCTTCTCAAGATAAATTTGCTGTTTCTTTACTGTCGTTTTCATACTGAAAATTCATAACAATCAATGTAGTGCTGTCTCTTTCTCTCTGCACTCCCCGTGTTTCCTTTTCAGACCTCTTACCTGCAGTAGTGTATGCTCTTTTTTCTTTTTTTTTAATCTTTTGACCTTCAGATTATAATATTGGGCCTCAGTGATTGAAAATCCCTTCTTTAAAATGATAGACTGTATACTGTCATGCACTTTCTTGGAACTGCTGAAGGTCTTGGCACACAGCTAGGTCTAGCGAGGATACACTGACATTTCTGCTTTAGGGAAAAACACTTATTCTTCCAACACTTTGTTAAACTCTCCAGCTATCATGCTATACATAGAACTGTTCCATTTCTTTGTATAACTTTTTTTTTGGTTTTTGCTACTCCTTGAATCTTGTTCCTCCATTGATGGAACTTCTGCAGTACCTTGTTTCTTGCCTTGTAACTCTCTCTCTTGCCCTTTCCATTAATATCAGAACCAGTTCCAAGATTCCAGCTTTCATCCTTTCCTCACAGTGCATAGGATTTGCAACAAATCCCTCAATAATTTGTTTTTCTCTGCTAGTCTTTTGTGATTTATGTACAGTGCTATTCCCTTCCTGCTCCTGCTGTCATCATCTGCCTCGATAGCTTGGTTAGGACAATGGAATTATTGTTGGGCTCATAGTGCTTGCATAGTATGGAACATTATCTTCTCCCTGGATGAGAGGCAACTGAATGAATCAAACACAAGGGTTTTGGTGGAAGAAGTCTATGAGTCACAAGACCTTATTCTTCTGTCTTTAACTTCCTAGCCCCTTCCCTCCCCCTGTGTAAGCCATCTTACAAAATTTCTATGCTGTTTTCTCTCTTGAGTTCTGTGATAGGGAATTTTTTTTTAATAGTTCAAAGAGTTTCTTCCAAGATTTTTGGTTAAAAATCAAACTACAAATCTTAATTCATGTAAGTTACTGTTATCTAAACAGTAACTGAAAGCTGCTGTTATCTAAAGACAGCAGCTCAAAACAATGTAAAAGTTCTGCTGTGGCTGGCTTCTTGTGTGGCTTTTTGTTTTGAATGATAAATTCCTTTAGAGTGAATTTCCTCAGATGGAGGATATGTTTTAATTCTGAAACTATAGAAATAAAAATATATTTCTCTAAACATGTATTATATATTGAATATATGGAGGGAACAAAGTGCTTTTCCCAGGACTTTAAATAAGAATATGTAATTTTATTAATAATACTGTAATTGCCATCACATAGGAAGTTTTTATCTTGTGCCCATTTAAGTCTGATTTTCTAAGATCCCATAGCAAAATAATGTAAGTAACAAAATCCATGAAAGAATATAATATCAACAGGTCTTTTACAACTCCTGGACTTTCTTTGGTCCAATGCTAAAAAAATTTTGTCTCAGCTGTCAGTGTTAAACTAGATACCTAAAAAGTCAATGAATCAAAACCCAAAACCCCCAAACCTTTTGGAAGGCATTTGAAAAAAAAAGACAACATGTCTAGGAGATCGGAGATTCATTCTGAGATATTTAATCATATTTGCACTGGAAAGAGCATACAGTCAATTTTAGTTAGTTTAGAGGTGCAAATAACTTGTTTGATGCAACTGCTTAGGAAGATGGTTGTGGGTGCAAGGGAGGTTCTGAGATGAGGAGACGCATTTCACCTGCAAGCGTGTTGTGTAACACTATGGAGTGACGGTCAAGGATCTGGGATACTGGGCCAGGACAAGCAGCAGGGAGAGCATCAATGGCCACAGCAACAGCACAGGAAGAGTGGAGAAGCTCAGATGTGGGCGAGGGGGTGGTGGAGAACACAGCAGTGAGAGCAAACTTCAGATAAAAAGAGTGGAGACTTACTGCTAGAAGAGTTTAACTGTGTCTTTGGGGAATATTCTAGAGAAAAGAACCAGAGTGTAACATTATCCAAAGTCCACATTTCTTTACTTGTAGAATGGGAATAGCTGTCCTTTCTTTAGATTTAGAGATTTAATATTTCTTTTCCATATTTCTGTCATTCCCTTGATTAGTCTGGTTATTTATATAATACAAAGGTAATTATGATCCATTCTGTTAGAACTAATTTACAGATGAAATGACAACTCATAATGCCTAATATTTATATTACTAGTTTGAGCAGACTGTTCCTGTACTTGGAGAAGTTTGTCTTTAAAGACCTGCCAATTTTTTAGCTCCTCTGCCCTTCACACATGTCTTTCAATGGATTCCACCCCTATTTTTCTAAATGAGGTGGTGGCAGCTCCAACTGCATAGTTTCCTTGTTCTGCACTTTGCTTTGTTCGCACTTTCTCACCTGTTTTTTGTTTATAATTTGTGTGTGTGTGTGTTCTGAGTGAAAATGCATGAGTTTTTTTACCACAAAATGACAAACAACTGATTTTCTGGGGAGCACCATTAACGAAGTCAAGAACTTTCACAAGCAAAGCACAACTGTTTAAGGTATTTACATTTTGCCTGCTTACTTTTAAACCTCCTGAATTTGCTAACATGAAGTTCCATGGTGTTTGATATTTGCCTAATTTCCCTCTCAACACTTTCATTCTGCAGTGTAAGCAAGACCCTTCTTTTCCCAAGGAACAACAGCCACTTCTCCATCCCACTTGTCCATGTATATTTTCTGACACTAGAAACCTGAGGCTTAGGAACTTACTTTGGTAATAATAAAACACTGTAACAGAACAACAGAGTGAACATCATTTTCAGTCCAACACCACTGCCTTTCCCTGAAATCATCTTTGCCAATGTAACTAATGACTTGGCAAAATAAGGGAATTCCATGAGCCTGCACTTCATTATTATGTATTGAACAGATGTAAAAAGTTCATGGTGACTTAGTTTGCTGTGGTTTATTTCTAAGTAGGTAGGGTTTGAGGTTTTTTATAAAGAAACCTGTGTAGCTGAACCTGAGAAACAACAGATTGTTCTTGGCCCTGATGAATACCCACAGGAATGAAGAAGGCAAAAAGGGATCTGTTGCCACCTGTATGTGTGACACCACTTCAGGCTGTTCTTTGTTCTCGTTTGCCTTTGATGTTATGGTTGGTTTGATATATAGGGAAGAGCTGGCTAAAATACCAGGCTGTGATGGTATAAGCACACCATCTAAAAAGAACTGGGAATTCCTATGGAAATCAGGAAGACTCAGAGTGTTTTCCCACAAGAAAATACCATTTCATACCCCCTCCAGTGTAGGCCAATGTCACAATATGCCTTTCTACTTCTAATTCTGAAGAAGTTATTGTCTGTCCCTCCTGAGACTGATGCCTTGCATATGTGCATTCTGTGCACTGCTAGACTCGGATTTAGGCTCTGTGGGTGATCTTATGCCACCACAGGCCATTGTACATTCTGTAAAACACAATGAAACTGATAAAAGGGAAAAAGGGCATCCAGGTGAATTGCCAGAAGCAGCCCTCAGGTTTTCTGAACCTCCTGAAAATAAGACAGCGAAAAGAATATACTTTCATCCCTCAATGCTAGTCTATCATAATGTTCCTATGCCTAAAACTCCTAAGGTTCCATATTTTCAATATTAGTACCTTTTGTCTCAAACAAGCTCTTAATTAGGTGACTATTGTGGGAATTCTATTAAAAAAGAAATACCATTCTTGCCAAAATTCAGAATTACATTCCTCCTTATTTCATTGTTTGAATACAAATGGTTTTCATGTAGCATTAGAGACTTCAGTAGGTGAACATCTATATGCTTAGATAAACTTGAAAAGGTATATAAATGTTTATTCCAGCTATGTTCCTAAGTAGATTTTTCAAGGCAAGAAAACTGGATAGAATCATATCCTAGACAGAATTCACAATGGAGAAAAGTTTGTTTCAAACTCAGCTCTTTAATTAAATTGTCCAAACAAATGGCAACTCAAAAACCAGTCATTACAATAACTACAGCAGGGAGAAAGTGTTCTGTTGCCTAGAGATTATTTCAAATGTTGATTTCTCAGGAAGATTACTCTGTGATACATTTAATATACTCTCAAATATAAAATTTGGTTAAAATTTTGCTTATCTCATTGAAAGATTATTCATCTGTTTTCCCTTTGCTCAGAAGTAATACTTTACTGGGCTGACTTAGATCCCATTTTTACAAGTTGTTATGTAGGTGGGAAATACTTGCTCAGGTAAGCAATGTTTTTTGATTTAAATGGAAATAGCTTGCTTGGGTAAATGACTGCATGGTTAGACCAATTGCTTCTCGATTTCCTTAGTCTTTTATTCTGTCTGCAAATTGTCAACATGCATCTGTTAACTCTGAGATGATTATAGAAAGAAAAAAGTTTCATTCTTCAAACTTGCTGACACAGATTTTTTCTGATAGGCCATTCTCTGGTTCAATGGGATTTCCAAATTTATGAAAATTCGGTTTCAAATGCTGAGGGTCCAAGTCTTTACTGAAAGGAAAAGAAAAATTTGTAAGTCTCTGATAATGGCTTAACCAATGTGAGAAGGACTTTCTTTTACTTAATCTGTGCACCTTGAATTTAAAATATTTTCAGTTTTCCCTCCTGTCCTCTTAGTCTTTCTGGTTTGTTTTAGGTGATCAGACTTTGCTAGGGCTACATAAGTAGTGATGACATCAGAAAATGCTTCAAAGGTAACCCTTAAGCCCTATAGAACACGTTGATGTGAGCAGGAATAAGATGGCCTTGTTAAATAGGTAAAATTATTGGGGGAAGGATCTCCCGAAAAATAGTGACAGTGGGAGGCCTCTCAGCTTGAAAGATGGGGCCTGGAAGTAGCTCTGTGAATCAGAAACTTCTTTGAAAAGAACATCTGGAAACTGTGTGAAAGAAAACTGTGGGAATCTGGATGCCAGAGGCACCCAGAGATACCACCAAGAGGTGCATAAACAAGGAACTGCAACAACAATTCATCTTCTGAGCAAGTGGCAAATAGTCTGGAAAAATCAAATTGCTCTGAAATAAAAGAAAACATAATCATCTGTTGGCTCTTACAGGTGAAAAATCAAAATTAGAAGCATCTATTGACTGCTCAAAGTGGTGCATCCTACTCCCTCTTGTGTTATAGAAAAGACTTCATTTTTATCTCAAATGAAGCCTCTTTTTTGGAGAACATCCCATGCTGTACATAACCTTTCCTAAACAGGATGAATGCTCCTCAGGGGATTTCTGGGAGAGTTTGGACTCTACCCAGACTTTGTGACATGGACCACCTCAGAAGGGAGGTGGTGATCTCTATACACCCCCAGACTGGGTTACATTTTAAGTCCTGAAATCTGTGCCTGTCAGATGCAAATTAGTGATTTTTTTCTTTCTAAAACCAAGCATATTTAAAGGAATAAGAGGTCTTTGTGTGTGTGTGTGTGTGTGTGAAGAAAAATCTTGAAAATGTGATGAATTTATTTTCTCCGTTAGCAAGCTGTTTCCTTGTGTTGCTTTTTAAAATACATAAAAGAAAATACAGGAAGTTCGTTAATAGCATTTTATGACTTCAACTTATAAAGATATAAGATATATTCTAGATGTAATTTTGTAGTACTGGGAATGAAAACTAGTGGTGAAACATTTAGGAAACACTACTTTTCAGAACTTGTTCTTGGGAGATTAATTTTCTTTTCCATTACACTTGAACTGTGCCTTATTCTAATATTTTCAAAGCTAATGATTTCTTTAACCTATGAGAGGAAACCAGTAGTAACTGTAAACCTACTTTTGTGACTATTTTCCCTTCCCTTTATTTGATTTATTCTAATCTCCATTTTTATGCAAAGAAAAACTGAAATTACCTGTAAGTCTCCATCAATATCCATGTTAGTATTAATACATTTTTTTCAGTCTAGAACTGAAATACCCACTGTGACTGCAACCTGCTTACTCTACTTAATTTTGATTTGCTTCACTTTCTGCTTTTTCCTTTTTTTTCAGGCTTCTGTGGACACATCTTCAGCTAGAACCTTCTTATAATAATTTCCAAATTTTTATTTTAGGTAAATAACTGGGGAACCATAAGTAATGTCAACTATGACTCTGATTTGATGAGGAGAGTGTATTTTGCTAGAAACTTCTGAGTGATGTTTTCAGACACTAATGAAAATCAGAACAAGGATGCCTCTTTCCTTGTATGTAATAAGGTAAGTAAAAACCTCCTACAAAGCAGGTTTTCTGGAAATGTAATGCAAGATTTCTGCAGGGTCAAAAATTTACTGTTTTTAGTCCTCAATTCTCTTTTGTGTCCTAGAAAATATTCTTTTTGTATGAGTCTTTGTGAGAAAAAAGAAAAGACTAGAAATTCAGCCAGAAAAGCTCTCAAGATGTATGTTTTTAGAACATGGGTCCTTTAAAAAATATTCCTGCTGGGATGAAGAAAAATAGTTAATATTGTAAGATCTCTTATCCTGCTGTTGTTTAGTGCCTTGAGAGCGTTATTATGCTTCCACATACTCTTTATCCCTGAATCTTTGACTTGGCTTTACAACACTGAAATGGAAAGCATTTACAAACATGATCTCGTGTCCCTGAAAAGTTTGAAGAGAAGATGTGATCATATCACAATGAGATAGTCTAGCAAATAAGAAGGAAAATGACTATGCAAAAAACCCCTCATTTTCCAGTGACAATCATTCTTTTATTTTGAAACACTTTAAGCCTACTAACATTAGTGAGCTAGGTGAAAGCCAGAACTTTAAATGCCATCTCACAGCTAAGAAATCAGATTTCAAATTAAAGGATGGGAAAATTGGAAATTTTATCTGATTACTATTAAAAAAATAATTCAAAGTTAGAGTAAAGCTTCTGAAAATAATCTTGGTTTATTGTAATTTAAGGGCTGTGGTAATAATCGTACAAATGGACAGTTAATTTTTTCTACATATTTGAATCACTTTTTTTCTGAAATTAAGTACCATATTTTGTGAAGGTAGCTATTTCTTTCTACAAGACCTGAGCTGAATGTTCTATTGAAAGGCACTGGACTAACAGATGTGGAAAGCATAATTCTCTATTTAATTAGTACACTGAACTCAAGTAATGACATTTTGGGTTTTTTGGGTTTTTTTTGTACACTGTTCTTCTGAGTCTCAGGTCTGCTCTGGAGTAATTACCTATATCTCAAGAATTAAGGAGGGTTTTGTATAGGGTTTAATCAACCTGTACTTTGCTTTAGAAGGCAACGTACTGTGTGAATAATGATAAACTGACAGTCTTTGGCTTCATCAGTGGACATGGAAGTTGGTCACAAGTTCTGTCATTTATATATATTTTTAGATCAACAAAGATTTAACGTGGGCCCCAAAAGAGGCATTAAAAGACCATCCACCATTAAAAGATGTTGTTGTTTAATTTTGAGTTAGTTTTACCTGAAATGCCATTAGAATGAGAATCAACAGGATCTGGTACTAAAAAATATCTTCCCACAAAGATGGATGTGTTGACCAGCAAAGACTATTCTGTTGAGTTCAGATGTTTTGGGTGCATGTCGTATATTGAGAAGTTATCAATGTACATTTATGTCTTACATGCATAAGCTTTGATTGTGGGTTTGTTTTTTGTTTTTTTTTTTACCATTTAAATAAACAAATTCTCTCTCATAATATGCATAGCAGTATTTCCACTTCCATGAATATGGATTCTATCTTTATTTTACAAATAAATCATAACTTCTACATTAAGAAAGGAGTAGTATAACATTGCTCATTTATATGCAGGCAGAAATGCCTTATCTTTGTGGGGTTTTTTGTTCTTATTGTAATGTTGTTTGTAAAGCTCTGGAGATTCTAAAGTTAATTTCATTGTTGTTAAACTCCTGGATAATCTGTTCTGTGACTTTGTGCATTGTTGACATACACCATTCAGAATATTTTTTCCTTGGTGAAGGCTGTTGTTTAGTCTTGTTTCCACTAAAGCTTGTTATGATTTATCCTGCTCATCCAGCTGCAAGGTTGAAGCCCTGTCCACTGAATTTCTTTAATGCCCCATGTCTTTACTGGCCTGAAAATGTTATAGTACAACTTTCTAGTCTTATTTAATAGCATCACCTGTTTTTAGCTTAGTAATACATGTAATGCAGACACACATAATGATCATGTGTGTATGGACATTTGTAGCTCCTTTTATGGTGTGGCATTTAGGATTTAGGAAACTGAAAAGCAGCAGAAGTGCGAGGATAAAGAAAAATGGGGGAAATGTGGAAAATAATAGACAAAAATATGGTATTCCTGGCCAAGCTTTATAATAAACCTATTTTCTAGAAAGCTAAATCAAGTGGATTTGTCTTGATTATCTGCACAAAGGGATGTAGGAGAAAGGAGAATAAGAAACTTCTTTACCTGATTGTGCAGGTGCTACCTTATCACCAACCCTGTCATGCAGATGTAAGTCATGGAATCATTCTTTCTTCTATCTATAAGGGAATGGACCAGCCAGCTCTCTATCCATAGAATCACATCAATCTGAACATCTGAACTGGCAAGGAAGAGGTCAAGAAGCACTGGGATTCACAATGGTGAGAACCGGAAGTGGCTTTTGTATACTGGGATAAAATTATAGCTTGTGGGTAGTCTTTTCAGAGTTTTTCAAATCCTGTGGGCTCTGGGTTGCTGACAGCTGTTCCAGAAACAATATTCCATTCCACACGTTCTTAGAACAAGGTGTTAGTTCACAGAACCAGTGATTGTAGTGGGCAAATTAGACATTGCATCCATGGAATTGTTCCTAAAAAAGATATGTACCTGAGCAAAGAGGCATTTATGTCAACACTACACCTGTTTGGGGAACAATGGCCTAGGAAAAAACATTTCTGAAATGAAAGCCTGCATGGCAGAAATAGGAAAGGTTCAATCAAGTCCTCAAATTCCAGTGCTGAATTTTTGAAAACTGAAGACTGATCTGAGCTTGCAGACACGCACACGGCTGCATCTGTGCACACAAATCTGGTATTTATATAAGACATCATTCCATATGTGCATGTCTTTAAGAGGCAGAAGTCAGTCTGCAAGAATATATTCCTTAAAACCATTTTACAATATATATATTCAATGTATTCAATATATTCCATTCCAACCATTTACAATATATGTATTCAATATATATGTATACAATATATTCCATCTTCTTGGAAAGAATGATGATTTCCAATATTTTTTTAAGCTAAACATTTGCTTAAGATCCTTTGCTAAAATGGTCTTTAAAAAATTTTGTACTGAGATTGTCACTGTGACTAGATTCTGATTTAGCTCCAAAACCAGACTGCAAAGTAATAGTTTGGGAAGATGAACTTTGTAATCTGACAATGCAGAAAAGAAAAAAAGAAATTATACTGTCACTTCTAAAATGGAAAATTGTAATTGTTTCACTGTGTTTATTACAAATATATGTTTAATGGCATGCCTGGATTCATGACAGTTTTCAGATATCTTGCTGTCATCATGTCTTGTAATGGCCAGAATATTTCCTGCCATATTGTACCTTTAATTTGAATGGCAATCACTGCTGACTGTGCTTCCTTTTCTTTCCAGAAAATTATGTCTGCAAAGTACTGTGAGTTTTACACTTGATTAAAAAGGCAGGGGCTTTCTGTACTATCATCATAATTAGCCAGATGACCAGAAAT
Organism: Taeniopygia guttata; assembly: GCF_048771995.1. Lineage (NCBI taxonomy): Eukaryota > Metazoa > Chordata > Aves > Passeriformes > Estrildidae > Taeniopygia > Taeniopygia guttata. The sequence continues at coordinate 12,786,784 of NC_133024.1, read as the reverse complement.
GGCTCCCAGTAGGGGTTGAAGAATTGTTCCAGTTCAGTCCTTGGAGCTTTTCAGTTTAATTTAAGATATAAGCTATATAAATATAAGCTATAAAATATTTTTTTAGGTAGGAACTCTTACTGGTGTATCTTAACATCTTTTTAAGAGATTAGGCTATGGCTTTTGAGCTCATCATTGGCCTGTGTAAATATTTCTGGGCTCCTTTTGGGTCTTAGTCATGCATCCTATCTGGAAAAGCCAGTGCTGGCAACCAGAGGAAGATGATATTTCTGTCTGAATCTCTTATATGAGGATAAAGCTTTTCTGTCTTTTATCAGTTCATACTATTTTTATGTAATACTCAATTTATGAGAAATGCTTATAATATTTTTGAAAAACAGACATAGAAATTGCAATTGCTATACATTCTACCTATTCAAATTTCTGTTCCCATTGTATCCAAGCTGATCTAGCTAAATAAAAAATCAGTAAGATCCAATACTCTGAACTTCTTTTTTTGCCTGAGTATGCTAACAGCAGAAATGACTGCCTTTTGTATCATAATGGCTCCTGTTGCTCGGTTGGTAAAGAACATGTGTGAGCATGGCCACGTAAACGTGACTTGTTATTTAACTCTTGAACTAAAATGCCATCAACAGCTACAGAGGTTGCACCAGGTGAAACAGCAAAGCAGAGCACCAGGTAGGACATGATCCATGGCATGTGTCTTACATGACAATGGGGATCTACATCCAGGAGGCTTTTTGAGAAAGCAAATTGCTGGTGGAATGTGCTGTCTTGTGCTATTGCCAACCCTCCTCTTTCCTCAATATAGTAATAAATGCTTGGGGTTTTTTTTCAGGCAGGGCTGTGCTGGCTGTGCTCCTGTTAATGCTGCTTAGGGTGCTGGAGGCCTTTTTGGCTGCCAGGGCATGCTGCTGGCTCATGCTGAGCTTGCTGCTTACCAATTCCCTGACGTCTCTTTTTCTATCCTTTTTTAGCTTTTTAGGTGCCATGATTTAGAGTAAATTCTGTCCAAAACATTTAAAGGAGCATAAGGCTGTGCTGTTAAAAGGAATCAGTTAAAAAAATAAGAACATTGAGATCAGTATTCATGAACATCCCATGAGATTCCTTCCTGACACTGATTTTTTTGAGTCATTTCATTATGTGACACAGAAGACCAAAGACAGACTTTTAATACCCTGGATAATGATGATTTTCCTACCTATTGGACTGTGGTAAGATAGGGACAGGCGGAGCGGAAGATTACCGGAATGTCACGGAAAGATAGGCCCCTTCCCCCCTTCTCTCTCCCCTGCTTATCTGCTACCCCAGGAGTCAGAAAAGAATGTAGCCACACCTGTTCTGGTAAAGTTCCACTACCCACTATCCTCCGAGACCCCAAACCCCCCTCTGACGTAGCAAAGACTCCCAAACCTATATAAACCCACGAAATAGGATAATAAACGCTTTTCAACCGTCTGCCATATTGGCATCTGCGTGTGTTGATTAGCCCGAGTGGCTTGGACGAGACCAGGCCGCCGTGCTGCCTTATCTGAACCAGGCTCCGGGTTGTCTTTCATAAAGACAACATACTGGTGCCGAAACCCGGGACAAAAGAAGAAAAATTTGCCCGGCGGACGGGTTTCACCTGGACAGAAGCAGCGGCCAGGACGGCGGGACCGTACCCAGGCGTAAGGGGAGACGTCCCCTAGGATCCGCGGGCGTCATGGACGCAATGGCAAGGATCGTGAGTGCTATTTATTCACAGTGGGGTATTGGGTGTAAGCTCAAGGATTTTCATCTTGCCATGGCGAGATTGCTTGAGCTAGGGGCGATTGAGCGTCCCGTGGACGTATTACATCCGGAAATATGGGACAAATGCACTGCCGCGCTAGCCGAAGACACAAAATCTTCCGGCAGCGGCAGATATCTTAAAGCGTGGGGCAAAGTAGAAAAAGCCCTACGCAAAGCGATAGAGGAGCAGGAGACATGGAGCGCGGCGCGCACGTGTTTATTAGTTACTCCTAAACTCGGCGTGGGGGCGGGGACGCAGACTGCCCCTGAGAGCGATTCGCTCGGCAGCGGGGACCCGGGGGGGCTCAGCGCGACACCCGCTACCCCAGATCAGAGCCCACCCCCCCCCGCAGGAACCCCCCGCGACACCCCCGCCGCCGAAAATCCCCAAAAACCCCCCCCCGCGCAAACCCCCCGAGAGACCGCAAATTCCTCCGAGCCGCCGCCGCCGCCCGCCCGCGATCCGATACCGGAGACGCAAGAGCACGCGGAGCGCTTCTGGCAAGGGCTGCTAAAAGAAGCCAGAGCCGCCGAAACGGCGGTTTGGGAAGACGGCATGGCCACGCCGCCTCCCTATGCCTTTGAAAATGGCGCCGGGAGCGAGGGAGAGGGGCGGGGCTCGGGCGGTCCCGGCGCGAACACCCGAGGGGGGGAGCGCGATCTCGGGAATGCGCGCGCGCGGGAGAAAGGGGCGGAGGGCGGCGCGGGACACAGGACCGATCGGCAGCTGCGCCGGGAGCCGCCACCATATAAGGCAAAAACCACCCCCCGCGGTAGGCGCGGCGAGCCGGGGGGGCGGGAACGGCCCCTCCCCCGAGGGGGGGAGCGAGCCCGGGGCCGAACAAAACAGCAGGGAGCCCCGGAAGTACGCCGGCATTCGTCTTCCGCCTCAGAGAGCAGCAACAGCTCCAGCAGCTCAGAGGAGCTGACGGAAGCTAGCGATAGCTCCGATTCAGACAAAACGGAACCGGCACGGCTTGAAACAAAGCCGGGTAAAGCTCTAAGCCGCGCCGAAAAACAAATACAATACGAATCAGCCCAGTTTACTGACTGGGGGAAAATAAAGATAGCTTGTGCGGAATGGTCCCCGGCGGCCACCATACAAGCGTTCCCAGTCCGGCTTTCCGGTCCGGAAGGGAACCAACAAAGGGTCTATACCCCGATAAACCCAAAAGATATACAGTCAATTGTCAAAGCCATTGCGGAAAAGGGGATCAACTCGGCTATGGTTACTACGTTAATAGATGGTCTTTTTAGCAATGATGATTTGCTTCCCTTTGATATTGAACGGATAGGGCGGATGTTATTAGACGGAGCGGGAATGATCGTCTTTAGGCAGGAGTGGGAGGATAATTGCAGAAAGCAGCTAGCCCAAGCGTCTGGCGCGCGGCAGCCTCTACACAGGTCGAGCTTATCCCGACTGATAGGAAAGCATGATGATATGATCACACCACAGCAGCAAGCCGCACAGATGCAGGCTGAGGAGGTCAGAGCGACCACTCGGGCTGCTAGAGAGGCAATTTACGCCGCCTCCCGAGTCGTGGCTAAGCCAGCACCATGGTCCACCGTGAGGCAGGCAGAGAGCGAAAGCTTCACACAGTTTGTGGATCGCCTGCAGGCAGCAGTAGATTCCTCTACCCTGCCGGCAGAAGCAAGAGGCCCCGTGGTGGCCGACTGCCTGCGTCAGCAGTGTAACTCCGTCACTAAAGATATCTTACGTTCCCTGCCAGCCGGAGCCAGCCTGGCTGACATGATCAGACATGTAGTGAGGGAGGAACACCTGACGCCCATTCAGGCGGCCGTCCACACCCTGACCAATGCCATGGCGTGTTTTAAGTGCGGGGAGCCGGGTCACATCGCGGTGAGCTGCCCCCAGCCGGCACGGCGGCCCGCCGCAGCGCCTCCGCCCCAAACACGCCCGCGGGGATCCTGCTGGGGCTGCGGGAGGAAGGGACATCTGGCTAGGGAATGCAGATCCCGGCTCCAGGGAAACGGGAAGGGGAGAGGGCCAGCGGGCCGCACCCAGCCCCCTCCCGCTGCGAATATGAGGCGGCCCATCCATGCCAACCCCCAATGGGGCGGGGAGCCCTCGTACCCCATTCTCCCACAGGAAGCAACCAACTTCATACCCCTGCCAGCGAGTATCACGGCACAGCCTGCGGCGCCTTCGTACCCACCGCCACCGCAAGCAGCGCCTGTGCCACAGGGTCAGCAGGGGGCGCTCCAGAACAGGACAACCCCTGGGTGGCCCTGGCCCTAAAAATAGGGAGGGAACCCCCGAAAATCTGGGGGACATGCCGCCTTTATGACAGTCGGGACCCTCATGTAATAGGACTTCAGTTTTGGGCAGACACAGGAGCGGACTGCACAATCCTACCCCAAGCCCTGTGGCCCCGACACTGGCCGTACAAGGAAGTATCCCCAGTGAACGGGGTGGGGGGGCTGTCCCGGGCCTGGAAAAGCACCCAATTGGTAGCTATAACGCTCCATACAAAGAAAGGACCAGAACAAACAGTAGCAATCCACCCCTATATCTTGCAAAACTCCCCACCCCTGATAGGAAGGGACGTTCTCGCCATGCTAGGAGTCAGGATTACAAATTTATGATGAGGGCCACTGCTGTGCACCCACTGCTGCCAATCAAACTCACTTGGAAATCACCAGACCCCGTATGGGTCGAGCAGTGGCCCCTGTCAAAGCCTCGAATGACAGCCTTGCTGGAACTGGTCGACCGCGAGCTACAAAAGGGCCACATCGAACCCTCCACCAGCCCGTGGAACACCCCTGTGTTTGTAATCCCCAAGAGATCAGGAGAAGGCTACCGCCTCGTCCACGACCTGAGGGAAGTGAACAAAACAATTCAGCCCATGGGTCCAGTTCAGACACTGCTGCCCACGAACTCAGCCATCCCCGAAGGGCAGCCGTGCGCAGTGCTGGACATCAAAGACTGCTTCTCTTCAATACCCCTGCATGCCGAGGACAAAGAACGGTTCGCCTTCTCCATCGTGTTCCCGAACGGCGAGCGACCTAACCTCCGCTTCCAATGGAAGGTGCTACCTCAAGGCCTTGTGGACAGCCCGACCATATGCCAGATCACCGTGGACAGGGCACTGATGCCAGTCCGACACTCCCACCCTGCTGCGACCATCATTCAGTACATGGACGACATCCTCGTCGCCGCACCGTCAGCAAGCCAAGTGGATCACCTAGTGTCCACGATCACGGAAACCCTCCAGGCCAACGGCTTCGAGATCGCGAACACGAAGATCAAGAGAGGACCGTGCGTGACCTTCCTGGGAGTGGGGATCACAAACTCCTACGTGACCCCACCCAGGATAAAGGTCCGCCGAGACATCAAGACCCTCCACGACATGCAGCGACTCGTAGGATCTCTGCAGTGGCTCCGCAACATCATCCTAGTTCCGCCAGAGGTCATGGACCCCCTGTATGACCTCCTGAAAGGAAAACACCCGTGGGACCCCAAGGAGCTGACGCCGCAAGCAACGAAATCCCTCGACTTCATCGAACGTCAGATGTCCACCAGCCTGCTTGCCAGGTGGAACCCGGGCGTACCACTGGACTTATACGTCCACTTCACGCAGAAGGGAGGAGTGGGAGCACTTGCCCAAGGACCTTCCGAAAAATCCCAGCCGATCCAGTGGGTGGTCCTCGGAAGACCGACTCACGCATTCTCCCCAGGAGTTGAGTGCATTGCTAACCTCATCACGAAAGGCAGGAGACTCGCCCTGAGACACCTGGGAACCGAGCCGGCAAGGATCCACCTCCCCTTTCGCAAGCGACCGACTACGGAGTCAACTGCAATATCGGAACACCTAGCCCTCGCTCTCACCGGCTTCGGAGGAGAAATCTCCTACGCCACCAAACCACCCTGGACCCAGCTACTGACCATCGTCGACATAGATGTGCCACCGAAGGTCATGGACCGACCACAACCAGGACCAACGGTCTTTACAGACGCCTCCTCCATGACTTCTACTGCGGCAGCAGTGTGGCAGGCAGGAGAAACATGGCATTGTGTCAAAACGTGTGACCCCACGCTGTCAGTGCAACAGCTGGAAGCAGCAGCAGTGGTCTTGGCATGCGGACTTTTCCAGGACGAACACCTCAACATCGTGACAGACTCTATATTCGTGGCAAAGCTCTGCCTAGCCATGTCAAGACCAGGTGTGTCAACATCCACGACGGCCTTCATGCTTGAAGAGGCACTCTCCTCACGCCAGGGCACCGTGTCCGTCATCCACGTCAACAGCCATAACCCAGTCAAGGGCTTCTTCCAGACTGGCAACGACAAAGCAGATGCCGCAGCGAAGGGAGTGTGGACACTGCAGGAAGCTCGTCAGCTGCACGAGTCACTCCACATAGGGGCCAAAGCACTGGCAAAAAGATGCGGGATCTCGACAGCAGACGCGAGGCACGTAGTGGCCACCTGCCCTCACTGCCAGAAGTCACCCCTATGGACCGGTGGAGTCAACCCGAGAGGCCTCAAGGCGTCAGAAATCTGGCAGTCAGACTTCACCCTCTGCGAACTGCTGAAGCCCCGAGCATGGCTTGCAGTGACAGTGGACACCTACAGCGGAGTGATCATAGCGACACAGCACCTCAAACCCAACTCGAAGGCCACGATCCAGCACTGGCTGACAGTTATGGCATGGCTTGGTATCCCCAAGCAAATTAAAACTGACAATGCTTCCAATTTTATCTCTAAATCAGTGCGAGAATTCGCCTCAGTGTGGGGTATCACCTTAGCACAGGGAATCCCATATAACAGCACCGGACAGGCCATTGTCGAGCGAGCAAATCAGACCCTAAAAGCCAAATTAGAAGTGTTGGCAAAGGCAGAGGGCTTTGCCAATTCCATCCCCTCAGGAGACCACACGCGTATGCTAGCAACCGCGCTGCTAGCACTGAACCAATTCCCTAGGGGAGATGAAGCAAACAGTCCCATTCGAAAACATTGGGCCACCCAGACACTAGAGGAGGGCCCACAGGTCATGGTCAAAAATGAGCTAGGCGAGTGGGAACGGGGCTGGAGACTGGTGCTTACGGGACGGGGGTACGCGGCAGTTAAAAAGGAGGGCAAGATCAGGTGGTGTCCACTCAGGTCGATCAAACCTGACCTTAAGAATGAAACTAATGGAAAACTGTGAGTTTTCGTTCGCAGGACACGCTCGTGGACCGTCCCCGCGACACACACACACCTGCTCCAGAGGGAGACAACGGACCACCAAGCCACCAGACAAAGCCTGAGCGTCCCACGGCGGTGAGACCCAGACATGTGCAGTGTCTCTGTGCAATCCTGCTGATGGGGTTTGTGGCCGGGGGGCGAGCCGACCCAGGCCACTACCCTCACCAGCCGTTCAGATGGGTCATGCAACATCTCTCAAGCGACAAAGTGTTCAAAGAGGTCACCACCGCAAGCGCTCCATCCTTCGTATTCCATATAGCCGATCTGTTTCCAGGGCAACCGAAAACACGGCCCATAAACCCACGTATCGTACTCATGTACATATCCTATTGGTGCCCAGCGTCCAACCCAGGGAAAAGGTACTGTGACTACCCGGGATGGGGACATTGTGGGTATTGGGGTTGCGAAACCATTGTTACAGATGCCAGACCATGGGCAGACGGGTGGCAACCACAGGAGCCCGACAGATTCTTACAGTTCACCTGGGCACCCTTTGGCTGCGGAGACCACACTGCACAGCCTAGACAACGGGCATGCGTAAGTTATAACATGACTGTCCTACAGCCAGATCACCCTAGCTGGGCCACGGGTAGAACATGGACAGTGGTCCTCAAAGGACCAAGGAGGTGGGTGAATGTGAGAATTATCAGGCTCCAGCCGCCAACGCCTCGACCAGTGGGACCCAACAAAATTATCAGGAATGTGCTGGGAGGGAAAAACACAACCCACCTCAAAACCCTGTCCCCAAAAGCCACTGACACCCCGACCGGCCTTGCAGATACCCCCCAGATAGGCCGCATGGCTGAGTCAGACCCAAACCCAATCTTTCGTATGCTAGAAGCTACCTTTTTAACCCTAAACGAAACCAAACCGAACCTAACTAACTCCTGTTGGCTTTGCTATGATATCAAACCCCCTTTTTATGAAGGCATTGCTTTGGACACCCCCTTCAGTTACTCCTCGGCCAGCGCCCCCCACCAGTGCAGATGGGACACTCCCCGCAGAGGAATCACCCTGAGTCAAATCACAGGACAGGGCAGATGTTTTGGGAATGCAACCTTAGCGAAGCAGAAAGGCAACTTCTGCACTAAAGTTGTCAAACCTAACAGAAAAACTAGCAAGTGGGTGATCCCATCTGCGTCTGGGATGTGGGTTTGCCAAAGGTCCGGAGTGAGTCCTTGTGTGTTCCTTGACAAATTCAATGATTCTACTGATTTCTGTGTCCAAGTTCTGATTGTCCCCAGGGTTTTGTACCACTCAGACGAAGAAATATACCATCTTCTCGAGGAACCTAACAGACTCCACAAAAGGGAAATAATCACAGGTATAACTATCGCAATGCTGCTCGGCCTGGGAGCAGCTGGCACCGCCACGGGCGTCTCAGCCATCGCGACCCAGCAACACGGACTCTCCCAGCTGCAAATGACCATCGATGAGGACCTGCAGAGGATCGAGAAATCCATCTCCTATCTGGAGAAGTCAGTCTCTTCACTTTCAGAAGTAGTTTTACAAAATAGGCGGGGACTTGACCTTTTATTTATGCAGCAGGGAGGATTGTGTGCAGCCCTGAAAGAGGAGTGCTGCTTTTATGCAGATCATACAGGAGTCGTTAAAGACTCCATGGCAGAACTCCGAGACAGACTGGCTCAGAGAAAGAGAGACAGGGAGACCCAGCAGAGCTGGTTCGAATCCTGGTTCAATCAATCACCTTGGCTCACCACTTTAATTTCTGCCCTGGTAGGTCCACTGGCAATACTGCTTTTGGCTATTACCATAGGACCATGCCTGCTGAACAAACTAGTCTCGTTTGTTCAAGCCCGTCTGGAAAGGGCAAACATTCTGTTCGTAGGCCACCAACAAATGCTATAAACCAAAAAACTGCAAACACAGTCAGTAGCTAAAGCCTTCAGCACCTGCCTTAAAAAATCTACCCTGATCTACTAAACCACCCTTTCCTTAACAAGTTACAAGTCTGTACCTCACTCCAATGTCTCTATTTACAACTACCTCATTTTGTATATGATAAAGAGGGGGGAGATGTGGTAAGATAGGGACAGGCGGAGCGGAAGATTACCGGAATGTCACGGAAAGATAGGCCCCTTCCCCCCTTCTCTCTCCCCTGCTTATCTGCTACCCCAGGAGTCAGAAAAGAATGTAGCCACACCTGTTCTGGTAAAGTTCCACTACCCACTATCCTCCGAGACCCCAAACCCCCCTCTGACGTAGCAAAGACTCCCAAACCTATATAAACCCACGAAATAGGATAATAAACGCTTTTCAACCGTCTGCCATATTGGCATCTGCGTGTGTTGATTAGCCCGAGTGGCTTGGACGAGACCAGGCCGCCGTGCTGCCTTATCTGAACCAGGCTCCGGGTTGTCTTTCATAAAGACAACATTGGACTGAATGAATTTGAATTGTTGGGTCATATTCACATAATTTTCCATTTATTAGGAAATCCTGTTTGTGCTGTCTCCTAGAGAAAGAGAAGCAGAAGTCATTTAAGAACAAAATGCCTAAAAGAACATGTACTGGAGAAAGAAGGGGAGTTAAATACAAAAAAGCAAAGCACCCATCACCCTTATGCATATAGCTGCTGAAAGTTTCAACATTTTAACACCTAATAAATGAACAGTGCCCTGAGAAAAAGTTCTTTAAAAGCTCAAACCAAACAACTGACTTAGCAAAAAATAAGCAAAACAGTATCTGCGCCAAATAGCTATTAAATAAAAAGTAAGGAATTCATAAAACACCAACTAAGTGGGTGGAGACCACAAAATTCTTGTGATGAGTATGTTGAATTTTCAGCATTTTCGAAAGACAGCAATATCTTGTAATTTCCCATTTTTTTCCCTGTGACTTTCATGTTGATGGGTAATAAATGCAGAAGTCTGGTTTAAAAATCAGTTGCTTCGTTTCCTCAAATCTCTCAGAAGAATGACAGCACATATCTACTTCACATCACAGTACTCAGAAAAAAAAATGACACTCAACATCCTTCCCAGAAGAGACAAATTGGAAACAGAATTGAAGCTTACTCTGAACTGCTTGGAAGAGCAAAACTGGTGGTGAAGTGAGTATGAATTTGCACTACTTTGACCTTGAGGCATCATTCCTGAGAGGCATAAACAGTGAAAAGGAGGTAGCAAGAAAATAAGTCAGTACAAAAGCTGGGGGGGTAATAATAAAGGAAGTTTAATATATTTTTTTATTAACTGTTTTAAACACTTTCTTTAATTACACATGAACCTACAGTCTAGAAATATTATCACAGGCTTTCAATAGAATGCTACTAAAAATAATTATTTTATTTTATTTTATTTTTAATTTCTAGTTTCTTTCTTCTATTTCTCTATTATTGCTATTATGATACAAATTATATGTTGCCCTCAGTAAGTATTAATTAGTTCTTTTAAAAACACTTCATGGGTTCCACACAAAGAACCGATGTCTATAATAAATGGCTTTTCCCCATCCAGACAGGTAATTCAACATGAAAGAAGCAAGGTTGCATATCCTTTCTTGTGTTTCACAGTTTTGGAGCATTAAGATGCGCAGACCAACACAAGATCTTTCTTATGCAAAATTACTTATCTTAAGCTGACCACTATCCTCAGTGAATAAAAATTTCATAATTCTGCTCTGTGCCTGCTCATTTGTTTGCTCTTCCTTAAAACAAAAACCAGCAGCTGGTGAACTATGTACTGGATAGAAAGGCTGCAGACTGAAATCCCATTTGGTCTGAAAGTATGTACTTGACATAGAAGGATACACATGAAGGACCAAAAGGAAAGATGTGTACCTGTTCATCCAACCATCCATTTTTATGCTACTTCCCTTTCTGCACTTTTTTGATATGCTCCAAGAGTTCAGTCTTGGGTTTTAAGTTCAATACTTCTGTCTGAAGGACATAATGAGATTTTTTTTGAAAACATGCTGCAAATGGGATAGCAGTTTCTCAGTTGTAACCCATGAAAACTATTATTGCAGATTGATTGTTAACTTTTTTCCTAGCAAACAGTTCTATCTCACAGTGTGATCTTCTGCCCCCTTCACAGACTTGAAGTTAAAAATAAACTGAAGTTTGCACAGTTGTTATTATATTTTCTCTTAACACATGACTGACATTTGGACAAAAATCACTTTTCACTCTCGCTTTCTTTCTTTTTCCAAAATTTTTGTTTTGCTACTGAATATTTCTGAAGATTATACATTGTTTCTTCTTCCTCTCTTCAATCATTTTTTACTGAGTCTTTTGAAGATATCAAGAACGCAAGGTTGCATACCTGTCCACTGATTTTTATTTTGCTATACTTAATTATTTGAAAATAAAAGTAACTTACTTCTGCTGACAGGTTTTGCTGGTCATTTGTTTAACGCAGCCTTGGGCTATTCAACCATTTACTATTCCAGCTGAAGGCAGCTCAAGGCATTTTCATCTGCCAGACCATAATCAGTGTAGCCTTATTTTGTGTTCCTTGTTATCCAGGCCAAATGTGTTGAATTTGTTAATATGGAAAACCTCAAATGTTATTTGGCCTTTCAAACTGCAACAAAAATAAATACAAATAAAACAGTACTCCAACTATCACATAATATTTTTTTGAATTATGTTCAAAGGCTTTCACATTTTGGTGAAATAGGTATGAACTAGAACAATAAAATCTCTAGACCCATGATGTATAGAGAGGATTCCGCCAGCTAGAAGCACAAAACCTGCAATGATTAGTCCTCAATCCCAAACCAGTAATGAAGAAAACTGACTTTCAGAACTTGGCAAGAGTGCCTTAAGTACAGCAAAGACAGAAATACCTATTCAGTCTTTGGTACCTATAAACAAGATTTCATTCCTTCCTTTATGTTATATTGATCTTTGTGTGAGGAGACAGTTTGTTTTGAAGCAAATGTCTCTGAGACACTTTGATTTTCTATGAGCTTTCAGAAGAAATGTCTGGAAACAAAAAGGATAACTTCAGTTTCAGTGAACTACTGAACACTGCAGCTGGGCTGCTGATGGTTTTGGAACAGCCCATTTGTATCTTTGGGTATCTTTTCACTCTGCCATAACTTGTTGTGTAGACATATGCCATTTGCAGATGCTTGAGACCAAATGTTCCTGGTTATAGGAGAATGTGGGCAGCTGAGTGTGATGCAGAAGGTTGCACCACTCCTTGTGCAAGCATGGTACTTCTGACATGATGCATATTTACATGCGTCGGGTCTGTGGAACAGCACAGAACATGCCATGGCTTCAGCTGTCCTGGAAGTGCCAGATCCTACTTTGGAATAAATTAGCAACCAGAAAGGAATTTATTCCTTCCTATAATAGTTGAAATTCCTTTCTAGTTAATTTTTATGCCATTATTGGGTAAACTATATTTTATCATTATTTTCATAGGTTACGCTGTCCCCAGATTCAATACCGAGGAGAGATACGTTAAAAAAAACTTTGATCCAGAAACCAGACATTTTTAAGAAGCAGTGAATTTGGCTCTGAAACACTCTTAACACATTTCTGTAAGTGTGCCTGCTGCTGCAGACATTTGCTGGTATTAAGAAGAGCATATATACTTCAAATCGGACTCTAATGCTGAAAATGAAACAAAGAAACTTATAAACAAAATAGGGAAGATCATTTTGTACTCATGTTGGGATCTGGTTGGGTATGTAAGATACATTTATGTAATTGAAGTAGATAATGTTTTGATCCCGCAGTGAGAGCATGGAACAAGTGATTTCACTGGCCATCCAGCAAGGCTGCCTTTGTTTTAAAACCTGTAGATACATAATATCAGCATAGTAACAAACTTGAACATAGCTTAATCCTGAGAAACAAAAGCCATTGTTATGCTCTTACTCCCTATGGTAATGTCATTGTATAATAACAACACAATTAGGAGTTTTTCCACAGCCACTTGTTTACTTCCACATGGACATTGTTTTCATCCCGTATTTAGTACAATTCTGGTCAGTAAGGCATGGAACAGTGAAAGTTGTTTTAGTGAGGAGACTGACAGATTGCAGTTGTACAAAACTGTGACAAGAGTCAAGGCAGCGTAATTGCCATTGTCATTGATTTACCAACAGTGTTTCTGGTGCTATTATGTGCCCAAATTAATCTGTCGGAAAATAGCTTACCTTCACAGAGCTCTGTGAAATTAGTTTGAAGTATTTGTTCCTGTATTTGGATTAATGTAGTCTAAGAAAGAAACTTCAAGTTTCCTGAATCTCTTATAGACCCAACCTCTTTAGAAGTTGCCAGCCCCAGGGCTTCTGAATCCTAATTTCATTTGGAGCCACTGCACAGCTCCTTCAAATTCCCCTGGAAATCTTTGTCCAATGAATTCCTTCCATGTAGCTGCCTTTTCATTGTTCCCTTCATGACGCAAATTTAAAATATCAGAATATGATTTCTTTCCCCCCACAAGAAACAAACTCATACACTTTAAAATACGATGATATTTTTCATCTCATTTTGATGTATCAAGATGGAAACAATTTTGAACTGTCATTTTGGAACACAGGAAAACAAAAGAGATCTAAAATTGCTTTCTCCCAGTAAAGTTTGAGTTTTGATAAAAATAGGCTCTTCTGTGAGAATTCAACTTTGAAAAAATTACAGTAGTTTCCCTAATATCATAAGCTTAGCAATTAGTTAACAGAAATTAATGAACTCGTCCTTGTCTGGAGTATCTCTTTTAATGAGGAGAGACTGTGGAAGCTGGGCTTCTGGAGAAGCCTGAGAGGGGATCTCATTGATGCACATAAATATCTCCAAGGTGGGTGCCAAGAAATTGATGCCAGACTCTTTTTGGTAGTGCTCAGTGACAGAAGGAGCAGCAATGACCATGAAATGAAACACAAGAAGTATCATCTCAGCAAGAGGAAGAATTTTCCATGATGGTGGCAGAGCACTGGAACATCTACCTGGGGAGGTCCTGGATTCTTCCTCTCTGGAAATATTCCAACTGCACATGGACACATTCCTTTGTCACCTGCTTGAGGTGACCCTTCCTTGGCAGGGGGAGTTGGGCTAGATGATCTCCACAGGTCCCTTCCAACCCAAAATATTCTGTAACTGAGTTATCTTTAAAATTCTTATTTATTTTCTTCTGAATTCTAAGTGCATGCCATACAGAGAAAAAGTAACACATCATGGAAATGCTCAAGTTTGTGTGGAGACAAAACAGAAGTTATGAGCCAGGAAAAACAAAGTTGCACTTTTCATCCTATGGGCAGAAACCATGTTCTTATTTATTGTCTGGAAATCTCAGTTATAGTCAGGATTGTTGAAGCCAAACACCGTTTTTGTATAAGCTAATGATGCCTGTTCCGGTAGTAAAATGTTGAAACTAAATATGAGAGTAATATCCTTTGTATGTAAACTGGTCTTTTATCATCATCAAAATAAACATCCAATTATTGCTAATTCAAAGCTATCCATCTATCTATCTATCTATCTATCTATCTATCTATCTATCTATCTATCTGTCTGTCTGTCTGTCTGTCTGTCTGGGTTTTTTTGGGTTTTTTTTATCCAGGAGGTTTTTTTTTTCTTCAACATGGATCCAGATGGTTTAGATTTTTCCAACCCCATCAAACTTTCAGGATGACCAGAAACAGTGCAGCAAAACATGATATTTGGTTTTCATCTGTAAATGTTTGAAAAGCATCTTAGTTCCTTTGTCATGAATGGCTGAATTAACACCTGTAACAAAATGTAGTGGCTTGCTTTACCTTCAGGTTTGTTTCTAATTGTGTGTTCTGCCTGTAGATTCTTATCTGTGTCCTTTGACTCACTTATGAAGACAAAACTTTCATCTTAGATATCCTTTCTCCCAGAAACATCCTCTGTGGATCTTTCCAAGTGTGCTTCTTCTTGAAGAACTTTGTTTTGAGATATAATTGAAGATCTGCAGGAACCGGCTTCTTCCTGTTGGGAAGGATGCACAGTGCTCTTTCATTGTTTCCTAGATTTTTATTACATTCTCTTACAGCATCTTCTGTCAGTTTTATTTTAAGGAAGATTTCTCTCTGTGATCCTCTGTGACTTGTACATGGGGCATAAGATGTCAGTTTTCTTAATTACTCTGGTCAGTTTACTTTACTTCATGAAGAATCTGTCTTCACTTTTGATTTTCTAATTAAAATTAATATAGAAAATTCAGAACTGCTGTGAGTAAATATTTTATATTAATTTCACTGGATTAATTAGACCTGGGGATGGACCAGAGTTGGTTTGGTTTGACAGTAGGTTAAGACAAAGAAAGTTCTGATCTGTTTGTAATGCTGCTGTCGGTAAAACTACTCAGTGCCAAATAAGGAAATACTCTCATCTGTTTAGTGTGAAATTAAAGGTTAAATAAACCTGAATTGTTATCATATGTAGGATTTTTATTACAGAACATATGCATCTCCAGTCTAATATTTATCTTCTTTGTTAAATATTTTGCATAAAAGCAGTTGAAAATAATTTTAAGTATAACTAATACATCTGTTTCTAATCAGTAATATTAAGCACTGCATTCTTCTTCTCTAGTGCCCAAAATTCAACCCAGGAAGTAATTCTTTCTTTCTAAGATAGGATAGAGATATCAAATTCTCCCCAACTATTTTCATTGAGAAAGAGCTGTTGGCAGCCTCTTGCATCCCATAGATTATACAAGATCTCGAATTCTAACTTCTGAGAGCATTTGGAAGAAATGCTTTATCTGTATTATTCTGCACCTACACTGAATTTTTTTCTCCTCTCTCATTCCTTTTCCTGCACAAATTATCTTCCAACAATTTGGGCGTACTATCTATCATCTAATTAGGAAAATTTCCTCAAACATTTTCTCTCTTTCTTCTGGGAAATGTCATTACCACCTCTGGAAAGTGGGTTCTAGATTCTCAAACGGCAATATTTCTGCTGCTAAAAGGCTTTCTCACATAGCGTGTTCTGGAAATACTTTAGAAGCAATTTAGAACAACAAAGCTTTTTACATCCTTCTGATCTCATTAATTTTAATAGAACTAGAAGAAAACATAACTGCTGTTTAATGTCAGGCAGGCAAACAGCCCTGACACTCTGCAGCCTGAGAAGAATCAGCACTGCTTTTCAAAAGACCTGGATTTGGACTAGTCACTCCAGTGCTCAGAAATCAGAGCAGGCATTCTTGGCACAAATATTTAATATTAAGGTTAAGTTTATGGTCAGGTCCTTTATTCACCTCTGACCAGGAAGAGAAAGATGACACATCAAAAAGATGCATGGATGTGATGCATACAAAGCAAAAGTCAGGGAAACTCTGGAGAAAAACATGTTTTGTGCTTGCTATGAAAATAGAAAATATGAGCCAATTAACCATCATTCCTGAAAAATTAAGGTCTAATTATTTCTTGCATGTGTTAAAAACAGCTCTTTTTGGATCACTGCATCAATTCCCAAGATTATGTGAAAGATTTTTAACTTCAAAAGAAATACATGTGTTTAGATAAAAGTAAAATCAATAAATCCACAGGTCAGAATAAGGAAAAAAGTTTTTATCTGCCTTTCCCCCTGCCTGTTTCTGCTCATATAGGACTTGGAAATTCAATAATATTAAAAAAAAAGTAAATTGAAGCAGCATGATTGTTTTCTAAGTAGCTGCCAAACAAAAAAATCCTGTCCTTTTTTTTTTTTTTTTTTTTTTTTTTTTTTTTTGCCTAGCTAAGAATCATTACAGCTACAGCAAATCAAATGTCTCAGGGAATTTAAGTTTTTCTTACTTCTGCCATGCATAGAAGAAATTTGATTCTTATGCTTTCTTATAATTATTCTGATAATGTAATAGCTCACTGAGTTATTTTCTTTAATTTCAAGACTCTTCATTTTTCAGAGACAGGTAAAGAAAGCTTGTGGTAGATACCTGCTAGGTGGTGAATGCTTTTTGGAAAATTAGAGAAATGAACAGGGAGATTGTATTAGAACTAGACAAGAACATACAGCTGTGGGAGTGTCAGTCCTAATTTAGGAAAAAGGAAAAAAAAAGAATAAAATAATATTTTTAATGAGATTAAGCATTACACTAGGGCACTTTGAAAATCAGAATGTTCCTAATAAACTGGGTTTTTCTGGCCATCAGTGATTTCTGGGAAGGGATTTCAATCCTCAGTTCCTTTTCTACTGATGATGGGTAAAGAACACCCTTTTGTAGCTGATTTCATCTGTCAGTTCAAACTTCTTCTCCTCCTTTGAAGTCAGAATTATCTAATTCCTCAGTTAAATCAAATGTCAGTTTCTGTTTTTATATTAAAAGAATTGTATAAGACACACTGAACATTCAGTGCTTCGCTGGAGTGTTTATCTTTTCGTGTCATTGATTTTGTAGACAGTTTTCTCTTCTCTTCAGTGTCCCTTTTCTCTTTGAGATGCCTACTGTGCTGCAGTGTTGGGTTTTTTAACAATGCCAAATAGCATCTCAGCAAGGTTTAAGATGTGCACTTTATTATAAGAGGAAAATGTCTCTCTGTCATGTACGTGATTTTGGATTGTTTTGTTTTCAGAAGGATAATGCTGCTCAGGGACTGGAGGTCGGATCAAATATATCACATCAAAACCTGCAGGTTCCAGAGACAATGCCTCGGCTTTGTCTGGCTTTCAGGGTAAAACAGCCTGTTAATTGAATGCAAAACAGAAATGCCAAATAAAAAAATGCTTCTTCAAGGAGCTATAGATTATGGAGCTGGGTTTCGGCACTGAAGAGGCAGTATCAACAGAAATATCACTACACAACCACCCATACTGCACTTTACTCTGCTTTTTATTGCACAATGAATACTCCCTCTTCCTCTGGAACTGTCGTTTCTTAGGTGCTTATCAGTGGTATTCTGTGATTCAGAAATCACTGGATGAATCATTAACTTCACAAAGGCCTTTTTCATGTCACTAAGTACATGAAGTAGAGGAGTAGGTACACTAAGTACAGGAGTACTTAATCCATAAACAAAGATATAATCCTTGGTTTCACAGTTTCCTGATCTAACAACTGAACCTACCCCTCTGAGTCAAGGTGCTAATGAGAAAATTGCATTGAAGCTTCAGTGTACTGAATCGAGTCGAAAATATGATTTCAGACACTTAAAGAAAGCTCTATTTTTCCTTCTTTTTGGACAACAAGTGGCACAGTAATCCAAGAATATCTTTGCTCAAATTTGTGGTTCACAGTAGGAAGGGCTCAAGGATGTGTTTGGACAGACTGTCCCAGTCAGCCTTCCTGTTTTAAAGGACTGTGGTGGGTTGACATTACCTGTACACCAGGTGCCTGCCAATGGAATTTTATCACCCTCCCTCTTCATCCGGGGAGAGATACTGGAGTGCTTTAATTTTTAAATCATAAAAAACAAAACCAGATCACCAACCTGGTATTGGATGAAAAAAAGTCCTGAGGCTTAAGCATCAGAGGCTTGGATTATATTATGGTTAAATCCAACTACAAATGTTTTTATATGAACACCACAAAGGATCTGTCAGCCTCTTGACTCTTTCATCTTCATTTTAAGGTAGTGACTTTACTAAAGTCTTGTATTCAAGTCCACTATCAAGTTAGTGATAGTCAGCAGATAATTTGGGTCAGTGGTTGGATATTAGCATGGCATAAAGGTAGATGAAAGAACTTGATGAGTTGAAAGAGGTGGGGTTGCCCAGAGAGGTTCTGGATACTCCATCTCTGGAAGTTTTGAAGGCCAGGTTGGATGGGGCTCTGAATAACTTGGTCTGGTGTAAGGTGTCCCTGCCCAGGGCAGGGGGTTTGGAACTGGGTGATTTTTAAGGTCCCTTCTAACTCAAACCTATGATAAATGCTGCTTTAGAAATATATGTACTAGGCATGCTAAGATATGACTGATACATAGAGATAAGTTCCCTTTCTTTTTCTTAAAGTCTAAAAACATTCTTTATGAAAGATGCAATTGATGAAAGTGAAGTGATATTTTTTAACAGATGTAACAAGCCCTCAATTTATAGATTCAACTAAGAGTCCTTCAGACAAGATGTCTTGATCTGAATTAATTTTTAAATTAATATTGGAATATACTGAAGTGGCTTCTCCACTGAGAAGGAAAATGGTACTTTACCATTAAAACCCTATATACATGTTCACTACACTTCTAGGACTGTGACTCTTACTGCTAATTTTTTTGTACATTTTGGTCAAAGAAATGTTAAAAAACAGCATTGCAAAAAGCAGAGGATATATCTCAAGAGAATGCAGCTACTTTGGGTGCAAATTCTTAGAACTGTGACCTGTAATATAAGAATTGCATTGTTACTTTAATGGATAATCATGTAGATATCTTTTTACATGGAAAATGTCTTTGTTTTCAATAGTTTTGTGGAAAGTACTTTTCCCAGAAAAGCTTATCTAACACCCATTGAACTAAGTTGAAAAATTACTATTGATCTGGATGAGAATGAGATCAGCTCCATACTGGGAAAAATGACACACACATATATAGAATAGTTGATGTAGAAAAGTAATTACTTCTTGCTTTATAATATGGTATAAATTTAGCAATTAATCACCAAAAATTACAATAGTTTCTAGAATTCTATTCTGTCTTACATTTCAAAGTGATTTCATCATTTTCCTATATCTATCACACGGTATCATTTTTTTTTCCTGAAATGAAATAATTTTACAAAATGTTATTACTCCTTTAAGTACTTCAAGGATTTAATGTATTACATTAAGAGTTAAAAGGAATTCTAAGCTTAATTAAAAAAAGAAAAATATATTACACCATACTTGGAGTAAGAGGATAGTTCACTATGTACATAAAGATGTGATTTAACCAAATATACGATGCTGCAAAGGTGACCAAAGGAAGTAACTGGCATGACTTAGAATGCCTAAGGAGTATTGGTTAGTCCAAAGCCAGATGAGCTTCTGTACCTCCCTGGCAAGCAGCAAGCTTCAAGTGCAATAAACTTTACTGTACTGATGGAAAATTAACTTATTGAATAAGCGTGCAATTGTTGTGGAGGTAATCACTTCTAAAGAACATAATCTTCCTGTGTCTGGCTTTCTGAAATGGAATAAAATTAATTAATGGGAGCAAAACTTCACCATAAAAAAATATGCTGAGGTATAAATCATCATTGAATTAATATGATCTTTATTTTTTGCAGGGTGCCTCTTAAATTTGCATGCAATTTATGCAGTATGTCAGTCCTGGAAGAGAAAAGAGAAAGTCTGTACAGCAAGAGCTGGATGTCTTCATATCTGAGGGGTTTCTTATTCTGGTAGGCTTCAGTAGGCATATGGGGAACAGGGCCTTCTGCCTCCTGAGCAGATAAGGAGCAGATTGTGCTGATGGCAGCATTATCTGCCTCCTCATCTCCCATATGAGCTGTGACCCAGCACCATGTTCCAGCAGCCAGCCAAGACAAAGGGGGATTAGGAAGGTCTGTGCTGTGCCTGCTTATCACCCATGGGAGTGACTTTTAAATCTCTGCTGTGATTCAGCTGACTGCTACACAGGTCACTCGATCTGCCCAAAACCAATCACAACAGCTGTATAACAGAAAAAACATAAAGAATGGAAATGTTCAAAGAATTGTGTGCTCAAAACCATTCCAAGCTTTGTCAAAAACTGAAACTCTGCTTTGGAAGCTGGCAAGTTTAATGTGATTATTTATACACATTATTGACTTCTACCCAGAGGAGAAGAAAACTGATTTGATGTCAATGATGACACACTGGAACTCCAGCTGAAAGAGAAGCAGAAACATTTTGCAGGAATGAAGTCTTCCTTGGCTGGACTCTATTAGCAGCAAGTGACTTACAGGAAGCTTTGACACACAGCCTAATCAGATTAACCTGGAGGAGAGATGAGTCCTGAAATGCTAACACTGACAAATTGCAGATATGTGCTGATGAAAGCCACGCACCACTTGCTGTTTGCTGATCTTCTTGCTCAATATGGTACATGACAATGAAGATCAAAACCAGAGACAAAACCAGACAAATCACAGATTGTGGAGGTATGAAAAGGTATTGTACCTTTCAGCATCTTCTCTTTGTCAACACATCCATCTCTTGAGGTGTGTGAGATATCTTGAGGTATCTATTTTCACCTTAGGTAAGCTGCCAAGTGCATGTGAAACGAACAGTGCAGTCGTGTCCATCTGGATAGCAAGGCAAACAGTTTGGAAGGCATTTATTGAAAAAAAAATCCCACAAATCACAAACTGCAAGAAATCCATGGAAGGATTACCTCATCTTTTTGCAGGTTTTTCTCCTGACTGTGTGCTAGAATTAAATCTGCTCAATGGATCAGATAGGTGCTCTGCATACTGAAATTGCAGCAAGTACCTGGACAGACTTTGTTTTAATTGGCAGATTGTACATTTTGTGATACAGGCTAAGCATGAGTTTTGCTGCACAAGTCTTTCAGCAAACAACTACTGGAGGCTCTGTCTGTGCCAGTAAGCACCATGTGACCAATTGCTGCACCAGAGGGCAAGTGACATGACACAGCTTGCATCCCCAGAGCCTTTTTACCCTCTAAAATAGGGTTGTCTTGTCTACACTGCCTACAGAGACCAGGGATACACCCCAAAGACTCTGGTGCCCGAGTCAAGGTCACGTCTGCTCCACCGCTGCCTGCTCAAGGTCAATGCTGGCATGTGTCTCCTCAGCCTTGGCTCACTGCTGTGTGAAATTTGCCCTCCCTTCCCCATGCCCCTGTCCTGCTCAGCTGCCTTTCCCTCTTCTCTTCTTCATCCCCATTGTCTGCCCCACACTGAGCTCCTGGCTGGTCGTGGGCGCTCTCACTCCTGTCTTGATTGTCCCCTGGCTGCCCTTCCCCTATGGAGCAGCTGGTGTGGCACATGTGGTGAAATTATAGCCCTTATTTACACATTTAAAACCTGTGGTTTTCTTGGTTTTGCTTTGCAATTTGCACCAAAAAAAAAAAAAAAAAAACAAAAAACAAACAAAAAACCCCCTAGAATTTATTTTCCATAATATCTCATAAAACTAATGCCAGCAGGTAATTTTCATAGCAATACACCATTAAAATAAGTATCAGATTTCAGTATAGATTT
The DNA here is from genome assembly GCF_048771995.1 of Taeniopygia guttata. NCBI lineage: Eukaryota > Metazoa > Chordata > Aves > Passeriformes > Estrildidae > Taeniopygia > Taeniopygia guttata. Next base: position 12,764,729 of record NC_133024.1, on the reverse strand, counting down.
TATGTTTTTTCCTATTTGAAAGTAATCTGAAGAATGTCCTCAATTTATTCTGCATATGGAAATTAGGTTGAATACAAGATTGAACTTTCTCCTTTACTAACTGTGAAAAATATAACACACAATTTTCTTGTGAGCTTTCTAGCTGATATCAATGCTATTGCTTCAAGATGTAGAAACTGAAAATAAAGAGCCTTTACATATAGTTTTTATATGTAAACATTTTTTACATATATTCTAATACATATAACTTTTCTATCTTCAACAAATAGTTTCTGTCACAAAGAAATAAACAGTTGTATCCAAGGTCATGTCGTATCCAGAAAAGTTAAGTTATATCCCTGGGTTTTTAATATTTTTTTAAATTTTTCCGGGCCTATTTCTACTGAAGACCCAAAAGGGTGTGTTTGTTTCTTTACACAATTTAAAATTGGAACAACTAATGAAAAGAAAATATCATTCTTGATAACATTTCTGGATGGAACAAGGGTCAGAGGACTAGCATGTAGTAAAAATTACAAATGTGTGATTGTTAATAAAATGGCTGCAAAGGAACAATAATTTTTTTTGTATTTCAAAGTATAAAACAGTATCTTTAACAATAAAATATGTAACAGTATCTGGAGGATGGAAACTCTGCAAAAAATTTGCATTTTTGGTAAATAATTAGTTGAATTCAACTCAAGCTCCAATTGCAATGTCATTATTTAGAAAAAGTCCGAAAGAGATATCAAGTTGTATGAAAGCCATCTTGGCTTCCTGTGCTTTTTTTCCCTTTGCTTGTTTGTTTGTTTGGGATTTTGTTTGTTTGTTTGTCTTTGGCACTGAAGTAATTCTTCAGAAATATTTTTTTGTTTCTCATTGATTCCAGTTGAAAAAAAAAAAGTCAGTAGCCTGAGAGAATTTCATAAAGAAGCTATGACAATGATTATAGAAGTGGGAAATATATCTTAAAATGAAAGAACCAAGGAATATAATTTACATATTTTATGAAAGAGAAATTAAATGGCAATTTTATTAAACAATTGATTCAGACATGGTCATATAAAATGTACCTTCTTTGTTCTCTTTGAGGTTTTATGTAAAGCTGCTGGCATAAGTTTATATGATTATATGAGCAATTGAAAAAAATGCCAGGAAACCTTCTTGACCATGGGAATCTCAGCTGCCAATGCTATTTGTAGCTTGTCCCAAATAAGATTTTGGCCTTGTCCATGTAGCACCCTCCTTAGTAATCCCCAGGCACAGCCCAGGCAATAGCCTGGACCAGGAAATGTTCTCAAATGACACTTTGGAAGCATCCAGGCTGCTGTGGAGGCTGAGAGTCTTTAAAATGTGCTGCAGTGCCTGCTCCATTCCAGCTGGCCTTGATGCCAAAGAGCAGTTTCAGAGATTCATAAATTACTAATGCACAAGTTTGCATTGTCAAGGCCTTAAACCCGAAACGTTTCCCGATGAGCTCTCCATGTTTGACACTTTCCTATTTTTACCATATCTTTATACAGGCTGACATGTCTAGAGACCAATTAAAAACTGACATCAGACAGTAAATTGTTTAAGTACTGCAGTTATTAACCAGAATTAGTCTTCATTTTACATCCTGAATATTTTACATACTATCTCCAAAACTGAAGGTGAAACATTTCATGCTCAAGGCTTTTTAGAGACATAGACAATTTAGAATCCCAGAATCCATTTGATTTGTATTAAATTTCACTTTTTATTATTAAAATACCTCTTACAGCAATCCAAAGGTTCATCACATTATTCTCTGGATCACAGTGAAGAGCCAACAGTCACAAAATAGAAATGTGGCTTTTCTTCTCTGGTCCTTGCAAAGATACAAAGACAAGCATATTTTGCAAGTTTTTCACACATTGAACACAATATGGAAAAACGAGGCTGACCCAAGTCTGCTCTAATTTTTTATTGAGCACAGGAAATACTGCTGCTCCCCTACTATGAATCTGATATTGTTAGTTACATTTACCCATTGTTAATATGGGAAAATGTAGATACATTAGAATTTTGCCTAAATAGTCAAATAAGATGAATACTGCATTCCTAGCATGTCTGTGAGGCACAGCCTTGCAAACTGCAACATTGTACCTCGTGTCTTGATTTAATTAAACAGTCACCCAACCTTAGGAACACTGACTCCATTTAACTCCAGAATATTTTGCATTATAGAGTGACAGAATTGCAGCCCCCTGGAAAATGCTTTTTAAAAAAATGACTTTCAGTACTGTCTGATAAAAGTTCTACATTTTTAAAAATAAAAGATAACTTTTGATTTATAGAAACAATGTTTTAAAATTATTGACCTGAGACCAACACTTTTTAGATAGGAGCTCTTCTTTTCCCAAATTATGTGCTGGAATAGTTGTCTCTTGATTTGTGACTGCTTAAAAGAAGAGTGGTAAGATAACAGTTACAAATTAATTAGTTATTAATTAGCTATAAATTAGTATGAAACCAAATTTTTCAGTTGCAATGCTTAAACAGGCCATGTTTAATTTGCAATATTGAAGTTGTTGTGTAAAAGCTGTGGAATGTGGTAAAAGCACAGAAGTTCCCTGATTCCTGAGCTGCTCTCTGCATGCCAGGCAGATTGTGGTGACACCACAGGGCACTGCTACAGAAAAAAAAATTTCAAAGAATGATTATGACAGGCAATTTCAGAGGAAACAACATTTCTCTAGCATTAGACTGACGTGATAGCATTCTTCATTCTGTTTGAACAGAAAAAGTGATGGTATCTGTTCGTTACTTTGCCAGACTTGATTTATCTGGGCTTTTATCTCTTAAGGGATTATAATAATGGCTAATACTAATATATAATAAATTATGTATATTTACACTTCACAAGTAGATTTGATAATCCAAATACATGTTGATATTTCACCAACACTTACCGGCATTATGCTTTTGAAATTTGTGAGATTTGGAAAAAAAAAGTTTCACTACTTGCAGAAGTGTCAAAATTTGCTGTTTTCCTATGACTTTGTGGTTGGCTTTAATAAACATTTAATAGAAAATTTTATTTGGCATGGAAAGCTTTGCATGAAATAAAATCTTTAATTACTTAGTTAAAATACCTGCATTTTTTTCTATTTACAGCTTGATAGTCACTCAGCCATCCTTTGATATTGTTATAGTGCACTTTTGACCAAAGATATTGTCTGTCTTTGAAATGTTTAAACAAGAAGCAAATACAAAGGGTGAATGTTGGAAAAATTAGCATTGTAATGCACATACTCAGTGGTACTCTTAGTAGTGCAAAGAATCCATTTCTCTCAATGGAAGTAATAACAGAATAGATTCTGAGGAAGGTAACAGTGAAAATCACAGCTCACCATCAGGAGAGCACAGAGGCCCTACCTTCCTCCCCATCCCACCGCCCCTGGGAAGGCAAACCCTGGGTTCTGCACCAAAATATTTGCACTTCCTCAGTGCCAGCTTTGCTCTTGGCACCTGTGGCAGGGGAGGGGGTGCCTGGGCTAGAGTCACAGTTGTGTTTAAGAGGTGAAGAGCTCATCACACTCATCTCACCACACTCCTCATCCCATCACACTCCTCATCCATCCTCTTTGGAAGCTGCCTGAGCATGAGGGCATCTGAGGCACTGCCCACGGAGCCAAAGGAAAGTACAAGAAGGTGCCCATGAAAGCAGCCCTGAGCATGATGGAGAGATTTCAATCTGCTTGCTTTGTTCCCATCTCAGCCATCAGCGTGTGAGTTACATCAACTCAGGCTCCCGAGGCCTCATTCTCATTTGTGAGAAGGGCACTTCACATCACTCTGGTAATACAAAGAGGCATTAAAACAGGAGTAATTTATATTTACATCATTTTTATGGGTCTGTTCTATTAGAAGGGTGTAAAGTGGCATTAGGAGAAATCGCTATCAGGCTACTTAAGGTCTTTACTTCCAGGAACTACAATGCAGAGCCTAAATGACTAAGGGCATGTAAGTGAGGACATCTAAGAAAGGCATCTGTATGATAAGGTACATATTGGAAAGGCCAGGAAAAAGTACTAGTTTAAATCTACTAAACTCATTCATAAACCCCTGGGATGCAAGATCTGCTGGAGTAATGCCACTGAGTTATCTGGAAGCTGTTAACCTTTTTCACAAGGCTATATTGAATAAAATGTTGCTATCATCAGAAAGTTGTTTGCCAGTCGCTATGCTGTAAATAAATTTGAGATAAATATATTGCATACTGGAAGTATATTTATTTTATCACAGCACCACAGAAATTGCAGCAAATTTGTCAAGGATGTATAATAGGCACAAAATTGATGAACTTGGTGGCTGAACACTCTTCCTGCTGACCTGGGATGTACAGATGGAATAATGTTGAAAATGCCTAACCTCCTTTTATGTGTAACTTCTGAATACTTGTACAAATGCAGTATATTTCCGAAAGCTATTTATATCTAAAAAAATAACACATTGATAAAAGTGTCCTAACTGTGCACTTTGGTTTTTTACAAATAATATTGCAAGATTAAGAATTAATTTCTAGATCTCAACCAGTACTAAAATCTGTGAACTCTTCTGTTATTTCTGTATTTTGTTCTCACATAAAATAAAGAACAAAACTTTTTATGGACACCAACCACTTTTGCCTGTGATTTGCAGTGTTTGGTGACATGAAAAATCATTACTGAAACACTATTAAGAAAAGAAAGTAAACAAAAATCCACTTGCTCCTGCAGCTTGTTCATATCCTTTCATTCTGTATCTCTGCTATTTATTCTTTCTCAGTATGTTTTACATTCACTAAGGCCAAATTTTTTCTTGCTTGCAGATGGTCTTTCTCCACTCTGTTTTGGTCACTCTGCAATTTATTGTGTCTTTATGTTTGTCTTCTGTCCTTCCAGCTTCAACATCACCCATATAATTAAGAAAGAAAGAACTAGGGGGAAAATAAACAAACAAATGAAAGATAGTAAAAGTATCAAGAGGCACACAAGAGCTCAGTGTTCAGTGTTGGTTGAATAAATATCTCCAAACCAATGGACAAAAAATCCTCTGAAATCCTAAAAATAACTGGACTTTGATATAGCTACATGAGCAGTCATCAAGTACTAATTTATCTCCTCTTTCACCAAAAAGGCATTGTCATCTTTTGACTATATTGGTCCACGGCTCATACCTATAATTTGTGAACAATAATTAAACCATGTGCAAAAATAACCCCCAGAAGTCTGTTCAATAGCTAAAACTTAACACAGTCCAAGACAGACTTTCCGTAGGGAAAAATAGTAAAACCAAACAATTTAGCAGTTGCTCACTAACATCTGATAGACACCAGAAACACACCCATGCACCTACAAAACAGTAACTGAGAAAGAACTGACATTTTCAAAAATGTTTCTAATGATGTATGTACAGTTTTCAGTCACATGGAGGTTGATATATTTCTGAATTCAAATTACTCTTGTGAACCATTCCTAGAACAAATGAAGACTACTGGGAGACGGTAAAAGGGAAAAGCCAAGCTCTGCTGGTGCTAGAAGTAGGAAAACTTGGGTGCTCACAGCTCCCTTCTGGGAGGGAGAGCCTGAATGGTTTCTGTGCCTTTTGCAGCATGGATCTTGTGCTGCAGCCTGGGGGCTGCTGTCTGTGGGACTCTTGTTTGTGTGCTGTGGGACACCAGTGGGAGTCTGAGACTGCTATTGCTTCCTCAGAAAGAAGATAACAATGCTGTGGTCCTAAATGCAATTAGGCTTTGGACTTTCTCAGATTCTCTAATGCTGCTGAAAGGAGCCAACTCCCTTAAGACTTTGACAGGGGACTAATCCCCTGAACCTTGAGCCTCCAGCTGCCAGGAGTATGAGCCATGAGTAAAGACACAGAGAATGCTGCTGTACTTCAGGTGGGAACAACTTGATGATTAATTCTTTAATTTTAAACTATTGCAAGAGGTATTGTTCAGCTCCTGTAAACATCTGTCATGTTTCTAATCATTGGAAACTCTGGATGTAAGAAAACAGTTACAACAAAAACTATCCCAGCTCAGCTGAGCAATTAATAAACTTGCTGTACTTTTTTCACTTTCAATCATTATCCTCCAGGGGATTCTTGGACTGTACCACTATTCTCAGATTAAAAATTTAGTACAATAAAGAGCTGCAAGTTTATTTGCCTCTTGGGAGCAAGTAGCCAGAGATTGTTGTGTCCATCAACTCTCTGCTCACATCAGCAGACAGCTGAATGCTCCTAAAGTAGCAGAAATTGCATTAGCTTTGTTCATATCAGTGTTTCTTGCAGCTTCACAGTCCAAGGCCAGCAGCAAGGGCTCACTTGAACATTTGTCATCCCTAGAGGTTCTTACAGTCTATAATCCCAACTTCAGCACAGAGATCTTTCCTTTGAGATGCAGAATCTGGTAAATTCACAACACAGTGCCTGTCACTGCTGGTCCAGGCTGATGGACATATGATTGTTTGTATCCATTGCCAGATATTCGTGTCAAATTCAGATCCTTCAGGCTCGTCACTGCAAATAAAGGGTCTGAAATTAAGACCTAGTGAAGTAAAAAGGCTTGCCACACTACAGTTTGGGAACTTTGTAATGGGAATGTAAGAAATATAGAAAGTTCTTGGGAGCTGTCATTTACCACAATGTGCAAGTTTTAAGTAGATATGAAAACATTTTCTGGCAAAGTGTAGAAATAAGTATTTGCTTCATGTTTTTCTGGGAAACATTTTTAGGAAAACATAACGCTTTTTTTGCCTGGAATGTTATTTTTTTTTTTTTTGTTCTGTAAATTTATTTATCTACAAGTGAATGTATATAACTTAACTTATAAGTTAATTGGTTCAGGAAAAGTGTAAAAAACTAAACTTACATGCTCAGCAGTTGTGATGGTTTCTTTTATATACTAAATGATTAGGAAACTACTTTTTTTTAGCACCCCTCTCCACCCCCAGTGTGTTTGCATTATCCATTTTAGTGACGTGAGAGGAGTAGTGCAGCAAAGACCAAAGCCAGTATAACAAAAGCAATGTGTTTAGGAACAGGGAAAGGATCTCAGCTTTTTGGCAGTTTTGAGAGAAGGTATTTTGCAGGGCCTGGTGAAATGATGTACCAAGGCACTAGTACTCTTGTCTAGAAAGTAGATAGTGAGCTTCCTTCATAACCTGAATAAATAAAGAAACAGCAGAGGATGAATTGAAGCTTTTTTCCTTTGTAGAAATAAAAAAAAAAAAAGGTAGAGTTTTTTATTAATTGATTTCTAATACAATTAATAATCAAGTATTTAACTTCATGTTGGTATTATTTAATGTTCTTCCACCTCCTTGTAAAATTTGATGTTAAATAGAGACCATAATTTAAACATTCTCAAAATGAAAACGGAAAGCTATAAACCAAAAGGGAAAAGGAAATACTAAAAGATTACTGGAGTTTAATTTTTCCCCCCACCTTTTTTTTTTGGAGAAGGTGAGCATAAAATTGCAGATGGTTTCACACCATAAAACTTTCCATTTTCAGTGAATCTTTAACTGATGTAAAAATGTATGCCCACCTTGTGTCATTATAGTTTAAAATTGTACATTGCCCACTAGCTTAAGCCAAGTAGACCCTTCTGCCAGTGTCAGATTTTTGTAAATTTGAGAATTTTGTATTTGAGATGTGGTTCTTTGGCTTTGCAGTAGGTACCCAAAATTTGCCAGGGTTATAGTCATTGGATCAACGAGAATTTTTCTGTCTCTAAGAAGATTTGTTTTGATTCAGCTGGGGTATAAACCTCTGAAAAGAAGAATTAACATGTGCTGAGTAGAGCATCATCAGGGGCTGATAAGATCTTTTTTGAGCATTGCATCCTCACTAATGCTGCTGCAGTACCAAAGGCTTTGGTACAGGCCAGGTTCAGAGAAAATGCTGCCAAACTGCACTGGGTTTCCTATGCAGTCTGTGCACAACTAAATATTCAGACAGAGCATTCTGTCCCTCTAGCTGTTGTCCAAACATCCTCTTGGTTAAGAAAATGGCTTTGTGCTAGTCTTATAATTACAATTAAGGAATTGGGAAGATCCAGCCTACTGCTGCTCTATTTCACTGATAAAGTTAAAACGTGATGAAGTTATCCATGACAAAGGCAGAAAAAGGAGCGGGATTCTGATATGTCAGGACTTCTGCAAGCAATTCCTCTTTGCATAAAAATTTTGGATCTCTGACCTTGCCTGCATTGACTTGAACTGTGAATGTGACTCACTTCCCAACATTGCCATGGATTTGCAAAGCAGAGCAAGTGAAGGCTGCATCACTGTACTTAATTCTGATATTTGTTACACCATCTATATTAGACTTTTATTCTTCTTTATTTAAATAATTTGTAAAATAGGATTTCTTTATCTGCAATTTCTGTGAAGGTGGTAAGGTAGCATGTATCTACTTATAACAATAATGCAAATTTCAGCCTGGCAGTGATAATCAGCTACAATATGTTCAAATCCAGGAGGAATATAAATTTTTTATCCTTCTCTGTTAAGAACAATGGGATTTAGTGACTTATTATTTTGTTTTCTATTCCTTAAAAATAGAATAATGGTATTAAAATGAACAAATCAAAACAGACCAAAAAACACATTAGAATTTCTAACATTTAATTTCCTATAAACAGCATTTCTGTCTCCCTCAACTATATAGTTCTCCAAAAACATTTTTCTGGATATATTTCAGCTGCAGAGCTTCTGAAGAGTTCCTCAGTCACAGACTTTCCAGGTTTATGAACGCTGACATTTAAGACAAGCTCCTTGCTCTGGATAATTAGGCCTCCTTTGCAGGAATTCAAACACCTGGCTCACTTCTCTCTCCGGACCATGGTTTGCCCTTCTGTCCTTTGCAAATTTATTCTCCTTGTTGTAACATTTAAAGTACCTTAAATTTGTATTCGTGGGGATGGATCCTCATGTGGTGAAATGAAGCCTCATTTGATGGATTGCTGGGAGCTACTTCAGTATCCAGCAGAATTAATCTGGTTGAAAATGTTCTTTTCCCATTCTCTTGCTTAACTCATATTTGCAGAGAAATTCAGAGTGTGTTTAGTACACTGGCTGCTCATCTGAAGACAAATCCATCTTTTGAAATTTCTACTAATTCACTTACAATGTGCTCCTCTTTTAAAGCCTGCTAATGTATGAGAGCATTGTTGGTGGCAGCAGTATTGCAGAGGGATCCTGTGGGTCTAAGCAAGTTATCTTGTCTCTGTCTGGGACCGAGTTCAAAAGTACCAAATATATGCACATGAGGAGGAAAAATTCAGTCAGAAGGTGAAAAGACAGGGATGCTTTGGAAGACAGGAGGAGGCTCTGCTGGCAGTGCTTAAGATGAATATTCTAATATAATGTGCTCTAATGAATGTCAAAAAGCAAAGTTACACTTGATTCATGCTCAGCTTAAAATATTCCAGTAAAATAATTATTTTAACCAAAGATGTGTCAAGAAACATGTTATTTCTCTGACAGTGATTGCAAAAGAAAATCTCAGAGAAAAAGGCCAAAAATAGGCAAATGCTTGTTCTTTTTGACCATTTACTCTGGGGATTTGTGAATTAGGCACTCTATCTGGAGTGCAGCAATATTTCCTACATTTCCTATTGTAAATTTTATAGCACAGCATTATTTCCAGCATTATTTGTGCCTTTTCAACATTTCATTGTTTATTTTAACACTTCTTTTGCAAGGAAAGACTACTGAACTGCTCCTGGGATTTAAAGGTTTTTAAAACCTTTTCTATTGGAGTTAGAAACTACATTTGGCTTAGGGCATAGTCTTGTTTTCATTTTTATTTCCTCTATTTGACCCCTGTAAACAACTGTCAAGCTATCAGTATATTACTTTCTGTTTCTTCAAATAACTGAGACATAACTTTTATATTACATGTCCTTGTTAAAAATATTTAAAGTTGCTGTTTAAGAAAATACCTTGAAAAATTAAAAAAGTTTCTGGTGTCTGTGCAGGTGTCCTTGTACCTTCTGTAAATATAAAAAAACTCCTGTCTACTAGGTTTACAATGAGCATATGGTAAATATCTGGTTCTTTTTTTTTCCTCTCTTCTTTATTTGAAACTGGTGTTTGAATCAAAATCCACTTAAGGCAGCAAATACCATTATCACACTGTGCAACAATACACCTCAGTACTATAATTGAGATTAACTCTCAATCACTACAATTTGTGAATCAGCAATTTTGAGAGGCTTCACTAGTTTTTCCGTGTGGAAGCAATCTACCCCCTGCTCACAAAATGATGCTTTTCTTTGGGAACATGGAAGACAGTGGAGAGGTTCTTTAAAAAACTGTTGAGACAGAACATATGAAGCCAAATATAAATGAATGAATTTATATCTGAAATAAATGAGATTCTTATTCTTGAGGCTTCATAAACAAATCCTTTCTTCTGATTTCAGATTACAAGGCAAAATATGTATCTAAAACCACCTTATACTTAGAGAAAAGAACATTTTTAGTAGTAGGAATTCTTGATAATGTAGGATCAGAAAAACAGGTGTAAATAGCTGTGTCTTCTATTGGCCTAGTTGAATTTTAGCAGGTTAGTAGTACAATCTAAGGATTTTAGTACTGATTTCAAAGCAAGAAAAGCTACAGCCTAATGTGAAGGTACAGATTAAAAACGGGGAGATAAGACAGATACATAATCTACATTTTTACATAAAATGGGATTTAGGCAGAGTTTCATTTCAGACTTAAATCTGATTCAGTCCTTTTAGTGCTGAGCTCCATAGTAATTAAATCTGATCCTAAAAGGAGATGTTTGCCCCTCTGAATCCCGCAAGAGGTCTCATCTAGTCAGAATAGAAATCACATGTGTGAAAAAGTTTAGTCTTCTTAGAAGATGTAGAAAAAAAAATCTCAAATTTTTTCTTTCTAGAGAGTGGTCTAATCACCAGTTTATATTTTGTTTCATGTCTGCACGGGACAGAGGAAATGGACACTTTCTATTCTCACCTGCTAAGTCATTTTGGTTAGCAGAAGAACAGGAAAGATTTATTAGATCAAAAGACATGGAATAAAAAGTTATAAAGCTCTTTTATGGTGATGAGGGATAAAGATCTGGACTTTAATATATTCTGTTATTTTACATGTCTTCCATATCTAAATATTGGCACTATGAAAGGAGCTGGGAATGCTACCACTTCCTCCTCCCATGTAATGCTAGGAAAAGGTGTAAATGCATAGTTTTTATACAAAATTCTTATAAACTTATATTACAACAATTGAATTATGGACCTAAATTGGAGACTAGCTTCTCCTTTAATCTTGAAATTAGATACTTGTAGCTCAGATGTGGTTGATGAGGAGTAGAGAGGGGAGTATAAAACTTCATTTTTATTTTCTCTTTTGTTTGTTTCTAAAGTCTATTAAAAAGTTTTCCTTATAGCTGTTTAAATTTCAAGACAAAAAAGTAAAAATTCCAAATAAATTGGCTTACATAAATTTCACTTAAAGAATCACCTGTGAAATAATCTGAACCAATAGTATCTCAAACTACTTTTTAAAAATTGGCAAATTATTAACTCTTGCAATAATACTTAAAGAGAATGTAGACGGCCAAGAAAGATTATCCTGCACATAAAATCATCAACAAATAATTTTGAGGTCTGTAAGCAAAATAAAGAGTGGCCAAATTATAATTAATGTTAGGCAGAATGGTTTGAAGTTTTCTACCAAGATGAGGTCTGATTCATAAAAGCAAATGTTTTAATCCATTATTTGATTTTTCCAACATTCAGCATGATACTATGTGATGTGAAAGTCCATAAGTGTACATATATATACATAGGGAATTGATTAGATGGATTAAATACTTGACAGACATCATGATGTAGCTGTTGAGGAGGATGTACAGAATCCCACCAGCTAGGGTTCACAGACATCAGAGCTTGCTTGCTGTGTGATATTTTTATCAGTGATCCAGATGATGCTGCACAGTCCTGCTGGTGATGGTCAGAGATAATAGAGAACCATGGGATAAGACTTAGTATAAAGCCAGGGAAATCTGAGTCACTTGGATAGAAGACCAAATATAAGGAAACATCCATAATTTAGCCAAATGCACCTGGCACAGCTAATCTAAGAGGATGGGAGGGTCTGTTTTGGGAGCTGTAATAGTTCACTGATGGATATGTGGGTAATCTTGGGTAATTGCCACAGTGTGAGCTCCCAACAATTCTTAATAGTACACAGCTGACCACATGAAAGGCATTGCTGTACCAGACAGTGGCTTCACAACTGTTTAATATCTAGAGAATGAAAACATGCATTTGTCTAAGAGCTATTATGTGATTCACCTCTGAGAAGAAACTGTTTTCCATATGTTTATAGTTGTTGACACACCCCCCTGTGTGTTCTGAACCCTTCTACCCTTAAGTGGGCAATATGAGGTATTTTCAATATGAAGTTTGACTATAATTAGCTTCTCAGAATGTGTAAATAAAGGATAGTGAGTAAAACTTGGTCTCTTGCAGCTCTCCAAATCGTTACAATTATATTGTTGTTTTAAACAGACGATCATAATAGACGCAGTAAAGGCATGAATTCTACAGTATTTTACCGAGTATTTTATGGTAGAAGGGAATATTTTGTATTTTCAAGGTCAAGTTCCTGGGTAATACAGGCAGCAAATTATATGCAAATTATTTCAGTCACCTTACTTATAAAAACATTATGAAATTCCTGTATTCACAAGAAAGACCAAACATCACAAATTAACAAATATTCCTACACTGTAAGATTTGTATAGCTGTGATCCAGGTTTTATCTGCATAACTACAAACTTTTACACTGGCTCATCTAGTTCACAAATCCTTGGTTTATGCAAGCTTAATGATATCCAGTCTTGCCAAAGCTTGCATTTATTATCTGTTTTGAAAAATTGGTCATGACAAATGCTAGTTTTTCCAGAGACACCCAGTGTCTCTTCCTTCATTGTCTATTCTCCTGATTGCAGAAATGGTAGTTTTCAGTCCAGAATAAAGCTTTAATAATTCAATGTTGATTAAGTAGGGGATGGTTTTGACATAGTCCTACTGAGAGAGACCTTGTACCAGAGAGGTCTTATGAATTCAAAGTGCTACTTTGAGAATATAATGCTAAGATAAAGGGTATCAGACATAAATAATTAACTATGTTAAGCAGGGAAAATAAGTGTATGATGCCCTTGGTACTTTTCTGTCTTTAAACAGTGGTAAAGATGCAGAACACAAAAGGCATTCAAATCTTGAGTGATGTTTTAAAATCCCCTTCTTTAGCTTTTCTGGTCATTATCTACTGAAATTTAGTGTACTTAATGTATTGAAAATGCTGGTTACTTTTGATTTCTACCCTTTTTTTTAGTCAGGTTTTCTTCATCATTTCTTTCACATGATTTTAAAAGCCTTCCTGTGCATGTAAGAGTTTCAGCATCAGGATATTAACCTCTGTTTGACCCGGCAAAAGCACCTGTGCTTACAGAGAGTCAGCTGGTGTCAACAAGTTCCAGTTAGTTGGAAATTAGGGATTAATTTGACTGGTGATTAAAAGCACTCTTTTAAACACATGAAAGTAATTTCTGTATTTGTGATCCTCTAATTTTTGTGCCCATATAATTACATTCAGTGGGTTATCTTGTTAACATCCTTCTTTCTTTGGCTTTACTGTTTGTTCTGAGTGACTTTTTTTCATCACTACTCTCTTTAAACATCCCTTTGTAATGAGTCTGTACATCCAGCTGCAATCAATCTTCTGTTAGATATCCACAGAGTGGGGAACCTTGATGCTACAGGCTGACAAATAAATCCCCTTCTTTTCCACTGAGTGTAGAACACTTGAAAGAAAAAAAACCCTGAAACTGTAGTGGTACGAACACTAATTCCTACCGATTTCTAAGATGTCTAATTCCCTTTAATTTGTTTGGCTCAAATGATTACTTGCCCATGTGTCTTAAAAGGACTGTTCTGTCAGGTAGTATTGACTGGAGTAGATGTGCATCTGACTGGGTTATTTACAGAAAGAGCTCTTTAACATGATTATTGTTAAGAGGCAAATTTGGATTAGGATTTGTGTGTGTTGTCAGTATCTTAGGTATCTGTTTTGGAAGTTTAGCATGGTCCATGAGGTTTCACAGATAGATCAGCTTGCAAAGATAACCCTCAAGACTAGAAGAGGTCTCCTTATTACTTTCAGCATTGAGGAGGCTTAGTATAATCAACACACTTTTAACAGCAGTAGTTTGTAGGTGCTGTATTTTATTCTAGATCTAGACTAAAGCCTGGTCTATCCATCTGTCATATTGTTCATACTTAGGGTGAGATGTGGGGGGAGAAGGAACATGACTTTTCTGTGGATAATAAATATTATTGGAAAAAATTCCCATCAAATTAAGAGATAAGCAAGTGTTCCAACACATCTGAGTACTTACATTCTGAAAGGAAAAGCCTTGACAGACAGGACAGAGCAAGATTTTAGCTGATTGTATTTAAAATGTATCCTTCATATGGTCCATGAGTTGATCACATGATTCCATTATTTATGTAAGTACCCTTGCAATAAAGAGAAGTTGAAAAGCATGGAAAGGTGCCAATGTAGGACTTGTTCAAAACCAGACCTGTTCTTGTTCAAACAATAGTTCAGCTTCTGCACTGTGCAGATCAGAGCAGTTAGCTATCAGAGAGATAAGATTGATAGGGGTAATATTCAAAATGTAATACATATCACATTATTGAACAGCTGTTTTAATGAAGGATGAGCAATCTGAGAAGTAGTTGGTTACATTCACATATAATTTGCAATAGGTTACTGCAGGAATTGTATGGCTCTCTTTCAATGCACACTGTAGTTGTACTGTGTATTTTTCTTTTTTATAAGTCTTTTGGTTGTGAGGAAAACATAATTTTATGACTCCAAAGTGGGATCTTCCTTACCATGTCACTAAACGTCCCCTTCCTAGCCCTAGGTGGCAGATTGCTTAGGTGGGAGCCAGCCTGGCACAGGTGGCAGCTTGGACTTGTATCAAAAAGAGAAGAAGAACCATTGATCTGCTCACATCTGATTCATTAGGTGAGTTTTTTTAATGAAGCTGGTAAACTCATGCCCATTTGTGTGGACCTTTGCCAAAACAAGCTTACACTTTTGTAAAGTTGGCAAATTCCCTCTTCTCTAAATGTGTTTGACATTCTTCAAACTGTCATACCACTAACTGGTGGTAAGAGAGAATGCAGTTGTGCTGAAATACTAAACATGCACATACAAAACCATTTTCTACAAAAAACTTTGCCCCATCCTAAGTTCAGAAGGTATTTTTATTGATAGATGACACATATTTGTAATATAAAATTTTTCTATAATAATTTTTAACATGATCTTGGTTTAAAAATATTTTTTTAAAAGTTGTTGATAGGATTTCATGCATCTCCATGTGGAAATTTTGGTGCAGAATTCCATGGTATTCTGAAAGCTATATTCCAGACCATAAGGCAGACTAATTTTTCTTTATGCACCCTTAAAATAAAGATGAGATCTATCTCCACCTGGTCCTCAAGTCCATCTTCTACTCTTTTCAAAACAGAGTTATGTGAGATAAGCTAGGTATTAATTCCAAGGCCTGCCTCAGGTTGAGTGTGACAAGCTAGTAGTTGTTTTCTCAAAATTGAAGATGTTTTGGGACTTTTAATTCCTGAGTAATCAGTAGATTCAAAGACAGACTGTCTGGAAAAAGAAGCACATTGTTGACAGAGCTGCCAAATGGATTCTTTTGTAACAGTCTGCCTCAGGATTTTTGAGAGGTAGCTTAGCAAGGACCTTGGAATGAACAGAGTTGAAAACACTGAGAAATTTTAAGGGGAGAAAAAAGAAGATTGAGGATAAGACCATCCAATAAAATAGTGTTGGGATCTTTGTGGACATGAATGAAGAATATACAAGTTATCTGAGAAAACAGGCATATCTTCCATCTATGAACCTTCCCAGAGTTCAGAGCTCCACTGCTATCAGAACACAGGCCACAAAATTAAACCATAGCTTAGAAACTGTGTAGTAGGAAGAAATGCTGAAAAATTCAGAAAAAAGAAAAAGACACCAGCTGTACTGAAATAAATTCTTGATGACTGATGAAAGAGGGTAAAAAAATTAACTGCATTTGCAGCTCAGCAATGATATCAGGAAAAAAGAGTGGGATACCTCCAGAAACTGACAGTCAAGCTTTTCCTTACACCAGAGTATGAACCTGGAACTCATAAACCAGCAGAAAGACTCTCAGAAAGGAATAGTTTATCTTTTTGTTTTGTGAACTAATCTGAGCAATAGGAAGAAGAAACATATGAGGTACTGACAGTGGAAGGAAAAGCACTGATCAGCAAGAAAATAAAGGAGCCAATTTGTTTCATGTTGGATGATTAAAACCCCTCACAGTCTCTTAAGGCAGATGATTATGATAATAATGCAAGACCACAGGCTTATGTTTTAAATTATATTTCATCTGCTTTTTATTGGCTGCACAAGAATGAGGTTCACTTTGAACTATCTCTGAATGTGAAGGTTTTATTCCTTTTATATTTCAAAATGTGTATTGTTATAGAAACATCATATTAATAATCAAATGGGTGATTTTACTTCCTCTCCTCCTTTCTGATCAAGGACCCATAAACCCATGCCTATGTGAGGTTGCCATAGTTTTTAATATTTATCATATCCTTATTTCACTGACTCAGGCAAGTGTGTATATTTTTCATCTGTCAGTTTGCTACCATAAGTCAGTGCTATAGTGACATCGAGATGTTAAAAAATCATTTGGCTTTCATGTTCTACAATTTAAAGCTGTAGCTGAATAGATTAAATAATCTATATCTCCTTTAAAATGCTTACACTAATCTGTTCTTAAAATCCAAACCAAACTTTTATGCTAACAGAGATGTGCATGAGCATCTAATATTTTGCCTGCATCAGCAAATTTAGACTTGCATTTTGTAATTTCTATCCTCTAAATGTATATTCTTCTCACTTTGCAATGTTCATTTCTGTCTGCCTAAAATAAGGGAAAAAAAGAGGAAAAAAAGCAAACCGAATTAGAGTTCAGTGACCATCATGCATTCTGCATCTTTTTCCTCCTTTTGATAATAGTGTTGAGCCTTTACAAAAACCATTAATTTATCATTGCCCACTTTTGTCCAGTTATGACAGAACTTTCATTTGTCTCACATAAGTACTTTATTCTTGCCTTTTAATTTACAAATAGCCTCTTCTGTTGTTTTGGTATACTGCATTTCCCCCATTATTTTCAAACATCTCTCTGGCCTATACATTTGGAGGAACCTATTTCATGCTTTGAAAAAGCATCTTATTATCATGTTATGCATAATTTGTTTACTGAATATGGCAAGTGGGTTAGTTACCAGATTTTAGAAGATAATCTACCTGAAAAATATTTTTGTATTGGGGGAATTTTCTGTATTTTGGATTGGAACAATCTATTATTGCTAATATTCTTTCCCAGATGTGGTAAAAAATTGTGAAAAATCGGGGGGGGGGGGTGTAATGTATCAAATGCATGGTAACCATGACAATGATTTGGTTCACAACAGAAATCACAAATACTAGAATTAGCTAAACAGTTATTAAACTGCCAATTAAATAGCTAATGAGCAAGTGTAAATGAGTCAGGTATTCAGTCTTTGCTCCTGAGCTCTCTTCATCATTTGCGCACTGAATCAATCTGATGCTTCTGGAAAGGGGGGTAGGATGGGACAAAGGAAGAAATTGGAAATGGAGCAAAAGAGGAAAATCTTTGTTTTGTGAGTCGTCTTCCTTAAAAATGAAAGCATCAGAGTCAAGAATGATACAACAACTTGTTGTGCATATGAAGTCAATGACAGGTGCTGGACCGGGGAATTTATAACACTACTCCATGTGAATTCCACGTGTCAATAATTTAATAGCAGGATTTCTGGCAAAAACTTTTAATTGCCTACTCCATTCCATTGGGACACCATTAAAATGGGCATTTTGCAGTGCTGAAGACTAAAACCAAGTTCTAAAAAGCTCATCCTCTGTCACAGTAGAAATGGACAGTATCTAGCCCCTTCAAATCAAGGAGTGAAAGTCAAGGCTACTTATGACCAGAAGGTGTCAGAACAGTAGAAAAAAGTAACTGCTTCCTAAGTGCTACTGAATTATTTCTATTTGGTGTCACAAAGATACTGGATTTCAGCTTGGATTCCAGAGGATGAAAGGCCCTTGAGTTATTTTTGTGTCCTTTAACAGCATATCATGAGGAGCTGATGAAATTCACTGTGTAGCAGCATGTAATGCAACTCCCCTGTACCTTAAAGAGAGGTCTATATTTCTCAGTTTGTTTGGCTTCACTCAAGTCAAAGTTGCCTTTAAAACATGCTATAACATGGCAGCAATCCAGGGAGCTGAAATTTAAAAGGGCCTTTAGTAGCACATGACAAAGTAGTTATGAAAGATGGGTTATTAATCAGAATCATTTGGACTCGTAATTTTCTTAGAAGTTTAACTTGCTCTGTACCCACCCCCGTCTAATCTTATGATGTTTTCTTTTAGGGACCATCAGTTTTTTTGAGATATTAGAAGTCACTGTAATGTCACTTTTGGGTGATTATATGAAACTGCTTGTAGCAGAGTCCATATTCTGTTCTTTCACCAAGACTCTAGAACATGATCAGTTCCATTTCTGGCAGGCAAGTCAATACTCTCCATTTCTTGAAACTGTAGTTCTTTCCTTCCTGCCTTCCTTATTTATCCTCACACTCCTTCTGTTCCATAGTGCTTTTTCTGTCTTTCCATGTTTCATCTTTCTTTTTTTTCTTTTTCTTTCCCCAAATGGCTTGTTATAAAACATATGCAGTCAGTGATTTATGGTCTAATGTGAGGAATTATCTTACTGAACTCTTCCACCCTCAGCTTTGACTCCTTGAAGGTGTCCTCACCAAGTATTCTCTTATTCTCAAGAAATGACAGTTTTGTTGAATCTTTGAGAACACACAAATAGTTTTTCTTCATGTGGCGTGCATTTCAATCAGTAAGATTGTTACTCAGTTGCTTTAGGTTATGACCAATGAATTGCAAACAAAATAAGCCCCAAGGAATCTGCATAATATAAAATCAAGGATCAGCCAGATTTTCCAAGGGTGAAAATGCAATTCCACAAAATGCTGGTGTTGATAAATGTGAAGGTTTGGCAACACAACATAAATAGACAAACTTTATATATTTTAAGCTGTTTTTGAAGCTTACTACTGCAGCAAAGTGCACCCTTAAGTAAGGACACTGAGCTTATATTTAATTCCTTTTTGTTTTTGAAGAGCTCTTGTGGTGTTTTTTGGTGGGTTTCTTTTTTCACATGGATCTTCCAGCTTCTCCTCAGTTACAATACAAATGTTAATGACACATGGACTTCACTTAGAAGTATTAAAGAGAAAAGTGTGTAAACATTGCTGAATAACTGAATATTTTGAGAGAGACCACAAGGCCTAACCTTTGCATGTTATATGGAAAGGTAGCTAAGGTGAAGGGATAAGCATTGGTTCTATTATACTGTCTTAGAAATAAAAAAAAATTGAAGAGGGCTTTCTTTTGCTTCTTTTTTTTTTTTTCCAAGACATTGCTATTGATCTTTTGAAATATGTGGTATTTGAAGATCAAATGCCACATCTGCTTTTGGATGCAAGATTACTTGAAAAATCTACAAAGCACATTCTGGTCATCATTACGTTTATCCTTGACTTTTGCACTGTTAAGACATTAAAAAGAAATTAATTTCTGTATTGATGCAATCTTCAAAGATACATATTTTCAAAAAATATCAATATAAAAATTTGTATGTTGTTTGTTAAGTGGGTTCAGACTAATTCTTTTCTTTCACTGCTTTGTGAAAAGCTTTGTGAAAGGAGACACGGAATTTCTGGAAATAAGGAGCAGAGTCTGTATCACTCCTTTGCCAGGTGGTAGAGCAGCTTGCTGCAGCAGTTAAAAGTCAGAGCCATATGGCTCTGATCCACTGCAACTGCTACAATGGAATGAAAAGTCTGGAAAACAGAAAAAGATGAATGAAAGAGTGAAAAAGTAGTCAGTTACTTTGACGAATGTGACAAGGGCTGCTCTGAAAAACAAAATAGCCTCAATCTGTAGAGTTTGGTAAGTATCGTCTTTGAAAAGAATAAACATACAATCTCTTCCAGCTGCAGAAGGAAATTTGGGCAGAAGGACCCCTGTGTCTGTGTGACTTCTCATCAAAACTGATGGATATATAAGCTTAGAAGTTTACATGGCCAGTCTTGGAGAACTGGGAATTACCCAGCATGGAGCGCATGGGGGCTGTGGCTGGAGTCTGTCTTTGGCAGATGTAATCATGGAAAAGAAAACTAATGAACAAGCTAATCAACTTGTAGATGCTGGATGGATTGGAGGGAAGTCAGAAGAATTATGCTGACCACATCAAATAAAGGGCTAGCCCAGAATCAGCATTTAAATTTCATACATGGATAATAAAGTTTAATATTAGTATCTTCCTTCCCACCTCCCCAAAGAATATACAGTTATTAATTAACAGAAGAGTATCTCTGTGCCATCTTGCACCATTTGAACAGTTTTTTGAAAGTCTTGGCAAACATCTTAAGAGCATTTTGCTTCCTGTATTTATGTTATGAAGGAGATAGTCTCCTTGACAAAGTAGAAAGTAAGGCTAAAATATTATAGAAATAAAATTCCAAAAATTGTCAAACATGCAACCTGATGAGATGGGAAATTTGTCCCTGTTTTGAGATGAACAGAACTAGATGTCCTGAATCCCCAAGGAAGACAAAAGAGCTTTTAAAGTCAGGAAGTCAGATGTTCCTATAAAAATAAGAACAATTTCAAAAGTAAAATTGACCAGATCAGAGTGAAATGGACTCATGCACTCCTCTCCTTCTACCCACAGAGTCTTCTTGTGGGTTCTGGACCTCATTTAGTCCTTCAGTGCTGTTGTTTTCTGAACTGTAGCCAACTCCCCAGTGTCCATGAGTCCTCTTGAAGGCGTAGCAGTACTCACTCCTTCCTGAGTACTGCTGCTGGTACTGGGCTCCTCACCATGGTCTTGTCATCAGGTGCTGTCTTTGTCCTATGACTCTCGAGTTCTCTGCACCACAACCTCCTCAAAACCCCCTAAAATTCCTATAGGTGACTTAGCACGTTTGCTATCAACATTTTTTTTTCATCAGAACTCACACACGGAAATAAGTTATGCAGCATTGACTGTGGAAAGGTTTGGTATTGCAGAAGTACTGAAAACAAAAGGTTCGTGGCTATGTTTGAAGCAATCAGCAAACCTTTTAAGTGAAAATACTCAGTGCTGTTGCCTTAAAAATTTACTGGAAGAGGGATTTTTAAACTTAGAGAAATATGTTTCTCAAAGACCTGGAAACAATATAAAACATTTGAAGTTCCTAGCTGACAAAAGTGTTGGTCTCTATTGGATTTTATCATAGTTCCACAGTCATACCAAATTTGTAATTTTATATCAATGAAATTCCCCAGCTCCTGAAGAATTCTCCCTCTTCACAAGGAAAAAAAAAAAAAAACCACCCAACAAAAAAAATATTAAGTAGTGTATAGAATGAAATAGTTAACAGGTAAAAAAAGACCAACACTCCTATATGTTGTATTCCTATGTGGGAGATTTTAAAAGTTTTAATCTAGAATTTTGAATAAATAATTGAGAATCACACCAATTGTGATTTTTACAAGGTTGTCATCTTGCTAGTATTCTCTCATTAATGTATCATTCATTTGACAATTTTAATTACATTTGTGGTTTATACTTTTCTTCAAAGCATATACTCAATTAAGTAGGCTAAGATTACAGTAATTTTAAGGAAAGAAACTTTGAATAAAACCTCTTCTATCCAATTGTAAAAATTCTGATTCAACAGGGTCCTCACTTTTGGTTTTCCATTTGCATGATGTGACTGCAAGAAAAAAAGCGGGGTTTTCTGTCAAAAAACCACCACCATCCATTTTTTTCAACAATGCATCATGTAGCTCTTGGGCCAACATGAGAAAATTTGGATTTAGGTAAAAAAGTGTTGGAAAGGAAATGCAATAACATGATAATGATATAACTAATATAATGACCCTACTAAAAATCTCAGATGAAGAAGTAGTTTTGCTCAAATAAGTACCTAATTAAAATTCAAAGGCCTGCTATTTTGAGAAAAAATAGCCACTGGAAAGTGTTTTGTGAAACATGCTACCCAAGATCCAAAAGTTGTGGAATATCTAAGCCTCTGATTTTGCTACTGCTTATGTCTAGGGACTGATCACTGACCAAAAATTTGCAATAAATACTCCAGTTTTATCTAATCAGATACTATATTAAAATTATACATGGTGCCCAAATAGATAAAATAATTTTTACTAATGCTTCTTTTTTTTTTCTCAAAAATATCTTTTAGGTTTCTTGCATGTCCAGAATTCAAATTTTTTTCTTGCATGTAATATTCAAATTTTACATTTATTTTTTTATAAAGTGTACCAAAATCTTTCCCAGTTTTGTCTGTGTTACAAGAGCTGAGCTTCTGAGTCTCTGTACAAAGGTTAAATGAGAAAGTGTGCCTTGAAACGGCTTTAATGTGCTTTGCCTTGGCCACATTTATCTTGATATGGCAATTATTATGCAATGGCTAATCCTTTTAGTGCAGAGCAACAATTCAGTAGCCAAATGAAAGTGGGATGTGTTATCCTGTTGCTATTGTTAGAGAAGTAACATTCTCTTCAACTGTTACACAGATGATTATTGTTGAAATAAATGACCTGTGCCTAATGTTTTACTATTCAACATAGCATAAACTGATGGAATGTGAAGGGCACCACAATGAAATTAGTGTGTTATCCAAAATATAATTTGAGAGTAAGTTCATCCACTAAATATGTCATTGAAAACATTTTATGAAATATAAGAGAAGGAGTATTTGCCACATTTGGATTTATACAGGTCTTTTCTCCTTCTCCTGAGGTCAGCTGCCTGACTAAATAAATGTACTTTTATAAAGCAAGGTGGCAGCAAGAAACTTCTGACAGAAAAAAATGGTCTAGTATGCTCATTTTTCATGAGAGCAGCAAAAAGCTGAGATACAAACTGTGACCACACTCTGCCTTGGTTCTGTCCTTCTGTACATTGTTTTTACACATCCTTAACCATAGCACTTGTTAGTCTCAGTTAGTATTAAAATTACCAGATTTTCTGAAATTCATCAGTGCTTTGTACTGAAGTATTTTAGCTCAGGTGTTGAAGAAAATCTCATGGTTAATGTAACTTTCAATAACTCTTTCATCCTCATGAAGATTTAAATCAAGTGTGTCTGGGGATGCATTTGTAGAGGGGAGATTGAGTCATCTTCTGTGTCCATCTAATGTGAGTAGTCTCTTTTTAAATAAAATAATTTTTATCTCCTCTGGTCTTGCCAGAAACAGAAGTCTCTGATGGTGTAATTTACTTAGCAAGAATGCAGATTTTCTTTTAACTGTGGACATCAGCCTATAGGAATTGCTTTTCTTGATCTATTTGCCTTTTAAAAAAATAGTGTAGAAGAAAAATGCATCTAGAAAACATCCTGAGAATAACATCTCTCTACCTGTGACTGCTAGAGGGGAACTAAGCAGTTTCTAAAATAAAAATCAATAGGAAAACTGTCAGGCACTGGCAACTTACTTATAGGAAAAAAAAATTTGTCTTTCATAATTTCTTTAGACTTAACTTGATTTATACAGGTGGATTTTGCTTTAATCTATTTTAAGAAACAAAATTTCCTATGAGAATTTTGAGGATTTTTGTTTTCAAATGTCTGCAATACAGTTAAAAGTTTTTACACATATCAAGGGTTTCCTAAAAATCCAATTTCCTAAAGATACTTAAATCTCTCAGGTTTTGGCTGGGGCTTGGGTGTATTTTTTGTGGTTTTGAGTTTAGCACATGAAGGTAAAAGTATCTTATCAACTTTATGTGTTCTGTAACTGACCTCTTTAAACAGTTTTGTCATGTTTTGCTCTTACCTGAAACTGCTGCATCTGGAATCCCCATCTTGATAGAGGTCTAATAGCTCTTAGATTATTCTGAAAATCTTCTTTTAAATTATAAGACCTTGTCTAGACTGGGATTACTGTTATAAATGTGTTTGTTCGTTAATTCTGATGAGTCCCTTCATATCAGTCTAGATAACGTGGCTGTGTCCTTGATAATATTTTCCTGAATTTTTTGATTTTTTGTAAGTATTGTCTTTTTGATTCTTTTTTGTTTATGTGTGTGTGTGTGTGTGTGTGTGTGTGTGTGTGCGCGCATCTATTTGTGTGAAAATTAGTATATGCCAATTCTACTCATTCATATGTATCACTTATTTTACACAAATATGTGAACTAGGTGCGAGTGAGTAATTAAATCTCTTGTGTGTGTGTATGTGTAGAACATAACTATTTGATCTCTGAATAGAAGACAAATAGAATAGGCATTTTGAGGGAAATTTGGCACTTCAATCCTGTTTTAATAGAAAAGAAGCCATGATTAGAAGAGGAAAATATTTCAGAACATTTGGAAATTGTATATAAATAGAAATGGTAATATTGCATAAATTTAAATGAAAATATTACATTGGTAGAAATTGTAATATTGCCAGAACTGTTTTGATGTAGCACAATATGGAATTCACTAGGAGTCCTACTATTAGTAATACTGAAAAAGTATATTTCAAGGACACAAACATAACAGTTTTGGTGTTATGATAGGAATAAGCCCCATTTCCAAAATCCCGATCAGGGACTTGGATTTCTAAAGAATTATCAAATTCCAGTTCAACTTGACAAAGAAAGAAAGGAAGACAGGAAGAAGAGAGAACTGAAGAATTTCTGGGCAGAAGTCTATGTACCTTAACAAATACTCACAAGATTAGACAGTGCTGCAAGGGCACTTTATGCTACACTTTTACAAATAAGCATAAAAATGTTTGAACACTGCAAACTGTGTAATGAGATAATTTCTTGTCTGGGAAGAGCTGGTGAGCATGCAAGAAGTTGGCTGTCCCACCTTCATTTCTGCATTTTCATGTAGAATTTAGCTGTTATCATTATTATTATTAATATTGTTACTATCATTGACACTCTCAGACCACTGAGACCCCCAGTGGACATGTTTCACACCCCACCAAGGCTGCCTTGGCAGAGCAGAGCTTTGTGCTGTCCTGGTTACTGTGCCCCAAAATGCACAGTCCAGGGCAGGGAGCCATCCAGCCGTGCCAGCTTTGTGCTACTGGAGGAAATATCAAACTGCTACAGCAAAAAGCCTGGCACAAGACAAGGAATTTGTCTCCAGGGGACATCAGAGTCCATTCATTATTACCTGTAGTTTTAACCAAAAAAAATTTTCTACAAAGCTTCTAAAGTACCTGAGTACAATATTTTGTTTATCCTGACTAAGTACTATACCTAAAGCTGACATATGCAAAGGTAGAAAGCAGACTAACATAACAATAGACATCTAGTTTAAAACTGATTAGGAATTTAAAAGTATAAAGGCTTTCACTGCACTTTCTTTTATTTATTTATTTTGTAGTCAAAGAGAAGTTGCCAGGGAACACACTCTGCCAGGACCCTACATGAATCCACTCTGACTTGTTTTGGGAGCAAACACAAAACCTTCTATAAGGCTTTGCTACTGCTAGCACTGTCACTCGTTTCAATCTGTAAATTTCAAGCAATTCCCCCCCTCTTTCTCTACCAAATAAGTTAACTAAATTAAAAAAAAGTCTCTAACAAAAGCTTGCTTGAAGTAAAGCTCTTATATTTAAATTGTGAAAAGCCAGAATGTGTTTCAGCTGCTGCTTTTATATGGAAGGTGTCTGGCTACTGCTGGGATAGTGACACTGGGAATTTTTGTTTGATGTTTGTGTTCTTTTTGAGCCATTCTTTTCTGCTGTTCTTTATTTATGTAGGAACTCTTAGAATACAAGGTATTCTAAGAGTTCCTACATAAATAAAGAACAGTAATTTTTATTACTGAAATTGTCCACTATGGTTATATGCAAAACAGAAATTTTCTAAAGTCTGATGTAGGAGTTGGATATCTGTGTTTTTTTTTCTGATAAATCACAATTAATTTGCGTTAATGCTGGATGATAACCTAATGAGTATATTGACATTGGGGATAATACTCCATTGACCAACATATTTTCAGAATTTTGTGTGGTATTAACAGCTTGAATTCCATTCCTTGGAGTTAGGATGTTCTTACAAAGAAAATCACATATTTTTGCATGTGTCTAACAATACTAACACCACCACAGTGTCAGAACAGCTTTTCAGTGCTCTACAAATAGGCAGAGTTGACAAAAGAAAAAATAAAGTTAGGTCATCCAAGAAATGGACTAATTCATTATTGATTTTATCAGTTTAATTTTGACAGAGATCCTTTAAAAAAGATCTTTAATTCCTCTTGGTTGGATATCTGTCAGAAAAGAAAGGAAATTATTATAAAACAAATCCCTCAAGATGAGATTATTTTTTCCTTCTTTTTGAATCAGCTGTAATCTTATATTTCTGCCGAAACTGGTATTATGATAGTATTAATGCAAAATACTCACAATATATATCACAGTTGATTTTTTAGAATTTGATAAAGAATGATTGCTTCAGATGAATGATTCTATCACCAGGAAAACCTCAGATTTACCCAGGAAACAGTGAACAAGTCCTCCCCAGCTGGCATTGGCTCCTCTGTCACATAATGTGGTTGTCACTTTTTGCATGAACCCAAAGACTATGAGCTGAGCCCCTTGCAGAGGCCATAGATGGTCTTCAGGGTTTCAAAATTCAATAGGTTTAGGGTCATTCCTGCCACACAGATCATGGTACGTAACCCTTTTGTGCCCCAAGATTCAATTTGACCACTGCTTCACTGAGGTTTATTTAATAATAATACTCTCTTCTTTGCATGGCTGTAGAGTCTCTTCCAGAAAAGCTTGGAGCTACAAACTAACCCAAAATATTTTCATCAAGGAATCTCCCTACCCTATCCATGGCTGAACTCTTGAATAAGGAAGAGAAAGCTGAGAGAAGACTGCATACTGGATGAGATTAATTTGATGGGATCCAGAAGGATTTCATAACCAAGCCCTTTATTATATCTTTGCTTCAGTGATAGCTGATCATAGAGCAAGGATCAGTGAAGTTTTGAATATTGCCAAAGAAGATTGTCATGCCACCACAGCTAATTGTCTGAGTACCCAGTTCTATCTGAGAGGTTTTGGAGAAGGCTGGGAGCAGCTATTGCCCTGCAGATACAACCTGAAATTGGAAGCTGTGACAGGCCACATGTGTGACAAGAGTTGGGTGTGAACCATTTTCTCCGTTTCCCCACTTTGTTCCTATCCTCTCCCAGAGAGATGTTAACTGCAAAGAAACCCTGGGGGGCAAGAAGAGATTATCCAGATCAAGGTGCCAAGATGGGAACCCTCAGTCCACACCTCACCAAATCTGTATTTTATGACCAGCTGATAAACTTTTTGAAGATACCATAACTAATCAAGCCTGTGTTCTGATGGAGCACAAATAAAGGGTATTTGTTGCTATAGGACACAGGAAAGCCCAACGTGAGCTGCTGCTATTGCAAAGTGAAAAAAGAGTGTTTATTTTCTGACTCCAGCATTTATACTTTTCCAAAGGAGACAGTGGATTGGAGGGTGAATGTGCCACCTCTCCAAAGACATTGGACAAACTACCAGTACATCAAGCTTCTCCACCCCTATGAAGGAATGCAAAACAATAAGTTGTTTACAGAAAGTTGTGTGAG
This sequence comes from Taeniopygia guttata, assembly GCF_048771995.1. NCBI lineage: Eukaryota > Metazoa > Chordata > Aves > Passeriformes > Estrildidae > Taeniopygia > Taeniopygia guttata. The sequence continues at coordinate 12,736,889 of NC_133024.1, read as the reverse complement.
AAAACTCCCTAACAATGTAAACTCAGAAGGCTTTAGAAAACCTTAAGAATCAGGGCGACAGATATTTGTTGGTCAGACTTGGCTTTTCTTATTTGAATACTACATGTACCTAAAAAAGGTATAAACAAGGAAACATGATGGAAAAGGGCGAGTTCTGTAGGCCATAAACAGGTGTTTATTTTCTTGCTTTGTTTCTTTGTTTAAATACACTATATCTTCCCACTGCTGGCACAATCAATTTTCATGTCTTTCTTTTAATATTCCTCACTTTTTCATATATTTATTTTTCATTCAGTGTTCACACTTTCTTAGTACCTGCATACTCTGAAATTCCTGCCTTTGTGCAAGAATGTAGCTGAAAATTGGAACACGGCTGCATTTTTCTATCTAATTGAAAATAAATACATAAAGCTGCCAGTTTTGCTGTGTCTTTTGCCTGATGAAAGGTCATTCTTAATCTTTTTCATAGTTAATGGAATGCACTATTGTGATTGTACTGAAATCTGAATGCCTTTGGAAAGTTTGAAAACTAAACAATTTTGTGTGAGATAACAGAGAAAAATAATTTCCTTTGAAGAATGACCTTTCAAAAGTGACTAGTCCCTATCTTTTCAGTGATGCCAACATGTCAGCTTCACATTGTGTACAAACCTCCCCGTCTCTGCCATATGCAAATAGCCTCACTAAAGCAGTAAGACAATGCTACGTATCGTAATATTTATTTTTTCACAAATGTTCATCAGATAATAGCTTTTAAGCATCTTTGAATACAGAGCACTGTAGGGGCTGTCAGCTTAGCCAGTTGATTTTGTTTACAAAATGTCAGCATTTCCTTTTTTCTGAAAAGGACAGATGATAGTGTCTCCTCAAGAAGGGAACCTCAGGCCAACTCTCAACTTACACCATCAGCAGTGACCTCTATTGTCTTACTCACAGCAACAGCAATAACAAAAGGTAATTGTTGCACACATGGGAACGGAAAAAACGCACAAGAACGTCAAGATGAATGAGATAAGATTATGCTCTATCCATTATCATTTTCTAATAAAAGTTTGTGCTATATTTGTCCATGCAGTTTCTTCAGAAATCCTCAAATTCAAGTTTGATAAAATTGTAAGTCAGAGTAAAACTGGGGATATGCAACCTTAAGGCTTTTCCTTTGGATGAATGGTTGATGGTCACTAAAGCTTACAGTTAGCAATTAGAAAGAAAAAAACTTAAGAAAATATTCATAAATCCGCTTCAGATTAATCAGACTCTTTTCATTTTATAGAGAATTTTTACAAGGTACTAAATAAATTTTATTTTCAGAACACAACCTGTTTCTCAGAGTTATTTGCATATGAGAAACAATAATTGGAAAAAAATTCATAGTTTCCTATTCAGAAATGCATTTATGTTCCTATTGAGTAAAACAGTTAAAAGCAGATGCTGCTACTGGACCATTTATGCCATTAGAATGTATGTTCAAATTGTTGACAGGAATTACATGTCAAGGTACAATAAATTTATGCCACACTGTGACTACATTTCCATCTTTCTAGCTTTCATTTTCTATTTTACCTTGGAGATAATATATTTTTGGTTGTCTATCACAGAGTTGTGCATAAAAACTTTTACTTTCTGGACTTGTGTACCCTTAAAGTGTCACCTAAATAGAAGCAATGCAGTCACAAAGGAAGAAATATTCATATTGAGCTATTGCAACACAGGCACTGGCAATGCCTATGTACTAAAATTATTTCATTAATTTAAAAAATACATGAATGCACACTCTGCACCAAAACAGCACTGTACTGTAAGTAATGTTTTGTATATCGCTTGACATTAGGTGGTCGTGGTATTACAGACTGAAAATGCCTTCTGGAACCACACTGGTTTGTGATTCTACGCACTTAAGATTTACAGGTAGAGAAATCAGTTTATATTAGTGATATTTTATCCAATTACAAGGTGCCAGGTGAGCTGTGGGATTGGTTTTGACTTTAATTATGACATGTAATAACTTATAACTTTTTTATTTGTTGCATTATGACAATACAGAGCATGGGCTTTTTTCATCTCAGCAACATCTCTTCAGTATTTGAAATCCTTCCTAAGATTTTGAAGTATAAACCAAAGAATTCTGTATAGCATTCCTCATCCCGATTATGCTGCTTAGTCATAAAGTAATAGAAGAATCCAGCTGCCTGCTTTCTTATTTGAGAAGCTTATCTGTTTATTTGGGTTGCTTTAGTATACCAACTCTTTTTGCCAACTGCTCCATCCAGCAGCAGCAGTTCTTTTCCTTTGTTGACAGCTCAGAAGTGTGAGTCATATTTTGGGAACTTCTGCATTATTTTAATACACTTAATTATATTATATGCATGTCTAACCATTGATATTTCATTTCAATAACTTCCAAGCTCCTATCCAAACCCAAAAGGATAGTTGTCATAATATTTGACTACCTGTGATTCTAGCCTCAACATCTTCAGGGAAGAAGGTTCATCCTAATAATCTATTATAATTGGTCCCTTTGCACAATTAATAAGTCAGGTCTTATCAATCAATGACTTTCTGTTTGTGTAACAAGTGCTGCAGATACTACGCAGAGAAAAGCCTTCTCTGTCAGAGAAACTCTAAAGCAAGTGAGAGACATTTTTCCAGGTGACTTTAGAAGTTAGATCCCATTCATAGAGCTGTGTTTGACAGGGAATTGATTAGGTGAGCCATCAGCTGCTGTACATAAAGAAAACAATTGTTAGAGCTTATGGGAAGCCTCCCAGTACCACAGATCCAGGATGAATACTTCCACAGTGAGAGTGCAGCAGGGACTGCAGCGGTTTTTACTAAAATCCATACTGAGGGATGCTACAGCTATGGGTGTAACACACAGCCTTGCTGAGGTACATTGAGGTGGTCTAGGCTTAAGGTCACTATCCAATGTGTGGAGGATAAGTGGGCAGCTTTATTATTCCCTTTGCCATCTGCAGTGCAGCACTGGCAGAACTGAGATGCTCCTCAGCTGGGCAAAGGAGGTGGGGGGACAATTGAACCTTGCACAAGGGACAGAGTTTTCCTCCCTCCTTTTCCACCACTCAGGATGGATGGGCAGAAGTGGCTCATGCACACCAATTACAGCCATTTTTCTTCCCTTCTAGTTTACTTCCAGGATAACTCATTCAAGAGCCAGCTAAGCCCATCTCATTTGTTCTCTGTTGCTGAACAGCTGGCTGTCAGATGCAGGAACTGACCTTTCTTAGGCAGCCCCTGAGAAAAACCCCACAAAGATAATAAGTCAAGGGAGATTTGGAATGACTATAAATTAGGTGAGAAGAATCTTCCACGATGATTGAAGGAATGGTAGAACTTCAACCGTCCCTCCCTTCTGCCCTTGAGGTTTCATCTGAAGATGATATATTTCTGATGGTTGTCACTGCTGAAGGTTTTCCAGACTTTCTTATGGCACTGAAAGAAGTGTGACCATCCAACTCTGAGATCCTTGGCATGGGAAGAATGTGGGCCTGTTGGAGTGAGTCCAGAGGAAGCCATAGAGATGATCAGACAGCTCAAGAACCTCTCCTGTGAGGAAAGGTTCAGACACTTAGGGCTGTTCATCCTGAAAAGAGAAGGCTCAGAGGAGACCTTATGGCAGCATTCCAGTATCTGAAGTGGGTTTAAAAGGGGCTAGACATTTTATAGGGTCCTGCAGTGGTAGGGGAAGGAGAGAATGGTTTTAAACAGAAAGAGGGTTGGTGTAGATTACATATTAGGAAAAAGGTATTTGCAGTGAGGGCAGTGAGGCACTGGAGCAGGTTGTCCAGGGAAGCTGTGGTTGCTCCATCCCTGGAAGTGCTCACAGACAGGTTGGATGGGGCTCTGAGCAACCTGGTCTAGTGGAAGGTGTCCCTGCCCATGGCAGAGGGGTTGGGAGTGGATGATCTCTAATGTTCTTCCCAACCCAAACCACTCTATGTTCCTATGACTCTGCAGGCTGTATGGAACTGGACTGTGGCACTTTTAAGTGTTAAATAGTTGAGGATAGCTTTAGGAAAGGATGTGGAATGCAAGTAAAACCAAAAGCATTGCAAAAAACCCAGCAAATTCCATACCAACATTTTCTGGTTTGTAATCTTTCCTTTTTATTGCCAAGGACATTAAGCAGGACAGACACTTAGGAGTTCTTACCCTGCTGTTTTGTTCTGGAATTCATGCTCTTTCCTTGGAGCATCCTGGCAATTATCACAGTATCTATTTGTTCATATATCAGCAAATGAAAGAGACATCACTTTCAGGAGCCTGAAGTTAGTGAAAGAAAGAAGCAGGTCTGCCAAGTGGTGGTAAATAAAATTAAGTTAAAGAAAGGGTAATGGGCTAATGCTTCACTTACAAGAAAACATTGTTTTATATATCTCTTTAATTATTGATTGCATGCTGGGTTATGGAAGAAAGGTAAATATGACAATGTAAAATAAAATGTGATATCTGAACAGATATCACATTTTGATTTAGATTTTTTTTAGATTTGCAGGATCTTTTTTGGAATGTTTGGGTGTTTGGTTTTGGTTTTGTTTTGGTTTTTTTTCATATCTGAGATGCTTATGTAACACTCAGTTATGGAGCCCATTTTAGAATAAACAATAATAAATCACATTAGGGTTCCTTCTGATGAGCTAGCATGACTCATCATATATGTTTAGAGGACATGTCACGCAAGCAATACTAAAAAATCAGGAAAGCATCTGAAGTGACATTGAAACAGGCAGAATCTGAATCTCTCAACTCCCACTCTAGTACATCAGAAATTTTCCATCTGAATATTTAATACTCCATGCTCTAGATTTAGAGCAGCTTTGTGGGATAAACATCTGGAACAATTTATATTTCAGATTTAGGTTACTGACATAGCAAAACAATTGCATATTGGCAGTGAATTCTTACCTTGTTTTTAAGGGAGAAAATAACATGATTATAATTCCATAACATACAGTATATCATTAAGCAGGACCAATCATCCAGTTCAGGAGGAAACATTGTTCCATAATTAGAATTATTTTGATCACACAAATACATAAGCTAAATATGGGACCTAATAACATGTTTGCTAAAATATTTATAGAGTTAAATTATTCCATTAATTGAATAGTAGTTCACTGAGATTGTTTCCTTTTAATATGAATATGGACAAACTATGTCAGAGATGCCAAAAATGTTCAAACACATTTCTTGATCATTCTGATTTATATAAGTGTCTTTTGGTTTAGGGCATGTTCAGTGAAAGATAAAAGGAAAAAAATTCTTGATATACCTTAAGGTGATAGGTGAACAAAGTGAAGACCTATATAGAAATAGGTCACAAGTTATCAGATATATATAATAAATATTTTAGTTTAGGTTACTGTAAAATGCTGTTTGCAGTAACTTTGCAGAGAAGTGGTTCAGAGTAAAATAACTTTAGAAAATGGTAATCTAAATGATATTTCTGTCAAAGGTTTCTTTGAAAGAAATGTTTATCACTATAAATCAAAATGAATTCAATTCTTAAAAATCATATAGCGGATGTAAAACCATTCCTCTAACATGTGATCAACCCACACATACTTTAGTTTGTCATTCTTCTCTTTCATTTTGCAGGTGTGGTTAAAAAATCGCAAAAGCCTCCACTTGCCAAGATGGATGTGTACTTAGTTATTTACAGCTTTAAATAAGAAAAAAAACCTTTGTAGAATTCTGAAAACGTGGAAATTGTTTTTCCCAGCTGGCAAGTGGGGTTTACTTCATTCTTACAAATAGGTCTGTGTCACAGTGTTCTGGAGTTTTATGCCAGGAAACTGTGCTGCATGTTATGGAGTTCCATGGAGGAAAAGAGGGCTGGCTCTGCCTCTGGTTACTGCCACATTCACCTGGTGACTGGAATAGACATGGTGATTTTCAGATATGATTGTTCCTGTGAAGCAAAAAGGTTGATTAAGCAGTGGATTTTGAGATTTCTTTGTGTCTTTTCTTATGTATACCTCCAAGAGTCGCATATGAAAGGTGACCTTCCCTCTGAAATATTTCTGCACTATACTCCAGGGGACATTATTTGGATTTATATGGGACCAAGACCATTACACATGGAGAAAATTAGATTTTTTTTCTATAAATCAAATATTTGGGCTGTTGTTTTTTCTTTTTAGAATGTTGTGTATGTATCCCGATAAAAATGAGATTCAGAAAAGGAGGACGTATTAAAGGATCTGGCTGTATTTCAGTGTCTTGATTTCCATTACTTTCTTTTCAGTATGCAAATATCTTAATAGGGAGCCATTGAGAAAGTGAAAAAATGCATCATTACAATTACTTTTTCCATCATCAGTTACTGGCCTTCTTTATCCCACTCTATGCCCAGACATATTCACATTACTCTATTTTGCATTTTTGAAAAGATCCTATCTCTGGTCTATGAGAGAGGCTTTGCTTCTGAGATATGCATGATCTGACATAATCTAAAGAGGTAGACTCTCAGCTGTGCTGATATGAGGTAAATAAATTAGTATGGGAACCTGTGATTTAACCTCTTCAGTGAAATCCATTTCAGTATAATCTTCTATCTTTGCTTCTTGCAGCTTTTCTATAAAAACAGTTTAAAATTCTGAAGCTAAACTCCTCTGAAATTCATCATGTAGCTTTTAAGAGCTTTTAAATAATGTCATACGAATTTAGTGAGTTCACCTTCCCTGTACCAATAGAACTCCTTTAATAAAACTGTGATTTCACCAATAATAAATACAGCATTTGCATAATATCTTATAAATTATTTTTGTTTTCATTTACAAAAAAATCTAGGTAATCTTAAAAAATAATGTTGGTAATTTAGCAATTAAAGACATATCTAGACATAAATATATACAGCTAGATACTCCTTTCTTTAATATATTTTTCTTTCTACTAGCACATTTTTTAATTTAATTTCTCCCATGATTTCTCCACTGCTGAATCTCTGTGTAGAACTTTAGGAAGACAGCAAAGGTTGTATATTGTGGCATTGCAAGAGTGCAGTTCAACCTAGTGTTTGTGCACCTGGGACAGTCTGTTTACGAAACAGGAGGCTCCAGCTCTTTGAAAGCTGCTGATGGAAGAGGCAGTACAATTTCTACGGTCTTATAATAATTCACTTTTTACACTTCTGAGATTAGCAGTGCCATATTACTCCAAACCAACAGCAGTCTTCAGGAGTTCCTGAAATTTTGGCAATGAAACCTGGTATCTGACGGTCTTTCTGTATGCTAGGTTCAACAAGTAAAATGATAAATCCTACGTAATTTAGTCATCATAATGAACAATATATCCATTATATCTATATCATTACATCACTATTTATATCAACATCATTATATCTATTTAGGTCTCTTTCAGGCTTGTAAATCCCAAGCACTAAAGTTGCCAAAACCATTAAAACCTGATTCCTCTCCAGCTGGAATCATGTGAGACCCCGTGTCAGTCCCACAACTTGCCACTGCCAGATGGGGAGGTTTCCTCTTCTGTGGCTGCAGGAGCAGCTCTTCCTCCCTCCCTCACATGGTGTCATTCTGCTCCTTTTTAGGCTCTACCCAAGATCATTGCTCAAAAGACTGATTGCACTATCCCAGCAGAAAACCATCTGAAATTGCCTCATGGAGAGGCCTGATATATGTTGCAGCTAAAGCAAGGTAAACAGAGACAGCATGCAGTAGGGAGCAGTGACAAGGTGTTAGATTGGCTCAAGCTGTCTTGTGTAATTTTGTTTTTGAAAGTGAAGTGACACAGCTTTTGTAGCTTGGATATGAAAAGTAGTGTTAGCTCTGTTTGGTCTTTTTTTTGTTTGAGTTTCGGTGGATTTTTTTTTTAACTGCATGTTGGTTCTAGTACTTATCATCTGGTTTTGCTGGGATAGAATTCATTTTCTTCACGGTGACTAGTATGGGGTTGTGCTTTGGATTTTTAATGGAAACAGCATGGATAATTCAGGGATATTTTTGTTTCTGCTGAGGAGAACTTACACAGAGCCAAGGCTCTCTCTGCCTCTTACTCTACCACACCAGCAAGTGGGCTGTGGGGGCACAAGGAGGTGGGAGGGGACACAGAAGGGACAGATGACCCCAAGTGGATGTCCCAGACCATAATGGCCTTGTGCTCAGGGCATACAGCTGGGAAAACAAGAGGAAAGCAGGTGAGAGGCTCAGAGTGATGACATCTGTGTTCCCAGTGATGGGGATGGCTGAACACTTGCCCGCCCATGGGAAGTGGTGAATGAATCCCCTGCTTTCCTTTACTTGCATGCATGGATTTTGCTCTCCCAATTGAGCTATCTTTATCTCAACAAACAAGTTTTCTCATTTTAACTCTTCTGATTCTTTCCACCAGAGAGGAGGAGTGAAGGAGCAGCTGGCTGGGGCTTACTTGCTGGTTGGGGCTAAACCATGATATAACATACTGAGAAAGCTTACTTTAGGTTTGAAACTATCCTGGGACCTTGGAATTTGTTTGGGACCTTGGAATTTGTTTGGAAAGAGCTACTAAAATATTAATGATTTTTTTTCTCTAATGTGATTTTGCAACTCCTGCAATACTTAAGTTGGTCAGAGCTTTGAGAAGGGTATGTCTAGTTGTGTCTCCAATCCCCTGGAAAATTAATTACTGGTGATCAAAGGCTTTCTAAATATGATAAAAATTTTTACTAGAAAATGAGGTTGCCTATTTAGCCTTTTCAAAGACAGAATGTTCATGTATTAGGGAAGAGCAAACTGGAGTAATAATGGTTTATGTACAATTTTCCCCTGCCCAATGAATCCTAACTTTCAGGAAATCAATGATTTTCAAGCTTCAACAAAGAGTTCCCAATTCCCTTTTATTCCTAAGAAGCTCTTCATGTCCCACTCAAGGCCCTGTTAGTACAAGCATCTTAATGTGAGCCTGCTCAACCATTTGGTCTCTGCAATATTCTGCCCCTGAGTAGCTCCGTCCAGGTTGTCTTGCTATTTATTTAGAAAAAAATATAAGAATACAGAAGGAGAAGCCATACCTCTGCACAAAATTAAACTCCCAAATACAGTATCCATCCCATGATCATTAAAATAGTTTCATCTGTATACATAATCGCCATTTGTTACTGACAATCATCACTATGTGCAGTGAAAAGTTGTATAATTTCTATGTCTAAAAATGAACTTTTGTATCTAATTTTATGTTTCTGTTGAATTGAAAATGTGACAAATTTATTTTGGAGGGAAAGAAAACATTTCAAAACAAAATCTTCCATGGATAGAAATTTCCTTCTTTCCTTATGTTCCTAAATAACTGTATTATGTTATAAATAGCTTTGAAACTTTCTTTAGATGATTCTTTATCACCTTTTTTTAATGAAATCAATAAAAATTTTCATTGGACAAATCATGTCATGCTTTAGTAATGAATATGGCAAACATTTTCATTAAAAGGAGCATATAGATTTAGACTTAGACTAAATATTGACCTATTTAACTTGGAATATCAGCGCATGTACATTCACAAAGCATTTAAGTCCAGATACACACAGGGGAATAAAAGGAAGCATTTATTTACTTCAGAATCAAAAGTTGCTCTAAAACATGTCTAATTAAAAAATATAGCAAAGCAGTAATTTAAAAAAAGTCCAGCAAAATAAAAAAATTATAAAGTATTGACAAAAAGGTGAGTGCATACATTAAAAAAAAATTGATCAGGCATTTATTTTTATGATTTTTTAATGATTTATTTTGTCATCAGAAAACAAACAAACAAACAATGCCCAGTAAACCTACAATAAAAACTACAAAAAAAAAACAGTGTTCCTTCCTTCTCATTTTATTGGTGATGACAGATGTTACTTGGTCTTTTAGGAGTGAAGACCTCTTCAAGAATTATTGCTAAGAAGTTAAGGCTTAGTTACCCTAAATTATGTGAGATTATTGACTTTAATTAATTTAGTTTCAGGAAAGAGTGTGTAATATCTCTGCTACCTTCTGGTCTGCTGAGCCCTCATAAATTATTTTATTTTAATGTCAAAAAATCAGCTGGAATCCCTTTCTGCAGCCATACTACTTGATGCTAGGAAGGATTTTGAGAAAATAGGATAATTTTATTCACATAGAGCCTTTGAACTATTTTTTGTAGGGATCAGACTATTGATTGTGTCAGCATCTAACACACTTTGTGCAAAGACTCAGCATGGCAAAACAACTCATTCTACAATGAAACATAAGACATGATTGCCTGGAATCGATCTTATTACCCCCAAAAGCAATACAATACTTTCCTCAACTGATTTGGCGTAGTATTAGCCCAAACTGATCTCTAAATATATAAATATACATTGCTGCCATATTATTTCATCCTGTTCTAGACACAAAACTTTTCTAACATATTGAGCTTTGCAACCAAATACCTACATAAAAGGTTAATTAGAAGAAAAACAAAATGCGTGCTCTGTTTCAAAACCTAGAGTTCAGAACTCAGTCTTACTGAAGCTTATAGAGCATGTGTTTTAAATGGCATATTAGCACCAAAAGGCTGTTTGTATGGATTTGCCTTTAACTAGCACGTCAAATCTGCCTACAATTTCTTCCCATGAATTAAATTGTAAGTCTATTTAAAAGTATTTAAGTTTTGATATATGAGCTTTTGGATATATTTTTTATTTGATGTGCTATAATGAATTGTTTAATCAAATTAATGGGAATAAATGCTACAATATAATAGGTGCTGGTAATGCTTTTCTTATTATCTGTGGAAGTTACAGATCAAATTCTTCTTTCAGATAAATTGTTGTGTGATCAGCATCACTCAGGTTCTCGGGAGTTACAAGCAATGTCTTTCAGCAATAGCATGTCATCTTTCTTTGAATAATTTTCTAGATCTGACAGACAAATTCAACCTTAATGCAAGCTGAATGCCCTCTAGTTTACACCACAATGAAATGAACCATTGCAGCCCATTTTTGAACACTGTCCTTGGGAACTCTTTCTGGCTAGAGTGACTGCATTTGTTGACATTTCTATTCAATCCTACAGCCCAGATATGCCTTTCTCCGCTGTGGTTCTGCAGGAAATCTGCTGAAGTCAATGGAGGTACATGAGTTTAAATAGCTGTATAAGGAGAAATGCATCATGTGAGTTGGAGTAGGCAAGAATAAATTCACTGTCCTCATTTAACTTGCAGTTTAAGCTTGTGGCATTCCCTCAAGTTTCTGGAGGTAGGAGAATGGTGCACTAACTCACTATCATCCTGTCAAGTACATCTGTGTGGCTTTTATTAGGGCTGCAATACTGGTTCAGTATAAAATAAAACAAAAGAATTCCTGGTTTATCAGGTCTGTGACAGCAACACTCTTTCTGTGCCGAAGAAAGTGGAAAAATGGTTTTCTGTCAGTCCAGATGCTGCTGAATGAGGCACATATATATTCACAGGGATTTCAGGAGCAATACTTTTGGGACATTAGACCTTTCCTCATTGTAAGGGATTAACCAGAAATCTTTGCTGGATTCTTATTTTCAATTTTCATGTTGTCATTTGGGTGCACTTTCAGACCTTGACAGAAGATGATTTGAGTGCTCAGATTTTGACCCATTGTGCCAGGGTCCACATCATGGGCTGCTGTGCCAAGCCTGGGGACAGCGCAGTGCCCACCCTCCCCAAACAGCAGCCAGTGAAGCGGGGGGATCTGTCTGGGCTGGGCTGGGCCAGGGCTGCTGATGGCCCTGAGCTCAGCACCAAAAGCAGCCCCTGGGCTGAGACAGCATCAGGGAGGGAATGGTCAGACGCATTTCAAGGGTGGGGGACAGGTTAGAGTGACAAGACAGATCCAAACACATGCCACTCTGTGTGTCAGGGGCAGAGTCGACGGATGGATGGATGGATGGATGGATGGATGGATGGATGGATGGATGGATGGATGGATGGATGGATGGATGGATGGATGGATGGATGGATGGATGGATGGATGGATGGATGGATGGATGGGAGTGTCGTAAGTCTGCAACACAGATGTAGTGTATTATCTACAGCTGAAGCCAATGTTGAGAGCCTCAGTTTAAAAGCAGGCCCCAGGGAAGGGATGTGGAGTTTGCCAATGTTCAGCTGCTTTCTCTTATGCTTTTTCTCATTTAGTCCTGAGCTGGGGCAGTTAAAACCTTTGGGAAGGGGAAGATGCGGTAAAAGCCTTTAGGCTGTGCATTTATGTTATATCTGTGTACGATAAGATGGAAAAGGTCATGGTTAGAGCAAATTAGCTGCTGTTTTGAGCTACTGTAGCTGGACTTTTAGAACCCCTTGTGGTTAAATGTTTACAAGGATTACTCGGAGATTCTTTCTGGATGAAAGCTGCTGTGGACTCTTCATTTGGGAGTAAGTAAAATCCTTTAAACTAAACCTGAAAACTTCTATAGAGCATGTGTCTTTTTAGAGGAGGTCAACTTGTGCCTCTTGCTCACTATAATTTTTCAAGGGGTAATAATTTACTCTTTCTCAATTTTTCCTTCCTACTTACCCATGCACTGCATGACATTTAAAATGAGTTTGGTATTTCTACTGGTGGTTCCTTTAAAACTGACTGTGAGTTTTTTGTCTGGGGCTTTTAGAATGACCTTAGGAGCTCTAACAATAGTTTATCTCCTTGCAAATAAGACTAATTTCACAGCATTAATCTATGAATATCTCTTTGGGGAGACCTTACTTTCCTTGGTACTGGGTAAGGGGTAGAAAAAAATTCTTCTGCTTTACAGCAATTCACAGGTTTTGATGACTTCCTAGTGACTCCATTACCTCAGCACTGGAATTTCTTCCAAATGTGAATTTAACAATAAGGTTGTTAGTTTACAGTAATGTTGCTCTGCCTAGTGATGGTGACTTTACTAAATAAGTTTCCCATAGTAGTTTAGTGCTGTTAAGTGAAAAACAGACAGTTTTCTGTCATATGGATATTACTTTCTTTGGGTGGTTTGGAGTCTTAAAATTTTACCAAGTGTCTACCTTAAATTTTCCCTCTTAATTCTAATAAAAAACCCCAAAACCCAAACAAATGCCCTCAAGCTTTTGACTTGACACTGCAGAAATGTTTGGGAACTGGATCACCATAAAGCCTTCATTGCATTTTATCTTCATTTTTCTGTGTAAGTTCTTTTCTCCTTTTTATCACCCTGCTCAGCCTCCTTTATCCCAATGCACCTGTAATCCTTTATGGCAAAAAAAACACCTTAGCTTGTTATTGGACACCTCCTTTTAAATTCTCAGTATGCAGACCTTTTCATAGTGTGATAAGCAGCTGTTTGCCCATGAAGATTATACCAGTAGAAGTGGAACTGTGCTGTCCTTTCTGCTCGAGACACTGACAAAGCAGGTTCTGGGAACTCATACTAGTTTTCAATGTGAGCATCTATTCTTACTTGTAACAGCCTTGGAAATTGTCTGTGGACCCACAGCTCCTCTGTTCTTGATCCTGTGAAAGAGAATAATAGGTGTGTAAAGTTTCTCTAAACACTTACACAGGTATTCATAATATAGAACATCCTTATCTGTGAGCACAGCTTGCTTTCACTTTCAAATGAAGACTTCAGGTTTTTCTTTTCTTAAAAAAAGACTGAGGTAAATATTTAAATCTCTGTGACTGTTACCTTTTGACAAATGATACAGGCAGACAGGTAATTTGCTATGGTTTCTTTATTAGTTATCCAATGCTGAACTCCAGATTTTAATCTTCAGTAAAGCACAAGGTTGGGAGGTGCTTGAAGATCCCAATTATACATTGATATCAAGGTAAAGTGACTCCTCCACTGGCAGGTGAAGGAGTCTCTCTGTCCTGCAGAGCAGGAATTATCCTTTGTCAGATGGGTCAAAAAAATGTAGCAAGGAAAAAACCCATAGGTCTAGTCAGGCTGTCTGTGGCACTTCCAATTTTATCTGCCTGGATGGTGATCGAGTGAGCTGTCATAGTGGAGCAGGTCTGAGTGAGAATGTTCATAGTAAAAGCAATGTTCTTGGTTAGCAGTGTCGATGTTCTTTGCACTACTGCTGGAGATTTGTGCTTTAAGCCAGCAGAAAAGCTCACAGCCTCTCCTCACAGCTTATTTTCTGCCTGATCCTTTGGTTAAGTCATAATCCTATGTGTGGCATTGCAGTCATGAAAATTGTGTCACAAATCCAGCATAATGTTTTTCTGTAGGGAGAAGCAGTAAAAGGGAAAGAACTAAGAGAGGGCAAAATGTGGTTTATAGAAATCTTTGAGAAATAGAATGGTATTTCTTCCTTTCTATGAATTTAAGAGCTCTTCAGCATGCAGTGTACAGAACCTAGGACTGCTACAGCAAAAGAGGCTTTAGTTTGTGTTTTCCTCTTCTCTATGTTCCCATATTAATCACATTTCCTTTTGTTTTGGAAGGGAACATAATTTTGACTATTTTTTGTGAGTGTATTTGTAGCAACTTTATAATTAAAACAGTCAGTCTAAAGGGAAAAAAGGCAAACGCTTTGGCTGGAGGACTGGACTGGGACTCAAGAATCAGTGGATAATAAGTTTTCAGCCTTGGCATTTAATATATAAGGTTATTTTGGAGTGGATGCTGTCTTTTCACGTGGATTCACAACACATAATATCTTTTGTCAAAAGCAGAAGTGCTAATATAACATAATAAAATACCACTGCATAGTATTTATGACACTGCAAATAAGAGGAAGGGCTGAACACATCTGTGTGTATTTCATGAAAATTGTGATGATACTATTCAGTGTTTAAAATGTTTTTATTTGTTTTCTTTATAGACACTTCTAAGGTATTTATCACCAGGTTGTCTTTAATATATTTGTACTATGGGTTTTGATAAATGTCAATGCAGCTACAGAAAAAGACAGGGATTAATTTATAAACTTCTGCAATTTTTGCACAGAAGTTTAATTAGTACTTTAAAATTGCATTAACTTGAAATCAAAACAGAGTCTGGCCTACGCTTGTCCTGCATGAACTAGCCTTTTACAATGTAATAAAGTATGTCAGATGACAGCAGTGGAATGATCGCTAGAAGGTTTCCAGTCTTCAATTAGAAAAAGTGAACCAAATTGAATTCATTGTTTAAATTTCCAAGAAATTATTCTTATTAACTTAAGCTTTAGCTGCAATGTGGAACTGAAAGAATTTAAATTTCTCAATAGAAAGCATCTTTTCTCCTCTGGCAACTGGATTATCACTAGCTGTAATAAATAATTTCCAAATGGAGTGTGTCTATGTACTGTTTTGATGTACTGTGGACTTTATTTTTTATGATACTAATTTTTGACTTCAACTACATAATATCATAATTTGAGTTGGGCATGTGTAGCTCTGTTATAAACAAATGAATATCCAATATCTCTTATTAAGCAAATTTTGCTTCTAACATTTAAATATTTCTCCTTCAAAATGCTGCCCTCAGACCTTGTACATTTGGGGATTTATTCAGTGGCAGAAGCAATTTATTTTTTATTTTTAATAAATGGTCCTTTAGGCACTTTGGACAGTTATAGCAGAATTAGCAGTTTGGTCACATTTCAAGTGTTCCCTCTGAGCAGCTATAACACAACCTTGTTATTTCATTATGAAATGGGATCTAAGCTTCGTGTATGTCCTGTTAGGCTGCAGTTCAAAAAAAGATAATAACCTCATGGGGCTTATCTTTGTTAATGTACTGCGACCTCTGCTATTTTCAAATTTTCTCTGAAGTGCTCCCTTAGTGCAGCTGTAGTAAAATAATCCAAGGAACTTCTTGTAATGAGAACAGAATATGTAGCACCTATAGATATTTGTGTGACATATCCTGCACTGTAAATGTGGGGGTAATTTTGAGTATATTACATTGGGTGAGCTTAGACTTCCATCAGAGTTTAGTATGTGTGGAACTACTTTTACTTCTCAAGATCTGAGTGTAGGATGGCCTACAAGGCTCTTCACATTCTAAAAACAAATCTCATTTAACCATGTTATGAAATTTATAAAATCACCCATTTTTTTCTAGGCTTAAAGTGATTGTAAGCAAAGAAAGGACTTCATTGCTTTAGCCATTGTAACAGCAGTATAAACCAAATTAGGTGTTCCAAGTTTTGCTTTTTCCACTGCAATCTGAAGAGTACACAACTTAAATCCTTCAATCCAGAGCATTGTATGTCAAATTTTCTAATATTTCCGTCTGTGTACTGCATATTGAGTAGCTTTCAAAGCACAGAGGGTCCTGTCTATCTTGAGTTTTGCTCAAGAAAACACAGGTTAATATCAATAGGGATCTTGGAAAAGAACATTAAAAATGCTTCAAATTCACTTGGTGATCATTCCTAGAAGGCTCAGATAAAAGGAAATAGATCATTATTTTTATCAAGTTATAAAAGAAAACTCCTTAATTTTTATAGCATTATAAAGAAATGCTCATGCAAGTTCAAATAACACTTGCTTGTAACAGTTGAGATAGCCACAACAGAATTAAGTTTATCTTACTGGTGAATAAACTGTGCACCTATAAAAACAACCTAGAAATATGATACTGGATGGTCAAGAATTAAAAAATGAGTAAATAATAGGTTAAGTCTAGCCCTTAATAAATAAGCTTCAAAGCAAGGTATAAAACTAGAAATCCTTAGATTTGGCAAGGTTAAGTCTAGCATCAGCAAAAGTATACAGATTTGATTTAAACCTTGAGAAAGAATAAATGGTTAAATGACAAATTTCAAAAGATAATTTCCTTCAGAAGAATTGTATAAGTAATATCTAGCAAAGGGTTGTGCAGGAATTGTATTTCTATTAAAGGAAAACTTAAGTAGGAAATATTCAGAAATAACAAATTTTTAGCATGCTATGGTGCACTGGATGAAGGGAAAATCAAGAAAATTGAGACTGGATAGAAAAAAAGTAAAAAAACCTTGTCTCACAAGGTGATTAAATAACTACCTTCAGAAGTTCAGTACATACCAAAGCATTCAATGATAATTAATAATTCATGTTTCAGTCCACTATAAGGCCATAATAATTAAATCTGTCTTGTTTATTGTTAGTCAGGCACATTTGACTCCATATCGATATAAATAAGTAAAATATTACATTAAAATGAAGACGGTCAGGGGTTCCCACTGGGCAGTATGATTTTGATTCATCTTAAAAAATTTGGGAGAGGATGATACTTGCATGCTTCATCTTGGAAGCCTTGTGTGACCTTGATTAAAGTATGCAAAGCTGAATTTTTGTATGTGTGTTCATGTGGATACTTGTACATGAATGGTGAGCAGCATCGAAAGAAGGAGAGATAAAGCTATCATTTTTAAAACATAACAAATATGCCTTGTATTTGTGTTTAGATACAGACATACTCTTTAAAACTCTTCCAGAATGATCATGTAGTTGTCTTTAAAGAAATCAAAAATTTAACAGTTTCAGAGCTAAATCTTTCCATGGGTTAATTTGGGGAAGGCTGTCAAATAATGAAAGTAATTAATGATAATTGTTAAAAAATGCGAAATGGAAAGCAGACACCCGAAAATGTGAGCATAAATCACATCTTTAGTTCAACTAAAGGCTAACAGTTATTAAGATATTTCCCATGTCAAATTTTTTCTAGATAATTATATGACATGTGAAAATCAAAGAAAGGACTTCAGATAAGAAAAAAGTTAGAGTTGACACTAAATTGTTGAGAGGAGTAAAGTATAATGAAGCCTGAAAACATTCTGAAATAATTACAAGGTTAGATGAATAGGCAGTTGGACAGGTAATGTAATTCACTCTTAACAGATGTAAGAAAATCCTAACTGGAAGGAGTGACTAGATTTTTTCATACCTCTGGCATGAAAAAGTTATTATAACCACTGAGGAAATAAATCCCATTGTCACTGAAGTTTAAACAACTGAATGAAAACAAAACTATACAAACAAATTGTCATATTATCAGGTGTCTGGAGCCTGTGGTATCAGGCACAGTAAAAGATAGGGAAGTAACTCCCAATACTTCAGTTGCCTAATTTATATAAAACTTTTGTCACTGATTTTTACAGCCAAAAAATTTGTTTTTAACAGGACATGAAAATTTGGCACTCTTTGCTTTAAAAGATAAAGGGGTTTTTTTTCTGCAACTCAAATGTGTGAATCTCTAGAACGTCCCTATTGCACTGGTCACTTTGCTAACTCACAAAATATTAGAATAGACATGCAACTACCTTGAATTAACAGAGAAAAGTTGGAACCTTGCATTGGTGCTGATCTACTGGGTGTCTAGGTAGAATCTGGCTCCTCAGTTGCTAAGATCATAACTGATTTTCAAGCTAAATTAACTTAAAAACTGGTTTCAGTTTTAAGAGTTAGTGAAATTGTCCTGCAATGGATTTACTCTACAGCATACATACAGAAAATGTTCATTCTCTCATGCAAATTCATTACCTCAAAACTCTAAAGAAATTCAATAAGAAAATAGAACTGAGTCTTTCACTTCACATTGGAATTCCTGGTCCAAAATAGATGAGGTTTATAGAAAATCAGGTAACTAACAGTAAGATGATGATGATGTGTGTTTATCTTGGGATGCCTCAAACAGATTTCAAATTCTGGACAGGTAATTCATGGTTGTGACTTGAAACCACGTCCTCCATTCTTCTGCATATGTGCAGGCTGCCCTCTTTCTCAGTCCTTGCTGAAAATGCAATTTTCCTTTCCTACTAGAATAGCCATTGTGATTTCCTCATGGACTACAACATGCTCCACTTTTACATGGTCAGGCTGAATGTTCAATACTCAACTTGGAAACTCAGAAGACTGAAAACTGCTTTACATGCTTTCAAGAGGGAAGAAAAATTGAGTATCCCATGTAGTATTGGTTAGAGTTTATTATCATGGAACAGAAAATATTCAGTAGAGTTAATATTTACTTTTATGAGCAATATATTTCTAATAATAATAAGATTTGGGCATGTTAATCTTTTAGAGGAAAGCGCTGTAACCCCAAAGATATTTTATGTTAAAAAATTACAGGCTGTTTATAGACCCATTTTTTTATCTCTACAAGCTCATGCTTGTGAGTAGTTTAAATCAAGACAATTTTAAGAACTAATAATCCCCCCCAAAATATTTCATAATTTATTTCAGGGAAGTAGGTGATTTGTTTTTTTACTTCATCTTTGTTGAAAGTATTTTGAGTGTGGATTTTTGATAAATTCAAGGTACGAATTGTACAGGTACAACAGTGACCAAGAACTTCAAAATACAAAGTTGTGGGGTTTATTTTTTAATTTCTTGCCTTATTCTACTTCCTCATGTATTTCACAGCATGAATAGGAATAGAGAAGCGAGAACTTTGCCAAAAGGGATTTTTTTTTCCCACATGGATTTGAATAGTTCATCTTGTATGTAGTGACAGATATAAAATTACTGTAGCTCTGTTGCAGATTATCCTTCTTCTCAAAGTAAGTGCTATACCATTTCAGAATATAATTAAAAACTACAGGAAATAATTTCATAAAACCTAATTTTTAATTGTAAAACTTTATAAATTTTGGCAGTCTGGAAGTATTTTTTTAGAACATCCAAAATTTTTCGTCTTATTTTAAAGTGATAAGTAGGACATCATGTATTTATATACTGATATTCATATACTAGCATGACACAATAGAATTATAGATATTTTTACTGCTGATATTGCATATGCTTCTCTTCACCTGGAAATGTGCAGTAATACTGTATCTTTGGGTTTTATTGGTCCAGTTGTATTTCACAGCTGTTTCATTTCAGAATAGGAAACAGGATTAGAAAATGATTACTTGTCATTGAAGGAGAACATCATCTATTCTAAATCCTAAATGTACAGAAGCTGCAACTGTAAATGTTACATATGTTTTTAGTCTAACTTAATAAAACTAAGAACTGTATGTGAACTGGTTATACCATGAGTATGATGTTATTGTGAAATCCTGAGATGAGAATGCCTGTGCATGGACAGATAAATTTAGGTGAAATACACACCAAGTTTCATTAACTCTGTTAATTGTGAAATAATTTATTATATTTGAAGCCACTTACTGTAATCAAACTGCAAATCTCATTTATTACACTAAGATTTGAGACACCAGAACTCCTTGCATAATTGAGTGGAAAACGTAACAGGAGGGGTGAAAAACAAAATCCAGCTCTTGCAACTTATGTTGGACCAAATCTACAGAGAAATTGATGTAAAATTATATTGTTCCTTTCCTAGTAGTCCACTTAACTGCAGAAACTCTCTGCTTAGTAACAAAGGATTATTAAAATATTTAAGCTGAAATGTGCTGATATTCATTTGGTTCCAATTAGATTAATGGTGTGCTTTAAAGTTAAGTGCTTGGGTAAGGTGCTGCTGTTCAAGTTGTGTCATTCCACAGAGAGCTAAATAAGCATGCTTATCCATGAGGGAAAATTGTAAAGCAGCATAATTTGTGCACTCTGTACAGAAAATAAAGAATAAAAGTATACCTGGTCTTTCTTTGGTTTGAGATACCAAATTTGGCCTGGCATTCTACCAAGCTGTGCTGGGTCAAAGCTCACAATCTGATCTGAACTGTGCCTATGTGAAAAACTTTGTGTGCCATCTAACATAACTTGGTTTTTATCTAATGTATTAATTTTTCCTTAATAGGATTCTTTTCCCCTAATAGTTTCTTCTTTTCTATGGAAAACATTGAACAGAGAATGTAAATACAGGTCAAATCTATCTAAGTGTATATAATTTTCTGTGCTTTATTTTGTAATCAATACAATGGCCCACTTATCACATTAGCAGTGCGTCATCTGTCCTGAAGATAATTATTAAGCAAAATATAAGCATTTAAAGTTGTTTGTGCTAATTTTTTCTTGCTGTATTTCTAGCAGGCAACTGAACCCTGATATAGAATACTAAATTTGATCCTAATGACTTTGAGGCATTTGTGATGATTAATTTATTCTTTTTTTTTTTGTCAATGTTTTCCAATCACAAATGAGAATATATTTTAAGTAGTCTTAAATTCTATTGTTAGAGTGGCTGAGGAAAGCAATTTGCAAAGAACATTAAATGCCAAAATAGAAAATAAGTGTTCTGGCTACAACAAAACAATAACCTGACAGAACGTTCATTTAGCACCCTTGCATATAGCAAGAATTTTCCATCACTACTGCAAACATATGCATTTTTTTCCTCTAATAAAGATATGTATCAAATTATTCCTGTACCAATATGCACGTCTAAACCTTGATCCTACATATTTCTAACAAAAATATTTCTCTGTGCATGCATGTAGATTGAAATCAAACTGTGATATGCAATTCCTTAGTTGTATATCATTATTTGTCACCAAACTGGAAATGAATTTTTGAATGGAACTTGAGCCTCTAGTGCTTTGTGGAATCACTCTGCAAAGTAGCTAATTTGTTAATATGCTAATTTTCTAATTTCTATCTTTATATTGGATCCTCTGCATGAAAGCTAAACCCAAATTTTTGTACAATAGGGATTCTGTTTCAGTGCTTCTAAAATAAAATGAAAAAGTTATTGAAGCAATCATAACATTTTATGAAGCATGATGTAACTCCATTATAGTAGCAAGTAAATTTGAACATCTTTTTTGTGTGGAAGAACGCAGGTATATATAAATTTTTAGGTACTGGATTTCAGAGATATTTGAGGGGGTTTTAATTTTTATTTCAATATATTTTTAAGAAAGATAAAATCTATAAGTTAGAGAAAACCACCCAAAGAAAGTCATTATTCAGTGAAAACTCTATAATTTTGTCTTTGATTTGATCTAATGAATGATTTCCATTTTAATGTATCTTTTAAATAACTAAATAAATTGCTTGAAGTTTGAAATTTAGTATAAACTGTACTGAAATTTTCAGTAATTTCAGTAATTTACTTTGACAGTTTTCCCACACAACTTATGATAATTCCATGACATGTGAAGCTGTGTTGTGTTTTATGTTGTCTGCAACTTAATAATTTGGGGCTTTTTTTGTGTTGGTGTTTTTTTTTGTTGTTGTCATAGAGTAACCTTTTTGGTATTCAATGGTAAAAATGGGCTATTTCTGGTTCATGTGCAAGACAAATTTGTCAAGGTAAACACGTTAAGAGCATTGCATTCTGTGACTTGCAGTTTCAAAACATGCTTGAACCTTTCTGTGCATCACATGGGGGGCTGCCATAACCCTGGAGGGAAGAAATGGAAGCTTAATGTCAAGTGAAAAAGTAAGTTAAAGCTTTTAATAACAAAGTTAAAAACTAAGATGAAGCAAGGAATATGTTCAGAATAAATTAATTTTTAAATGTAACACTTTGCTTTATATTAACTGGGATTATAAGGTGGAGCAATGACAGAAAAAAAGAGTGCCTTTCATGCAAAGAATTCTGCTCCTAGATCTGTTATACTTTCAGACATTTTGTTCTTTGTGCCAATTTCCTTCATTCTGATCAGCCAAATTCAGACATCTGTCCCTCAGCACCTCTAGCCAGGGAGTTGATCTGAACTGCACTGTCTGTTTACATTGAGTTTAGCATGTTTTGGTTTTTCTCCTCTGTTTTCATCCTATCATTCTCCCTGTTTCTTTATGTTTTGATAACAAAGCCAATTTAAGGCAGCCTCTGTCAGCATTATCCAATTGTGATAACCAGGAAAATTCAGTTATTTTCTAGTCTAGGCAATGAAGATGCAGTTCTGCTCTCTGTGTCCTTGTTAAATTAACCTTTGCCATGAGGATTCCAGCTAATCAACAACAGTGAAGTTATAGGCAGTGCAAAGGGAGTCAAAAAACTCTTTTCTGAGTTTTGGTGATAGCTAGGAGGGAAATTTCCATAGACCTGAAGTAATGTGGCCATTAGGCCTGAAGGTAAACAGCTGAGAGATTTTAGGTCCCCACAAATTATGAACACATTGCAGTCACTGTGGCAGTGCAGGGGTTTCTAATAGTGGAGAAGTTAGAACCAGCAGAAATTGCATCTTGTTAAAGAGATTTCAAGAGTAAACAAGTGCCGGGTGTCATTTGCCCTCACTGTCAAATCCATTTTAGCCTTCAAAATCAAGAGCTTAGTCATAGTGTGAATTTTCTTTGATCCAGATATTTTCAAAAAATGGGAAAATACAATTTTGTTGCTAGCATTTAGTGTTTTCCAAAAAATGTTTTCTATGTAAATGTGTATTTATTACCTGAATGTATTTTAATATGATTTATTATTTAAATCAGCTCACACATCATTGGCTTGTAGAAATTGTACTAGATCTGTATCAAGGTATCAGTAGAGGTGAGTTAGTAGCAAATAGTTCTGGATGGCACATCCATATCTTTGAATGGAGGAGAATCAAAAGGAGGCATTTTAATCCCCCATCCAATATTTTCTGCTTTCAGTTGTAAGTAGTACAAGACAAGAGTCTGCAGTCCAGCAGATGCACTGACCAGATTCATCTGAGAATTAATTAGTGTCCTAGGAACTCTTTATCACAAACTGTGAGCCAGTGAAGTTCAGTTTTCCAGTCTGTACCAGTCTATTTTATTATAGAAATTGGAAAAGAGAATGAAGTTTTTGAAAGAATGTGTTTCTGGGAGTGGCAGAAGGAGTCTTAGAAATAGATATAATATTCTAGTTTTTGTACTTGCAACTCTTTCTATTTGTTTCTGACAATTAATCAGGACAAAACTAACCTGGAACATGAATGTGAAAGTTAATTTCTTAGATTTTTAGATGAGGATAAACATGTACTGAGAGGTTCTGTGTTCTGGGTAAATGATTCTGAATAAGGAAACAAATGCATAGAGGGAAAGCCTATAATTTTCATATATGTGCAAGGAAGCTTGGGATACTTAATTTATTTAATCAAGAATGTAATCCAGAAGTATATTTATTACATCAAGTCTCCAAGACATGAAATTCCAATATAATTATGCATCTTTTTGGAACTTGTTTTTTCTCCGAATTTTAAGGTTTATTGCTTTCTTCCACTCCTGAATATATTTGGTGAATGTTTGGCAAATGCTAAGTCATTAAACTGAAGTTTATTGACATCAAAAAGAGTCGGTCTCTCCCCAGCCCAATAGGAAAGTATTGTGTACCTAACACTGCAATTGTGTTCTAAAATTTACACTTTGAATATGAAAGAAGCACTTAGTAAGAGTGTATAAAGAGTAGCTCCACAAGCAAGGTGTTTCTTTGCAAATAAAAATAAAATGCTGCTGGTTTGTAATCCGTGGACTATGGAGTAGTCTGGAAACTTTTACATGTTATTTTGCTGAAAGTATTTAAATTCAATCTACATAGCAAATTATGTTGTGCCTTAAGACTTGAATTTCAAGGGACAATTAGAAGAAACTTTCACCTGTGTGTATGTTAATGAAAACGCACCTCAGCATGATTAAAGTTTTTGGAAAGGTCTCCTAATATCAGATGTAATTCTGTCTGAAGGATAGAGCTTAACACCATTGAGGGATTTCAGTTTGCCCCTTTCTTTTCCATTCTCTAAAATGGGAAGATCTCCAGTGCATGTCTCAGCTGGATTGGTTGAAACACTGAGAAGCACTGAGCTCTGTTGCATCATGATTCAAATTTATGCTGTCATTGAGCAGAAATATTTCCTTCTTTTTTGACTAATTTTCCCATTCCAAACCACAATGATTGTGCTTTTAGTGTATCTGCCTTAGAATGCTGTTCCAATATAAAGGAGCAACCCCTCTAATGTCAGCATCCTTGCATGAGGAGATTGCTTCAGAAAAAAATACTTTAGGATGAGTACAGTTGGTGTCATATGATGATTGCTGCTTTTTTGGAGCAATTTAGAGTGTTATCTCCTCTTTTTGCTTAGGATCTGCAAGTAAGAAAATATCTAAATTTTTTTTATATTTAGTGGAAAAAAAAAATCTTGTTTAATGTTTTTTGTGGACTTCTGCATTGCTGTAAGTTATGTATTTTTATCACGGAAAAAATCAGAAGGAAAAAGCTCTTAAAAACAGTTTTCATACTCTCCATGAAAAAACTTCCAGCAGGGATTGTTGACAAAGTGCTAAATAACATGAGAAAAGGTAGCTGGATGGAGTCACTCTGTAATTAGCATTTCTTGTCAGAAAAACGTTCCTTAGGAGTGCAAATTGTTTGAAATGAGCAGTCTTAACTTCATTTTTGAGACAGCTAAATGGAATTTGTTATTGAGATGTTGCAACGAGCAATGGGACGAGGTTTTGGGTTTTGTTTTAGTACTTTTCAAGTCACGGAGGTAGAAATCAGAGATCTGAGTATTTCCTAGAGCAACTGATCTAATTCTGTAAATAAACCCCCTTTGCTAATGTTTACATTAAGTGCTCTTTCTCAATGTCTCCCTTAAAAGTTTTTCTATGTCATCTCTGGACTCTTTAACTTTTATAATGCTCTTTACTTCCTTTTGCTTCCTTCCTAAGTGTCTTTACATGGGTAGCTACTGGTGTGGTACTGTGTTTCTCTCAATTCAGAGCTTTCTTTTAATTTAACACTCCTAGAAAGCAAGCTGACAGTCTGCTCACTATCCCATTGTGTATTTACATGCCAGTCAGGCAAATAACGTATTTATGCCACTTTGCAATGACTTACCCATCTTTGGATGAGTACCTTCATAGAAATGAAAATATAGCAGCCAAAATTAGAATGTTTTCAGGACCTTTATAAAACAGAGCGGTCTTTTGTGTCCCACACCAAGTATTGTGTAAGATCAGACGTTAATCACATTTTACAGAAATACAGATTCTTACCCACCTACTCTTTGAGTAAACCTCTTGAAACTGTTGGGCTACTGTGCCAAAAATAGGAGTGTTTGTAGCAGCTGTTGGATTGAACGGGTTGGAGTGTCTGTGGGGAAAGCATGCAACAGTTAGACAAAAATCACAGCAGCTGAGACAGACAACTAGAACAGTCTAAGAGTCCTGGAGTGTATGAGGAGGCAAAATTATTGGATTCATCACAAAGGACAGATTATGAGACATCAGTGAATAGAAATCTATCCTATTAAAATTAGTAGGACCAGTTGCAGAGTAAAGTGCTGTTTAACATGCACCAGCTGCTGCTGCTTCTCTTATCACACTGCAGGACACATTCTGGGACTGTCAAATTTCCTCCCAGCCATGTATTCTCATCAATATCTCCATTCTGCTGGACTGCTTTGGGATTTATCTTTTCTTTTCATAACCTTTCTGGGACCTCTCCTTTGATTTCTCTGGTTATGTCTTTTGCTGTAGCTTCTTCTTTTCTTCCATTCTTTGTAGGAGTCAACTCTATAGTCATTATTCACCTTATCAGCTACCAAGGGTGACTTAGGGCGTGTAATTAATTTTAAACAGTGAGCTAGCTCTTAGAAGAAGCCTAAACATATTTATTTTGTAATATGTTTTAATCAATCAGCTACAATTTAGAGGCCTCACATGCAGAAAAATTTATGTGGTAGATACAGCATTAGAAAACCAGATGGCAAAGAAGCAATTGGAAAGACAGCAGATGGGCAATGAATGAAATGCAAATTAAATAAGGTTTGAAGGATCTTGGGGTCTAACTGTAAATTTTAAAAGGGAAATACCTATTAAGTTAATTTTATCATTTTCATGCTACACTTATTTATTTTTCAAAATTTATTTCAATTTTGCTCTTTAAAACAGTAGGTTTTTTACTTGTTTGGAATATTAAAAAGTTTTTTACTGAAACAGCACCACAAAATGTACATCTTTTGTTCTGATGAAGTTTCATGAAGGACAGGATAGAAGTCTAGGGTATTTGGTACAAAGACTTAGTCATGTTCTGTTTAAGTACCAGTATCAGGTATTATTCCTTTTTGATGTTTATCAATGAATACCAGGCAATAGAAAAAACGTCCTGTCTTAGAAATTTGTTAATTTTAACGTCTGTCCCGGTTTTTTTTCCAGACAAAAATAGTTACTACTTTTCCCAAATAGCTTGCATTTACTGTACATTGACTTGTATAAAGCATTATAGCAGATGATAGATTTGTCATGGAGCTTTGTTTACACTACATCTGAAGCCATTCAACTGTAAAATCAGTTTAAGAAAGAGTGAAGCTGATTTCTTTACATGATTTACTTCACTTTTCTTTTTATAACAACATGGTCCATATTGCAACAAATATTACCTTCTACTTCTGGAGAGAGAAATGGATTAGATACCAAATTAAAAAGGACAGTTTTGAATTCTTGGAAAAAAACCCAAACCGAGAAAACCCTACACCCAAACCCAAAAAACCTAACAATAATTCTGTGACTAGAATCAGCACTGCAAGAAATGGAGTCCTAGAAAGGGAAATATATTTTAGAATTCATTTATAATAAAAAACCCACTATAACAGTAATAAAACAGCTAAAACAACCCCATGCCTATGGTCATATTGGTGCTCATTTTGAAACTGTCAAAAAGTTGTGACAAAAAAAGCCTCTCATAGAACAATGTCTCTATGGCCCATTCTTAGAAGTGACCTAAATGTGATTTTATTTTTTTTTTTTGCGATTGTTGTACAACAGTACATGTCAAGTATGTCAAAAGCTGATATAAGCACTAGAAAATTTCTTTTCACATGGCCTGAATTAATTCACCAACAGAACCCAAAATCTAAACCAACTTCCAAGGATGTCAGCTGTTGTTATAGTCACAATTTTTAGCACCCTTCCAAGCCAGAGAGATGTGTATGCAAATATATCTGTAGCCGGGATTTGTGGTCCCCTGTAGCAAATAAAATTAGGGACAAAGCCAAGAGATCCAGTGATTCTTTCAACAAAGGCTTCTAAATTCTTCATGAGCAGCATGTTTTTAGTCACTTGAACATAACTAGGTCATGTAACCATAAAAGTGGCAAGCTTTGAAAAATCTGAATTTCTTCAAAGTATGGTGATATTAAATCCAAAGCCTTGGATCTGAAGGATGTTCACAGATGTGACAATGTGAGTGTCTGTGAACCTTACAAGAGCAGGAACAGCTAATACTTCATGAGCATCAGCTCTGAGTAACCAGCTTTGATTGGGTTTGATTTTTAGTAATCTATTCAGTTCATTGTTTGGAGTGTGGATTGGCTTTATTGCCTTGAAGGACTTCTTCAGAGTACCATTTCTAGATCAGTATAGGCACCTGGAATAATTAATTTGAAGCAATGGCACTTTCATTTCAAATAAAAAGTTCCCTTTTCTCTCAGAATTCCATAAGAGAAAATGCATAATATATTTTTTCATTTTTTTAAACTTTCAGATCATGAGATCAGTACCTAAAAAGGCAAAATAAATATTTCTACCAAGTTCAAGTCAGAAATTAAACTAGGCAGTCATACAATAGTAAAACATGGACTTAAAATCATATGTTTAAGTAAAGAGGTCTTAAAAACATCATGTTTTCCTACCTTTACTTCCAGAATTTTGTTATAAGCAGACTTTTTTTGAATCTGTGAGGGCACACAAAGGAAGTCGAGTAAAAATCAAACTTTAGGATAGACTAAAGTTTGCAATAAGGAAAGGTATCAATAAATCTCTTAAATATTACATGGGTATTATCAAGCTCTGAGATACTTGTCAAACATTGATATAATTAGCTAAAGTACAGATTAAAGTGTCTTGCTTCTCTTTATTGTTCTCTCCAGATGTGTGGTGGAGCAATTCCTCAGAGATGCTGTTTCACTCTTCTCTTTTCCCTCTGATGAAAGCAGGAATATCTGCAGAAGGAACAGTCAAGGGGTTTTGGTTTTCATAGATTTGCACCCAGGAGGAAAAGCAGCTGCAGAGCTCCGACAATAAAACACTTTGGGATGAGGGCTGTCACTTGCCCTGGTTGGCAGGACTCTGGTATGGGACATGTAGGAGGAAGAGTTCAGAGCATCAGGGTGCACACTGACTTTTCCTGCCTCCATTCACCAACACGTGTGACATCCCATCCCCTTAAAACCTCATTTCATGGTGAAGAGCCTTGCAATTTTACTTTGCAGAACTGGTCTGGGGGGAATATTAAAAATTACTACAACTAGTTTATGACAGTTTTTTAGTTTTTTTTTTTTTTTTTTTAATTATGGCAAAGTTCTACAGAAGGTACATCTATTCTGGCTTTGTCTTGTCAAAAAGTACTTTAAATAAGGAGAAGAGTTGCACATATTATGGATTTGGAAATGTTTTTTTTTTTTTCAAAACCTCTTAATTATCAGCCTGGTAATGTTATTTTAATGTATTATCAAAGTTCAGCCTGGTTATAGTGCATATTATGATATTTCACATCCCATTAATGTTTATTTATATAATTTAGTAAATTAATACAAATTTGGTGTAACCTCAGAGTCAAAATATCTGTTTGCAAAATCAGATAAATTGTTTGGATAAGTACATTAAAATAAAAGGAAATATTAAAAATTCTTTATTGTTTTAAGGCCAAAACCCTGCAGTTTTATGTTTCCAGAATATTTGTCACAGTAAAGGATTTACATAAGTGTAGACTGCTCTGTGAGAATCACAACCCAAAGAGACACTACAAGTAGTTTATTGGTATCTATTTGTGACTGAAAGGTCCTGACAAGTTCTAGTAGTTAATTTTGAACTATTCCAGTATGTGTTACACTCTCTGCTTTGACATTCATACCTGAATCCTAGTCTTGAGAAAAGACAATTTGCAGTTTCTATAATTTTATTAAAACAGAATTGAGATAATTTCTTTTTGCATAATGTAAGAATTAATCCCAGAACATTTGCCCCAGAATGTAATATGTGTCAGAGTACACTTTAAAAATGATGAAATTAACTAACAGAACAAAATACTTTTTGAAAATTCAAACACATAGTGAAGATATTCTTCTAGCTCAGAAAAATCCTTGCCTCAGGTAGCTGGGGTGGGAGGCTGCCAGTATAGGAGTTATCACTCTATCCTGGTTTTATTCTCCATTTAAATAACCTTCATTGGTTAAATAATCACTGATAGTCATTTCCAGAGACAATATGATAGACTAAATGGACCTTTAATCTGACCAAATTCAGCCACAGATGTCCTTGTTTGGCAACTCTGTCTAGGTATGGAATATGGAAAATATTCACTTATCACGTAAGGAAGGACCAGACATTTCAGATTCCCTGGCTATTCTGTTAAAGAAGGTGCATTTCCTTGTTTCAACTATGCAGATACTAAAGGACATTTTCCATTTTTAATTAGAAAATAGGATTTAGACTGGCTTGTGCTGCTTTTTGTGCCCCAAAATGTCCAAGTGAGAGCTCATACCTGGAACCCAATGAGCTTTACAGTGTGCTGTTGCAGGCAGACCTGAGATCCTAAATGACTTTGTGGGATGATAATGATGATGTGTTTCTATGTTCTCCCTCAGCTTATTCCAGCAGTGAATTTTGAGAGAACATATTTAGGCCTGTGTATTTCAGGCCTAAATATTTGGTCACTGTTTGACTTATAAGTTTTACTTATTTATATGTAAGTTTTCATAATTCTATCTCAGTCTTTAGACAGAAGCAAAAATAAAGACTTTATCAGGCAGGAGGCAACCCCACAGTGAGGGCCTGGAGCACTGACATTTGATGATCACAGTTCCTAAGAGAATGAGATGGTGTGGGAAGCCTGCTAGTAAGGATTAACCTTAGCTGGCAAGGACTAGCCTGCTGGTAAACCTGAGTAGCTACTTATTTGGGAGAATAAGCTAAAGAAATTTGATTGCTATTTGGTTTACCTTAATTTTAAATAGGAGTTAAACTTGTATGGGGCATACAAGGTGAGATTTGGGAATTTCTCGTGTAATGGAACCCAATAGGTACATTTAAAAAGATGATAATTTGGAAAACTTCCTAGATGCATCTGTTCTCATTCAGCTAGGGGAGAAAATGACAGGTAGGCTTTAACAATGATTCCATTTAGGTACAGTACTTAACATTTTGATGGATGGATCTGTGGCAGATCCTCCCACAATAAATATATATATATATATTCTACATATATATGTTGCTGTTCATTAACTAGCCCAGTAAAAAATACAGACTTCTGCAAAGATATATTTTTGGTTAAGAATAAAATTTTTCTCTGAAAATCCCTAATTTGTAATTGCAAGAAAATCTTATGCATGAGTCATGAAGTTATGATATGCTAGTCAGTTGGAAATGTTTGATTATTTGATAACTTTATCCAATAACATCACATTCTGAGGGAACAGAGGCATTAGATAAGGAGAAAAACAGTGATATTTAAGGGGATTTAGGCCATAGGGATGGAATTTATACAAGAGAGATTTTCCTTGCTGTAGTGATAGATATGAAACAGCTTGTGCTCACACTGCTCAAGACAAATCCTCTGACAGGCAAGACTGTCCTCCTCTCCTTAATCCTGGCTTGCTCAGTGTGGGAATCCAGGGCTTCCCTCTGGCTGCCCTGGAAGGTCTGGGACCCCGGCAGGGGGTCAGGAACCCCCCTGGACAGAGCCCCCAGAGACACTGTCTGTGATCTCTGTCCATGGAAAAGAGTTTTCAATCTTACAGGATGAATTACAAGCTCGGAGTGTTTGATATGAGTAATAATTAAGTGTGGCACGGGTGCAAAAGTAAAATTTTAGGATTCTAGATTAGGGGTTCAGAGGGGACAAGATGGAGGAAATTGGGTGTGCCTTGTCCTTTTTCTCCTTCTTCATGCCCTCCATGTTTCACTGCAGTGTTGGCATTTTTCTGTTGGTTTAGGGTGGGGACACACTGTTCAACATAGGTGACAGATATTGGCACGTTATTGTAAATATAGCACAGGTAGTTTCTGGTATTTAATGTTTGTAACATCCCACTGGGGGCAGAGCCCCACACGCTGCCCTGCAGGACAGAGCTGCGGCAGGGCAGCAGAACATGTTAGAGATAAACAGAATAAACAGCCTTGAAACCAGCACAGACGAATTATGGCTTCTGCTTTGGCAGTGGGGCTGACAGACAGAGACTTTCTACAATCTCGGAATCATCAATACCACAGATTCCGACAGCTCAGCAGCTGCTCCACAGCCCTTTGCAGCTCACTAGGGGTGCCCTGTGTGGGCTGACAGGCACACAGTGTTGGACGTGCTCTTCCTCCTCCCACTCTGCCTTGCCAGGATCTATAAGAGAAATCAGTACCTTCCCAAACCCATTTTCATTCAGAGTCCTGAATGTTACTCTGTGCTGCCTCTCTATTCTTTCACTTGCTGCTGTTGTTGCTCAAGTGGTCAGGGCATCATCTTGAGCACATCTCTGGGTGTGCTGCTTCCTCCTCTACTCTGGAGACCTCCCAAAATGGGAGACAAAATGCTTACAGACACTGGGACATAACCCTAGGGAGAATTTAGTTGTGTGTGCATCTTTTATGTTCAGAGGATCACATTTGAGACTGTCAGCATCAGCATCACAATCATGGTGGAGCGCTCCTTCTCTTAGGCCCTAATGACAGCTGGACAAAGGCTCACTGCTGAACCTCTGGAGCTTGTCAACCACAGATTTTACTGGCTACAGCGAAATCATTTCTCCACAGCTGTGGCCAGAGTAGAGGTCTGGAAAGCTCCACCACACTGCCTGATCCGTGAGTAGAATTCATCAGCAATTTCTCCAGGTGCCTCTCAGGGCTTTAAAGAGCTGTGGCTATCTATGGGATTTACATTCCCATGTGGCATCCCTATAAAGAGCTCAAATATCTCACCTTCCCTTTATATCAAGCAGGAAGTCAGAGGCTGCCATGGAAGGACATGAGTGGATTAACTGGCTGCCCTGTATTTGATGCTTGGGTGCCTCAACATACGATTTCCCCTGCTTTTTGGCAAATCGGAGATCCTGCTGTGACTTTGTACCAACCATTCTAAGCTCTGAGAGGAAAAACCAAAGAGGTGTACCTGCACCTCAATGGGTTGTTTATGAGGCAGGGGGACAGAGAAATATCAGAAGATGATATCTTAGTCAGCCTGGAGCGGAGGATGTATCACCAGGGGAAATCAGGGAGAGCAGGAAGGTCATGTGAGGCAGATGTTAGGGCTCTGAATGTTTCTCTAACAGGATAGTGCTCTGTAAAACCAGTGAGCACAGTCTCAGGCAGTGTAGTCCTTTACTTCAAAACTCAGTGAATGGTTTTTATTTTTTTTATTTCTTTTTTTTTTTCATCTGAGTAGCTGAGTGTCCCTGTGAAAGTTGCACTTGTTCTCTGACCTATGCAGAGGGATGCCTTGCAGCTTATGTTTTTTGCATTGTTTGTAGATGCCTGTTTGTTCTTGATGTTCATAAATGTGTATGGCTGTGGTTTATCAGTCTCAGTCTCTGTTCCTGGCCAGAGCTGTGATGCAGCTTTCTGCCATGCAGAGCTGCTGTCTGGAGGCAGAGTCAGGTAATGGTGATGGGAGGCTGCCAGGTACAGAAGCTGTTGTTCCCTGGTGTCACCTGTGCCCTGCTTGTTTCACCCTGCTCCCTATCATACCTTGTCTTCCCCCAAACAATCAGTGCCCCCTGCCCCTTCCCTCCTTGCTCTCTGCCCTCAGTCAGACATTAAGGAAGGCTGAGCATTTGCCACAAAACCTTTTTTGTGATGTCCCCAATGTCCTGCTCTGGCCGTGCACGCCAGGCTGTTTCAGACCTTTGGCTAGTAATTGTCATTAATGATCTTATCTTCAGGAACTTCAGAGGTTTGAGTTGATGTGGTTGGCAACATGTTTTCTCAAGATTTTCTTCAAACACCAGCCCAGGAGTAAACTCTCATGAATGAGAGTGTCAGAGAAGTGGGACCAAAGACTAAAACGAGACATTAGCCAAATTGACAGTGTAGACATGGCTGTAATTTAGAGAATTTTGAAACCAATATTTTGTATCTTCTATGAAAAGCACTTGTTGTAATCTTGTGCCTTCTCATACAGTGCATTTTGCATAACAATAATAGAGATAATTATGGTAATTACAATAAAAATTAATAATACTTGCCCTTTTTTCAGTAGATTTTAAAGTGCTTTTCAACACTGACTAATTAAGTCTAACAATATCTTGCGAGGTGGGTAGCAGGTGTCTGCTCATCTCTCTGGATCCTGTCACCCACCCCAGTACTACAGCTGCTTCTACTTAAGTCTCATTGACTTCTAAATTATCATCATGGTTTTCAGCAGATAATTTTCCCACATCCTTTCCACAGTGTGTCGAGAAGTGGAAGCCCTTTCTTACATGACTTTGGTTTTGAAAACACTGGAAATAGGCATGGAGAGTACTTATGGCTATATCCAGTGTAGTAGGAATGGGAGGCTGTGCAGCCATGCCAACTCAGGCATGCTTGACATGTGAAAAGGTACAGAGCATTTTGGAAGGGAAATATGAAAATCCTCTAGATAATGCAAGAAAATAATTTCAGATCACTCATCTGGGTGATGTTTAGTCATATGATCAAGCATATCCAGGCTTGCCCACTAGGGAGAAAAAATTAATGCAGGCTCTGATGATGCTTGTTGCATACTCAGGGAAAAAAAGCATAAGGAGTCATAGCAAAAAGGTTTATAAGTTTTTTAAATCTCTCCTTTTCACCTACCCCCTTAAATATATACACACATGGCACATTTATTGCATTTTCAGATGTTAGATGAGAGATTATTCATGTTGAGGCAAACTAAACTGATATACAACCAGTTCCTCCTAATAATCATGGAATAATCTGGACTCTTTGCAGCAACATAGAGGGTTTTGAGAAGGATATGAAATGACAGATGCTTGATTAAATTTTTAAAGGGTAAAGTGGAGGATGTAGGGTAAATTTTCTGAACAGTGTACAGAAGACAACACAAATCCTGTTATTAGTTTACAAGAAATGTGGGTGTTGAATAATAACAGGTTTCCTACGCAGACATTTCTGGTATAACTGCTGCACAAATTTACACCCATGCATTCAATGAGTTCACACACTGGAAACTGGAATGGGTCTTTTGGTTCTAATATGCTATCAAAATTATTCTTGTTCATTTTCTCAAGTAAGGTTATAGGATTTTTTAGACAACCACCACATAAAAAGCCTGATTCTAACTCTGACCCTCAGGAAATTAATGATGACAGACAATCCATCATGAACTTTGGATATGGACACTATATCAGCCCCATATTATGTCATATCAGGCAACTATCTTTGACCATGAGGGAGCTTCTATCAAGTCAGAAAGCACTGAAATCAGATAGTTTGTAAAAGAACACAGCCCTGAGCAGGGGAATTAGAGCATGCATGTCAAATTTCTTCTGAATTGAGTGTTTATATAGTCATGCAAGAGGTTTTTTTTTTTTTTCTCAGTAAAACTGCAGGTTGTAGGAAGAGCAAAGCCCAAATGTCACTATTGGATATGAAATGAGTGAACAGAACCTTGGTAAGTTCAAAAGAGAAAAAGACCCAGTTTTATACAAGCATCTGGTAATTATAGAATTCCAAAGGTGACCATGGTTTGGAGGATGGAATTACCACCTCTCCAACCATGGTCCAAAGATCAATCAATTGTTTCTCTCCACCACAGAGAAATATGTAAACTATTCAATTTATACATGAAATTGTGGGGAACTCTGACTCTCAAATATGTAAACCTTATCAGATGGCTAAAGAAGTTTTATGAGAACTTTAAAACTTTTTCTTTTGGAAAAGAACTACAAAAGAAAACTTAACACTTAAAAATCAGGGAAACACCCAAATTTTCCCATGAGGCCAATCAAAAGAGCAGAGGTACTACTAAAAACATGAATAATTTTAAATCACTGCTTCTGGAAATTAGAGAAAACCAGACCTGGCATTTAAAATGGACAAGTATTGTATGATAAACAGGATAAAGATGTAAGGGAATATCAATTAATTAATAAATAAAAAACAAGTGTCTCTGGCTAATGCTAAGAAAATTGTACAGATTAGGGATTAATCAATGCAATGTAGATGATCTCTGGACTTTTATATAACTTTTTGAAAAATCCTTATGGCTTGTATATCTTTCCCAAAAACTCAGAAATGGCTCAGAGTCCCAGTGAATTTAATCTTGATAAATATAGAAGAATATGGTTTTCAAGTACCTTTACTGGATTGTAAACACATAATAACTTATTTAGCCTACTTAAGAGGTATTATTCAGTTAAAAAAAAAAAAAAAAACAACTTTGGACAGATATAATTCTAAAACTGTATATCTTCTTGGCCTATCAGCTGTACTTTTCAAGTCCACTGTTTAATAGAATAACAGTAAAATTGAAATTCAACCTGTTTTAGTAGTTATTTAATATTTATCAGAAAAAAAAGTGACAGGTGTTTATTCTGCTGATCGCAGAATAAAATACTGATTCTTCACTTACATTACTATAGTAATATTGTGCATCACTTTATAAAATTTCAACATCTGAAAACCAACACCTTTCCTTCAGTGTCACTCTAGTGTGTGGTATCCTAAAAGTCTGCTCCCAGGAACTGTAAGCACAGAGAAGTAAGATTTTTGACTTGAAAAACAAAATAATATGCTGAGTAGTAACTTATGCCCTGGGAATCAGGGGAGTGTCTGAATGTAGCCTTAATTACCTTGTTGAAATTCACTTTGGCTTTGGGAAGAAGAGCCAGCCTAAGGGAGAAGGGTCGTAATAATATATTTTTCTAGTCCTTTAACTAGAAGAGTTCAATTTGAACTCTAGCTATATAATTCAACTAAAAAAATCCTACTTATTCACATTCAAATAACTTATTTGGTAGCATAGGACCTCTCTGGTAGAATTAGTAAAAACATCTGATTTTATATTCTTTACTTTTTATGAGTTATTTGGCTTTAGGTTGTTGCTTGCAGAGCACTGGGAAGCTTCTTTCTAGACATACTGTATTTTAGACTTAATGTGACATGTCTAAGATTTTTCCCTGTAAAATAAATGGCCTGGGCACTGACACATGAAAACATTCCCAGCTGGAACAACTCTTAAAGCATTTGCTTAATGTTCTGCATAGGAGTGGATTCAAGCATTGGCTTACGAGCTTTCAGAATCCAGGCTCGGTACCTGGCCAAGTACCTGAGAGAATAAAACTCCATGTGTCATTAACCTTCCTATCCTGGTCCCATTTAAAAAACCCAAGAAACAAACCAAACTATCACCTAGCTGATCAATTTAAATTGTGGTGACTGGCAGAAGTTATAGGATTAGAAATGAGGCCGACAGCAACTTTAATGATAGAAACTCCATGTAAATCATGTGGGGTTTTAGCATTATGATACATGATGTAAGAGGAGATTGTAGCAATCATGTTTTTAATAGAGGACTGAAATTTTCTTTTTTTAATTAGTTGTTATATCCGCTTTATTAAAAGAAGCAATAGTTGCCATCTCTAATTCTTTAAAAAGTGTTTGAATGCAGAATGAGAAATATTGATTTAGAAGGTGAGAATTTTAGTAACATCAGTTATTTTGGCCTGTGAGAAGTCCATAGTCTGCCTGAAACAACTACATAGATCTGGATTAGGCCTGTTTGAACAAGCTGCTATAAAATATGATTTTAGATATCATACAGAGCTAGGGAGATAGTAATTCTAGAGTTTTAATATCTTTTACCTTTTTGTCCGAATCAAATGAAGATATATTTAAAGTGGAAATGTAGCTTAACAGTTGCACTTACTGTGTCTTATTGTATCCTTTATAGGGAAATCAATTAGCCAAAGAAAGAATTTTAATGATATTAATTAACCAGATAGCACTGCTTTCTCAGTGTAAATTAAAATATTCCCTCATAGAACATTCTTTGATCATTTTGTTCTTTCTGGTTAGAATTCGTAAAAAATTAGGGATATATAGATTTACTGGATGATTAGTGTGACTGTAGGAAAAAACCATCTGCTTTCATGTAATTAACAAAATATTAGGTTCAATAATTTGTACACAGCCAACCCAGGTTTTCTAGAATGACTTCTAAACTTGATGAGAAATCATCACAACAGGGAAAATCCATAATATTGCAGAGCAGCTTGTTCTGATGGATAACTATTTCAACATCAGTTATATGTGCCTAACCCTAATATCCACAGCTTCTTGGCATGACTCTTTGCTGGAGTAAAAAGCTTATGGCTAGATATCATTTTTTCTCAGTAAATATTTACGATCTGCTGCAAGTCTTTCAAAGTTTTCACCACTGTACTTTTTCATGAAAAGTAGAAAGCTTTGTAGCGTATGTAAGGCATTTTTTGTCCACTAGTCATTAGTGTGATACACATTGCATGTTTTAAACACCCATTTTAAAACCTAAGCAGGTGCAGCTGGGTATCATCTTCCAGCTGGATTGTCACCTTCACCACCACTATTAATGAAGATAAAATTGCTGGATGAAATCTGCTCATCATTCAACTGTTTATGCATTTAAAGAAAGTGTTAGATTGTAATCTTTGCCAACCATTTTTTGCTTGAAATGTAAGTTTTAAAACTGTCTTTTTGCAAAATATATCTTCCTAGGCTGTAAACTGTATTTCTTTCATGAATTAAAATTCATACACTTTCTTGACTAGGTTCACCATACAAACTAATTCACAGTCCATAATAAGTGCTGTTAGGTACAATATATCTGCCATAAAATGTTATAGTCCATGAGACTTTAGAAATGTATAATGTTCTTTCACACATATCTCATATGGATGTTCCAGAAAATGATTTCTCCTAGCAGTTATTATAAAAAGATAACTGAGGATTAGCTCCAATTCTTTTCCCGTTCTTTTTTGGAGTTTACTTCTAGTCTCAGATGTGTCTGTGTCTTTAGACAACGTTACAGAAGTAGAAATGCATTTTACATTTCAGTGGTTGCACTAAGATGAGGTCTAATCCCTGCTGCTGTTTCCATTTACTGGGTGTAATGAACTTCCATGCAATTACACGTGGAAAAAACTATAGCACTATATCCAAGAAGAATCAGGGCATCTGCTCTGGAATCAGCCACAGATGGGTATGTATGAACCTTGAGTGTGTTTCTTACAGTGCTGGAGAACAAAAGTGTTGTATCCAGACTTGTATTTCAGCCTTGTTGTGACAGATAACAGCTCCACTACCAGAGAGGAAAGCCTCTTTTGAGAAGCATCCTTTATGCTACATGGAACATGAAAATCAACAAACTTCGTATCAGTGTTTGACAATATACTGAAAATAACGCTCTGTTGCTTGGGGAGTTTGTGAAAACAAGGGCTAAATGTGTCCTTGGATGAAATTTCTTGCATGCTATGTCTCTGCCTGGTAGATCTAAAAGTCTGCATGGAATTGGTGGCTGTGGCTGTGCACAGGGGACCACCACAGCAAGAGCAGCTTCTCTCTTGTGAAGTGCTGGCAGAGCAGGGCTGTTACAGAATTTACTAATAGTTCTTTTCTCACAGAGCAGAACCAAACTTCTCTCATAGCTCAACCTTTGTGCTTCTATGAAGCAGTTTCCTTTCATTCCTTGTATTCAATTCATGTATTTAATTCCTGGAATTTCCGTGCTTTCTGTTTTTATGTCCACAGGTCCCCCTTCATCATTCTGTCCATCATCTTTATGATGGTTACTGCATCCTATAGCCCAGAATATTTGTATGGACCTGACAAACAAGATTTACATTGCAGAACAGGCTCTGAAGGGAACACAGTATGGAATTACCACTTTTTATTATGGATCAATCCAATTTTAATCTATTTTGGATGCTCAATTATAATCAGAGCGGAGATAACAATGTATAAAAATTTGTATTTCACAACCTCCAAATCATATTTAATTTTCAAATTACAGATAATCAAAATTGTGTTTTTCTTTTTCAGGTATATTTGCTAATCACAGTGTTGCACTGAACAATGTCTGTAGGGTCTTGTTTATTTTGGTGGGAGTTGTTTTTCTGATTGGTTTGTTTGTTTTCTCTTACAATATTCTTTCTATTTTAGCAATTTCAGTAAGCCACAGTGCCTGTTACAATAATTGTTTGGAATGAAAGATAGCATGTAGTTATGGTATAAATTGGAATGGAACATTTGTTAATATTTATTTTCCTTTTAATATATTATTTTCAATATATTTTTATTTTTTTATTTCTTCCCTTTTCATGTTGTAACGCAGGACATATTTGTGCTATGTGAGTTTACAAATATACCTAAGTCAAGAGAAAAAAATAAACTAAACAGGAACATAGAAAGCCTATTCAGAGAAATTATTTGGAAAAATATATTAGAGTCAGAGGCTCAACAGAATATCTTAATTGAATTCTGGTGTCATCAAAGTAAGAACCTGGAGTACTTTCACTATAAATGTAGGACTTGCTCCCTTATGTAAGCTGCAGCAGTCAGTTGTCAGCTCAGTGAATGGAGAAAAATTCAGTTTTAGAGGAGAACAACCATTCTACCAGAAAATATCAACAGAAAACTTAACAATTTTTTTTAAGCCTTAACTATTTTTAGTACAAACATTGTGCTATTCCTTGCTAACATTTCATTCCTCAACTCCTTTTTCTTTTTTTCTTTTTTGGCTCATATTTATTTTATTTCTCCAATACAGATTATAACTGTTGGAGGAAATATGAGGCAAAACCAATTCTGCAACAAATAAGGTCACAATGATAATGAAAAAGTTAGTGCAATAGTTTTTAATTTCAGCAAGAGAGCAATGTATGTCCCTTTTTCTTCCAAGGCAGCAAATCAAAGCAATGGACATGTCCAGTGCAATGGCTTCAGTCTAAACAATCCTTGCATAGTTGTCATCTAAAATAATTGCAGCAAGGCAGTAGTGAAGTCACTGTCAAAAGTCGGATAACTGACAGAGTCCAGAATCAGATAATCTGACTGAGCCTGAGCCCAGAAAAACCCTGGGCTCCTAAATATGTGAGTATATTGCAGTAAATATTTAAGATCTTCTCATACTTCTTTATTTTTAAAGTATTTCACATGTGTGAAAAAAATAAGCAAGAAACTTAGGTGGACTTGAAAGGGTTTGGGGGTGTTTTGTAGAGATGAGCTGCAGACATGGATGCAGGATACATTTTGTTCACATACATTTAATTTAAATGAATTTAGATCTCCACTTCCTTGCACTCTGTATAGGTGCTTATTACATTTCATAGTGAGTGTAACAGTACAAGTACAATTGCATTTGGTAGTGTTTAACACCTGTTTTGCATAAAATACAAGGTTTTTCCAGATGGAAGCAATAGAAAATCAATCTAAGAGGTAAAATGATTCCTTATTGGAATTAATTTATGATGCTGTTTGATTTCACCAGCTAACAGCTGCTGGAAGGAGGGATTCTGCTCCTCACTCCTCACCCCTGGCCATGCAATTGTACCTCTTCCAGTGCTGTGAGAACAGAGCCTGCTGTCAAGACAGTAAACCAGGAGGAAATATTTCTTATGTTTGATTTTTATTTATTTTTTTTTTCCTGAATGTCTTTCTGTAGATTTTTGGGTGACGCATTCTTGCAGTGGCAGTTGTTTGTGAAATTGGCAAGCCAAGTGTCCTTGGTCTGGGCCAGAAATTACTTTTCTGACTGTATCCAAGGTATAAAGGTGCTTTTGGAACAGTTAGACCAAAAGTTAAGAGGACTCAAAATGTTTCCCTCATGTAAACATAAATGGAGACTGTAAAGATTTTATTCCATACCACGAAAACTCCTGCTTCCCCTCAGGTGTGTGTATGTTATTCATGGCACAAAGCTCCCACAGGTAAGCCTTGGCTATGCAAGACATGATGTTTTGACCAACTTTTTCATAAGACTTCTCAAAATTTTATATCAGAACAAAAGACTTCCCTTGGATCTAAAGCAATTTGCTATATAATCAATATTTCTAATTAATTGCCATGCTTGGCGCTTGGGTAACCTCAGCCTATTTAGCCCTCAAAGTATAGAATTACTTAGTACAAAAAGGAAAGTTAGTTTAATTTGATCCAGGGAAATTATATAGGAATGAATCAGTGTTTCTACCCTCAACATACCAAAATATTGTGATTATATCAACAAAAAAGTTAATAGGAATATTCAAAGGTATTAATAGTAATCTGCATGGATGAAAGACTCTGGCAAAATCCTCCACAAAAATCCATTATGGAAACTTAACTTCTTATCCTTCAAAGGCTCTTTTTAATGTTCTGTGGTGTGAATATATCACTGTGGCATTAATAGGTGATAAATTATGTAGGTGTGAAATTGGGCCTATATTTTTAAAATAAGAGTTAACTGATGTTTAAAGACCAAAGAAACTAAATATATAAAGTATCGCAAAAATTGAAATAACAATAAAAATGGATTTTTCTGGGGAGAGGTATTTTGTGTGTGTGTTTTTCTTGTTTGTTTTTAATATGGCAGGATAATGGAAAATTGCCCAATATTTAAAATTTGATGTAATTTAATATATTTTACAAGATCTATAATATAAGGACTAGAAAATGTGATAAAATTTTCAATAAGTGAAATTAGAAGAAATATTGTATACTGTTGGAAGAATCCCAAACATAACAGAAATGTTTAATAAAAATAATTGTCAATTGGATTTTAATCCAAGCATGAACATACCCAACCACAGGAATAATTTAATCTAATCATACAAGATTTTGTATTAGAAAAATAGCTTAGGGACACTGAGTAGGAAAAACCACAAACAGCAAACAGATAAGAAAATGATTGCATTTACTTGAGTAAAAATGTCCCCTTGGTGTATGGTGATGCTACCACATAAAACAAATATGTGAAAACATCAGAATACTTTTTAAAATAGGATGGAAAATAACAGTGTTATAATTCTATCATGCATTCTTTGCATGTAGACATGATGTTTTGTAGTTTCCATTTTCTCTACTTCAAAAATAAAGATGGCTTTGGGATAGATTATTAGGGGTCTGGGAAAACTCCTTTGCAAGCAGAGGGTGAAAGATTTCTTCACAGGAATGATTAAAAAAAGAACTGGCATAAAAGCATGAATGACTACAAAAAGATGTTTTTTTCCCTAGATTGTGTTATCAATTCAATGTGCTCTTTATAAAAAAAAAGAAGCAGCTCAACATGTGTTACTTTAAAAGTAAAGCTGATTTTTTGCTATTGTTCACCATATTTCCTAACAGCTTTTTTTTTTTCTCAAAAATGTTTCCTAAAGACTTATTTCCCTCTTTACATTTTTCCAATATAATCTATTTACTGTTGGTTTTATTTTTGGGTCTTTACTGCAAAACTAATCTGATTCTATTTATTTACCTGCGGGTTTTGGGGTTTTTTTTACCTTATGTGCATTTATTCTTAGCTATTTTCAGTACATTTTGTTTTGCTTTTGAACTTTCAAATCTTTAAACAGGGTTTTGTGATAATATTTTGCCATCTCCTGTTTGCTTGCAATTTTTACTTGCTTCTTTTTAATATGTGTCATTTAGAGCTTTAAAATGACACAGAGTGTGTCCTACGATGATAAACTTCATTTTAATATTAAAAGAATGAATTATGTTTTGAAAGTCATCCTGGTTTTTGCACGTAGTAAATTTCTTAGGTTTGTGCTGAGTTACAATGCAGTGAGATAGAGTTTTAAGGTATGAGCATCACCACTGGTTGTCACATATTTTTAACTTGTCCCACAGTAGTAATAGTAAAAGTCTGTGTTCCCTCCTTTGCTTTTTTCCTGATTCAGAAAAAAAATTTTTGGATGTGGCATTTCAAGCATAGAGACAATTTTAAAAATGTGAAAAATGAATTCGGCTACATTTTAAGGACTAGCTCACTACACCAAATACATGTAAGTACTAAGGAAACAACTATGATGAAAATTCTTGTTTTGAAAACCTTTTTAATTTTAGTTTTTTTCTCTTGCACATGAATCCTAGAGAACCGTTATGCACAATTACGCGTGGTAAACACAAGCATCAATTAATACCATGGGTTTTGAATTTTTTGCATGAGAGATTTTGCATGGAATAAAGACTAAATGTAGTGACCTTTGAAAGACAGGAAATTAAACCTATTTTTCAATAAATTCCTGATGTTTTTCTACAGAGTGGCAAGCATTGGGAACTGGGTTCTATATATGTGGGGTGGTTTTGTGTTTGGTTGTTTTTTTTGTTTGGTTGGGTGGGGCATTTTGGGGTTTTTTGGGGGGTTTTGGGTGTTTCTTCTGTAGGTTTTGGGGATTTTTTTTTTTTTTTGTAATATATACTTTGCAGTATAATGAGTACAGTCTGACCTCTAGAAATTTAAGGTGAAGAAAAATTGGATATTGAAACAGATAGCAGAAATGTTCTGGATAAGAGCCGCAGGAAGGGAGTGACCCAGACCCAGTGCAAATGACATTTACAAAGTTAATATTACCATTTTGGAATCATCAAACCTTGCTCTT
Source organism: Taeniopygia guttata (assembly GCF_048771995.1). Lineage (NCBI taxonomy): Eukaryota > Metazoa > Chordata > Aves > Passeriformes > Estrildidae > Taeniopygia > Taeniopygia guttata. The sequence goes on along the minus strand of NC_133024.1, from coordinate 12,692,639 downwards.
TTACACTAATGAAGAAGCTGAAGACCTTATTCTTTTCAAAAGACCAGGTCCTTGAGCCTTGCTCAGCATGAGCTATACTGAGACACGATATAATAAGTAAAGTAAAATTCCAGCTGTGCACTTTACTGAGGTATTGGAAGTCAGCTGTACTCAGAAATACTAATCCAGTTCATCACCACAACACCCAGTTTGTTGAAAACAAGAGGTTTTGCATATTCTCATCAGGAAAGAGTTAGTGAAGATATGGTGAAAAGATTTTGCTACCAAAAAATAACATTCCTGTGAAAAGATGCCTCCTATGGGACACTCCTGAGTGACCTATGGCAGAAGAGCAGAAAATCACCCTTTTTCTAAGGGTGCAGATCAGACTCCTCTTTAATTTAGAAAGAGCCTGTTGAACTCTTCCTTGAATGATGTCTAGAGTTGCTCTTTTCCAGCACCAATTCTGCCTCCTGCAGGCAACATTAAATTCCCTGAACCTTTTTGAAAGATTCCTCTTTGAGAACTGAACAAAATATTGGTGTATTTATGTTTTGTGCTACAGCAGGAAAAAAATAAGACCACTGAACAGTAAGTTGCAAAGAGGCTGTGGATACATGGTCAAATCCATTACAGGCAAGATTTTTTTCCAAAGGATTTGCTCTGACATTACTAATATGCATGGTCCTAAAATATCAGGAAATACACAGGGCAAAGCTCAACAGTACTGTCCTTGAGTCACACAGAGGATGGGTCTCAGTATTTTATTCACATTAGACTAGTGTTTGTTGTCTTAGAGAACAATCTAATTGAAGACAAGCAAAATAGCTCTAATGGCTTCCATTAAAAGCAGGAAAAAGGAGAGCGACAGGGAACACAAGGAATAAATGCTGTTTTCTTTACCTAAGTGTGTGTTTCTTTATCAACATGGATATATCATCTTTAGAGGCAAAAACATCGAGTCAAGTATCTCCTTTGTAAGTAAATTAAATTTAAAGAAAATTTTTCTCTGAAATCAATGTATCCTGTCTTCTTATGCCTCAGACAATTTAGTGCAAGTTCTTCACAGGCTAAAGAACTTTGTTTAATGGTTGGAGAATTCTCTCCAATTTATAAAGAATAGCCTAGAAAATGTATAGTGGACTACTGAACCATCTTATCAAGTCCATGTAATCAAATAAAGAATTTAGACCAGTTAATTAAAAGAAGTCTTTAAAGGTGTATTCTTGCAACAAAAAATTAGGGAGTAGAAAATAGCCTTGAAGTGCAACTAAGTACAAATGTTTCTCTCTGCTTACCAAAATTGATTAATGCCTCCTTGCCAGCATAACCTAACTTGAAGATTTGTAATTTGGTACTGTTATGTAAGACACAATTATCATCCTAAATTTCTAATCACAACAGAATTTAGAGTTTCTATTGAATTCATGTTATAAGAACCAAAGACATTCCTTTTCTTTAGCAATACTTTAGTCATTTTTGTTTCACTAGGTGAGTGCTCTAGTCTAGGTGATTATGTACTGGTGAGAAGTGAAATCTGAAACTTATTGCTTCAGAGCTAATGCTGAACATTAGAGGCATTTTAATTTTGTGAATATTGACCTCATGTGACGACTTATGCAAGTGGTGCTTTTGTGCAGTATTTGTAATTTGCAGTTGTGTAACTTTGGTATTATTCTTAATAAAGGTTTGGATCAGATTTGGGGGTTATTGCCATTGAGACCTTGAGACTCTCTTACTGTGTACAATGCTAGTGTTATAAGGTGGGAAAGATATTGATTTTTGCGTAAAATGGCAGTGTTTTAGTCTAGAAAACCAGTAATGCTCCTCTCCCCTCACCAAATTCAACAACATGAAATAAATAAAAGCACAATCATTTATTTAATGCATAATTTCAGGGGTCAATAAGAAATTGCTTCAGATTTGGTTTGGAAGGAGAAAGCTATTAGGAAAAAAAAGGAAATGGAAAATGCAATAAAGTGACAGTATGGGGTGTGGTATTAGAAAGGTCCACTCATGAATAGGCAAACTATCAGTATTCTTTTTCTTTTTGGGGATGAAACTGCAGGAACACCTCTAGTATTTAGTTTGGTTCATAACCTTGGTAGGCATATTTAATGAGGAAACCCTTCAGTATTTGTCAGAACTCAAGAAAATTTTGTTAATTTGAGGAGTTTACCTGATCTGAAAATAACTTTTTGAACTTAGAAAACAAGTTATAAACTGCACAGAGTCATTCGGGAAGCCCTTCTTTTCCTTAATAATTTTTAGATCATTGTCTTCTGTTCTTTTTGCTTTTTCACTAAGCTACTTACACATTTCTAAGTACCTAATTAACTTCCCAATTAAGATAAATGCTTTATACTCAAATGGTTTCTTTAAACTCATAACCAGTTTTAATGCAGCCACTGTCCTACATACTGGAATATAAAGTATTTTATTGTTTGCATAGGACCAATATTAAGATGTTATTACCAGTTATCTGAATTTACATACAAAATGTTTCTAAGTGTAACACTTGAGAGGTTTATGCTTTGAATATTAAAGTATTTGCATTTTTTTCACCATTAAGAAAAACACATGATTGAAATAACCTAAATATCTTCCAAAGATAAAAGAATCATTTAATGTTAAATAAGTGGATTCTTTCAATGCCTTCATATAAGATATTCTCTGAAATATAATGATTCATATTATTGTTGTAACTTTTTTTTTCTTGTTGAAATGTAGAGTGAAAACACTCTGCTTTTAGAGTAATGTTTATAGCTTTTGTTAGTATATTCCCCAAATTTTATATTTCTGAATTATCCGTGCTAAAATCTGTTTGAATTTGAACAACTAATTTTACTTAGAATAGAACTACTGAATAAATATGATAAGAAAAGAAAATTATTAGTTTTGGAGAGATAATCTAATTAGTGCTTCTCTTTTTCTTTTCTTAAAAGGCTTTTAGGATTGCATGTTATTATTTATACCATCTACCATTTTCCTTTAAAGATTCCATGTAAAATATTAGTAAAAATTAATGTGATCTTTACATGTATTTCAAAACACAACACACAAAATATTGTTATAGCACCATACAGGCTATAAAATGTCTTTTATTTCCTTTATGAACACATTTCCATCAAAGTAAATACAGTTTGATGCCCTAAGGAAGTTTATTTCTCTTTAAAATAAGGAAATCATCCAACATTAAAGAAAGAATGCCTCCAAAATTACTGTAATTAGCTCAATGGCTCCTGTTAATCAAATAGGCCTTTCAAAAGATAAGACTATTTTATCCTGAGTAGCCATCTCAGATAGAAAATTGACTGCGATCACTTCTTAACACCTGGCAAAATCACAAACAAATTGGTAATAACTTTATGTTAAAATTATATTAAGGTTCTTCATGTTAGTTATTAAAGTAACTGGTAATCTTCAGAGGGTACCTGTAAGAAAAAGTAATATTTATGTAATTTTAGCTAATATATTGATCATAAGTCTAAAGATAATAAGATTAAAATTAATTTAAAATATTTTGCCTGCTTGGTCATGTATATAGGTTTTTCCTCATGGGTAAGGTCTGTTTGTTGAGCATACAGACAAAACTTAGGTCATCCACAGAGGAATTTCTTGATTCTTGAAAATATGAAAAAACCCTTCTGGTTTTACAGAAGTAATAAAGACTGAAGTAGAAATATCTGCTTCTATAATTTATAATTCATGTGTAATATATCATATATTTATGTAATTAATGTATAATATATGCTTTTAATTGTCATGTGTAATAATAATACACCTAAATTATGTTTGGATATTTCAGCAAAATTCCTCAACCCAGAATCTAAGCAGTAAATCTACTATGGAATTGTTTTGAACACACAGGTGGTGATGCATTATTTTATTGTTCCATTTATTGATTTTATTGTGTCACAGTACAAATCTGTCAGCAATGAAATAGAATATGATGATGCCAAAATGTATGGAGAGACATTTCACTTCATGCATAGTGAAGAAAGTTGTTGAACTGATATGTTAGCAATGGAAGACATGCAAAAAGGGAATAAATTGTTATTTCATCCTTTCTTGGCCTGTGTGGCTTCAGCTGAAGAAAAACATCAAGTATTTTAAGTACCATCATTCAAGCCAGCTGTAGCAGTAGCTACAGCAGGCATTCCTGTATGAAATAATTTTTGTGGTTAGTGCATAGAGAGCTTCAGGGTTTTATTCCCTATGCCGTAAATATTCCTACTCAAAAGTTAAAGCAAATATGTACAGTCACTGAAACGCCTCAAACTATGATGACATTGCACGTTCCTAATGCCTGTTCCTCAAAAAACCCATCCAGCACAAAATGTGGGACAGGCTCCTCGTGTAGGAGCTGCTAAACCACCAACGTGCTTCTGCAGCTGACCAAGGGAGCTGGAGATGGAACAGGCAGGGAATGGTTTCTATTTCACATTTCAAAGGAGAGAAGCAGTGTGTGGATTTCTGTGACAATGACCGATGCAGGAGAAATATTACCACTAAGATAACTGTGATGAGGGGGCTTCTGTCAAGGGCATAGATTCTTAATTTTTTTTTTTTTAATACTTAACCACAGAATACGATTTCTGAAGTTTCCTAGTGCATCCTAATTATAATTTCATGATCTATCTAGCCCTCAAGATAAAACCAAAATTTTGCCTATGAAATGTTCTCTTTCAGTCACACAGTTCTTTAGTCCAACAGTCAAATCTCGATTCCTGACTTTTCACGTGGATTGTTAAACTCTGACGAATGGCTGAGTAGCTGATATAGAAGTTGATTTTTCCTGGAAGATTTCTATTTTAAAAAACAAGTTGAAAAAAATGCAATGAGTTCTTCAGAAAAACTTGGCTTTTTGTTCCAAATTCACAAAATCCACAAGCAGTCTGGGGTTTCTGTTTGCAGGACAGGTATGTGTTGGGTGAAAAGACTGAAAATAGTTTGTTGTGTATTTTATCATTGAAACACAGACTACTGAACTCCCTGGAATTTCAAAAAGGACCTTTCTCCTTCAGGAAATATTATTGCATGATGACAGCCATAACACAAAGGTGGTACAGCAACACTTCCATGAAACAGGAAGCAAAAGAGAAGAAATAGAAACAAGAAAAATGTAAGTTTCCTTTATACCCTTCTCCATTCCTCCTTATTCTCCCGGAGGGTGTCATCCCTGACTTGCTTTATGCTATCCTCAACCTGTTCCATATTGCCCTGAAGGAATCAGCACAGTGCAGTTCTTTAAACAAACATCCCCTTCAAAGCTCCCCATCTCTTTTTGCCTTCCAAGCAAGCTGTCATTTACCTTCTGTGACACAGGTATTACTTGCATTGAATGCATGTTCTTTGTTGCTGCAGTTAACTCATCAAGGCCCCCATCTGGCTTGATGTATTCCGAAGTGGAAGTTCAGTGCTTTGGGCTTTAATCTGCATGGCAGAGCAAGCTCATGCTCTCTTCTCTCTGCCTGAGATGTAAAGATAGCATCTCAGAAATATCTGAGCCCAGGGAATCAAATGCCCATCTGAGGCAGACTGCTGTCTCACACTCAATCACAAGACTCAACAATATTGCATTTCCTGCATGAGCTTCCCCTGAGGGATGGAATCCTGGAGGTGCAGTCAGAGCATGTAGAACATAGCACGACAAGGGCACAGCTCTCACAAAACAGCATGGCAGCTGTCATGTTTGTTGCAAAACGTGGCCAGAACAGTATGTGATACTTTTTTACCAACCCTTTCCCTTCATCCTTAATACCAGTGGGATCTCTGGATGTTTTTCCACTCTTTTCTTGAAGTGTTTGCTCACTTAACTCTCTTATTATATCCTGTGTTAATGGCCAGATTAAGATAAATTTTGCATATGGGAAAACAGTTTAAGAGCCTTTCCTTGAAATATCTTCATTTCCAAAAAATGATTTAAAGATTCAGAAATAAATGACAGAGGAGAGGAGAGAAAAAACTGGGTAAGGAGCACTGGGATGGCAAGATCAAGTGTTGTTCTTGGAGCAGGGAGTGTTTTAAGGACAGGCTCTGAGAACTGCTGGCTTACCCATTGTGGGTGAGGAGAGCAGGAAAGCAAATCCTGCTGGAGTTCTGCTCTGTGCTCCAGAGCACAACAGAGCCAAAAGCATTTTTTTTTTTTTTTGAGTTCTTGTGCAAATATAAAATTGAAGCCATAAGGATCATTGGACATGATGTCTCTTTGGGTATAGGCAGGAGTTAGTGGTCTTGGTAACACTTGGTAACTCTTGCAAATCTGCTGCTTCTTAATTCCTCTAGTAATTCCTCTAGCATATAAAACACATAATTTGGTTCCATGCATCAAAAGTATTGTGGACTATACAAACCAAATAGAACAAAAATAACCTTTGTTTCAAAAGTTAGATCAACCATATTTCATATATATTCTGTCCTTTAATAAATGTTCTACTATGTTCTATGATTTTTTTTTCTTGACAACGCTTTTTTTTTTTATTTTTATGGGAAGTGTTATTTAATGAATGCAAAGCTGCTTTTGAGGAAAAATATTCATACAGATCAAATGGGAGCAGTGGCAGTTTCTCACATTCAAGGTGGAATTTCTGCAAATACAGAGGTATTGCAGAACTGAGCAAGTTTGGGATGACGACTTAGTCTTTGAAAATTCAAGTGGATATTACACTGCCCAGGCTAAGAGGTTTCTAGAGCAGAACTACCTGGATTATTTTTCTGTGGCCTGTACACCTTAGTAGGTAAATATCATTGATCTGAACTAATACCAAAGAGTAATTAGTATGCACTGTTACAAGATTTGGCAAAAAAGAGACAATTTCTTCATTCTAATTCAAAACTGGAACTGAACCTTAACTTCATTCACATCAGGAGGTTTTCTTAAGTTGTGTAACATGGTTGTGAAAAATTTCCTCTCTTCTAATTCACCATTTTGGGTTGGCATCGTTAAGGCAATACTTTTTATTTGGTAAATTTGGTGCTAGCATTTTTATAAAGGTTAAGCATTGATTTTGCTCCCAGTGAGTCAGGAAATGGACTGAAGAAAGATTTTCCACCTGGCCAATAAATATTTTATAGTTCTTGATTATTGCAGAGTGGGAAATACACCTCTCTGTCACCTCAAGATTTACGAAAAAGTGTTAGAAGTTTTCAACATTTGTGTCACAAAAGAAAAAAAAAGAAATTTTGAGTAAGTTAATGGAACAGCAGAGCAATTGCCCTCCTGCACCCATTTATTGTCCTTTTTTATACATGCATATTTATTTCAGATGCATTCTGTTTTCAGATATTCCAATTCTAGCAATACTTGCTAAGCTTCAATTAGGGAGTGACAAGCACCGAGTTAACTTTTTTAGCTCAGCATATGTGGCTATGTACAAACTCATGCATAAACATAAACCAAACTACCCAGTGGGGGGAAAAAAATATATCTAATACCTTTTTTAGAGCAGAAGTGAAAAATAGCAGCCAATGAAAACCACGGCTGCGCGATCCTAATTGCTGAGAGAGCAATGCATTTGTCCGTGCCACCCGAGGTGGCAGAAAGCTGGGGAGTGGGAAGAGATCTGAGTAACAAAGACAGCTTTGCAGAGCATCAGCTCTGAGAGTTGGATGTGCTGGTATGAAAGCACGAGCGCGTGGAGGCGTGTGCAGTGACAGGCACGAGCTGTGGCTGCTCTGAAAGAGGAGCAGAGCCAAGCACAGAAAATATGGAATTTTTTTTTCCACCATTGGTTTCAAACCCTCAGTTTACCTGCACTCACAGAAGTGAATTTTCAATGCATCTAACAACTACTGTTTACAAAGTAACAGAAGCATCCTCTAAAGCAATGTCATTTGACTTTAGCAATCACATTATTTTTGACCTTGTAATGGGCGCTTTTGCCTCGCTCACGTGCATCCTGACTTCTACAGCAAGGATCTCTTTCCTACTTTGTAATTTTGATTGGTTTAGTTGTGAGAACTGTTCCATCTCTTCCACTCTGTCTCCCTTTTTAACATGACAGATACTGTTTTTTGATTCTACTTTCAAGACTCCTTAAGACTCTTTCTTCTCTTCCTATAAACTTCTGGTTCTGAGAAATCACTTTTGGTCCCCAGCTGGTAAGTAACTCTATTTGCCATCTCTTCCCTGCTGAGGCTCTGGTCAGACACTTTCCTAGCATTTCTCATGTGCCCCACAGCTGTAGCAGACTCTGATAACATCCCCAGTGGTTTCCTTTGCCTTGCTAGCTATGAAAAGCTCTCTATGTGTTTGCTGCCCCCACTGTGAGCACCTTTTAAATGTGTTCACTCAGCTTCATTTTACTGATGAAAAGGTTTGTTACAGACCTGTGTTGTGATTGGATTTGGCTTTAATTAGATGTCACCTACCTTCTCAATTCTGTTCCACTGTAGCTTTGACATATTGTTGCTTTTTGACTCTTTAGGCTGACTGAAAAGACTGGCTTCTCCTTTTTTGTTGCTTATTAGAAAAATAGGATTAAATCAAGCTACCAAACATCAGTTTGTTATACCCATCTTTCAACATGCACAAGTCTTTTTTTGTCAGAAGAGATGAAAAGTATTCGCTACTTCAGGGTCAAATGTTGCAAAAGAAATGTCAAAGTCTTTTGAAAAGATTTGAAAGAGCTGCAATTCATTAAGTTTCTCAAAGAAAAGATTACTGAGGGGAGAATAAGCCTGTCTGACTACTAAATGTAAATAGAATTAGGCCAACTGTAACTAGGTGCAACAGGAACATAGAAAAATGACACTGCCTAATATCTTAGGCAATACTTTATTGTTAAATAGATAAAACCCAGGGTGAAAACAGCTGTTTGGAGAATGATGTTTTGGGATATATACTGCTACTGAAGCAGCAATGAAGGAGCAATTAGACATGCTGTAAGGCCTACAGGAACATCTATTTCTGATTTCCTTCTCTCTGCACCCCAATAGTGTCAGCAGCAGAAATAACACCTTCAGAAACTTAAATCTCCCCGTGAAGAAATTATTTCCCTTATGCCCTTTGTGTTTGGGATTTAATTAGTATCATTGATCAAAGAATGAATAATATTGATATTTTCTTCAGAGGTGGTGCAAAAAAGGCATTTTAGGTTATTATGAAAGTCTTTCAATCATAAGACAAGTTGAGATCATAGCACTAGTTTTACAAGTATAGTACAAGGAACCCAAGAAATCAAAGGTAAATGGAAAATCAACATCTTTGCTAGGAGCATTCTTAAAAGGGGAAAATAGGAGCAGAAGGAAGGAGTAAGTTTTCACATGAACTTCGTTTTCAATTTTCTTGAAGTGTGCATAACTATAGACCTGTTTCAGTCCTGAAAAAAAAAAAAAAAAACCAACTCCAAACAGAATAACCAAAGCAATGACATATATTACAGTTCCAGCTCTGAATAACAGTTTAGGGATCCTAAGGCTGCTAATTTTCTGGTTTTCCCAATGTGATAAAAATTGAGTAACATAACAAAGGGAAATTTAGAACAACTGCTTGCAATTTGTTAAGATTTTGAAATTTCTACCTTTTATGTTAACCTGGGAAAAAAAAATTTTGCAACTATAAGCTTTGACGGTTCCTTTTAGTAAATATATTAATTGATCTTTTAAGAAGCACAATGTGACCATATAAACCTTCCTTTCCTGGGAAATATTAGAACAAAAGAGCTACACAAACTCTGTTGTGAGAAAACCTCTTGAATGTTTAAGGTGTTGCAAAGGCCTATGTGCTTGGTTTTTTCACAAACCAACAGGTTTCTCTTTATTACATTCTTGATCTTTTTATGTGTAATATGCATCTTTTGAATTTTATATTAATATATGATGCATATAAAATATATAAGTGCATATAAATTACTTAATATAAAAAACTTTGGTCTCAGATGTATCAAGTATTATAAAACAAGTCCATGACAGTATTTCATAAAAGTAACGAGATGAATAAAAAAGTAGTGGGATAGGAAGGAAGCTGACATGTGGCATTTTGTCTTTGGAGTGTGAGGTTCCCTTTGTCCTGATGTCAATTTTTCACACCTGTGTGTGATTGAGTCAACAAATGAAATGCTCTAATTCAGGAGAAGCTCAGAGTAGTAGAACAGAACACATAGTTTTTCTTTTTGGTAGGCAGTGATATAAAAACTGGAGGCCTTGGAAATGTGAAGTACTTAAATGCTTCATGACTTTAAACTGCTTGGGGTTCAGAACTGTTATAAATAATTTAGATGATAATGCCTTAGAACATGATCTTGATAAAATAGAAGATATTTTCTTTCCAATCAGAGGTAGATGTGTTTTTATCTGTAATACTTCAATAGGTTTGTTTTGATGAGGATTTCTGTAAGTTTTTGTGGAAAGGGTTACAAATTACATTTTTCTTTTCTTTTTACCTTTTACTTTCTAGTTTAAGTAATAAATTTTCCCTTTTTTTCTAAATTGAAAATTTTATGTGGAGTTTTCTCAAACTGGTATGTCTATTTTTGTTGCTAAATACTCTTCTCACTTTTTTATGTTTTTATTTCTTCTTAGTTGTCAAAGCCTGTCAGAAAACAGCTTATATCGGGTTTTTCCCCTCTTCTTTACTTATTTTTGAGTGATAAAACTGTTTTCTATTCATAATGAACAAATGTGTTAAAAGTCCTGTCAACTTTCCTGACAGATGTGAAAATCCAAATGATTCCTGGCATGGATGTATTTTACCCTGCTGAAGAGTTTTAATTTACTCATTTATTCCCCCTTCCTCAGGGAGCAAGATGATATGAGAGACAGGAGGAGTAGAAAACCTACCACAAATTAAGAAATGTGTAAACATACACTATCCTTCACTCAAGTGTTAAAATAAAAAAAAAATGAAGACGAAAACAGATTATTTGCTGACATTGCAAATCCCAGATGAGCATTCATAGAAATCACTGATTTTTAGTGTGGTGAAAAGTAGAGAAAAAGATTTTATTAAAAGTTAAGAGGGGGATAACAGGTTCAGCTGATCTCAGTAGAGGCTCTGTACTCAGAAATGTTAAATATTATAAAGATCTGTACCATAGCAAGTTAAAAAGCATTACTATGAAACATCTGACAATATTTTAAACACACTTTAAAAGAAGGTGTAAAAAAATCTCTATCAAATAGAGGTATTCTTTATCAGTTCATGAAGTAAGGAAAAGCAGTCATGCAGAGTGAAGTGATCAAGGAGTTTTCCATAGTCAGGACAGATCCATTAAAAGAAATGTCCTTTTCAAATTCTTGTGAAATACTGTAAGCCAAAATTGAGATTGCCTACATAATTAAAATTTGCTTTTCTGGTTCATATGAACTTTGGATACAGTTTTTCAGTGGTAATCTCCATCTTCCAGGATCCCCTTCGCTCTGCAAAATTCTCAGTTCACTTACAGAGCTGGCTGGACAATCTTAGCTAAATTTTATTTTTTGTTTATTCTCTGTTTTAGTCCATGGTGTCTATGCAGCTGTCATTATGCATATAAAGTTTTGGTTAAAACAATCTCTTCAAATAAAAATGAAACAAAGCAAAAAAAGCTTTACAATTTGGGCTATAGTAACTGTTTCCTTGCCTCATGCCTGGTTGCATTCTGCCATTTTCAGAAATGAGTAGCTCTTTGGAGAGACAGCAAACAACTTCCTGCAGGATGCAAATAATGATTCCCTTTTGGGTTTTTTGGGTTTTTTTTTTGTTTGTTTGTTTTTGTTTTTGTTTTGGTTTTTTTGCTGTGGTGGGGCCTGACCAAATTTAGAATGTTTCTTTCTTACCTTTTGAGCATCATTGTCACATCATGGGGAACAGGAAAAGGGTACCTCCCTTCTTCCTTTGGAAAGTTATGTATTTTAGCTTGCTGAAGCTCTAAGGGGAAGAAGACCCATTATGATATGTTTTTTCTTCTCTGCAAGTCTCTTACTAGCTCCTGTTACCTTCAGATTTGGTTCTTAGCCAGCTCGTGTTGAAAAAAGTCCGCTCATGACGTAGAAAAAGGTCTGCGAATGCTAAAAGCAAATACTTGATTCCAAGTCACTCAGAGCAGGATGGCAGGTTTTTTGGGGAGCTGCACTTAATGACAATTCCATATATATTTCAAGAGTTTTACTTCAAACTAGCTATAGTCAGGATTGTAGACCGAGGAACTATTAGTATTTGGAGCATATCTGTTGTATTCCTGGAACACATCTTCAAATTTATTTTTGTCTGTAAGGAATCCAGTTTGTTTACTCCTAGGCCTCTCCACAGAGTGACACGAGGCACAGTACGTGGGTGATAGGGAGAGATGCTTCAGAAACTCTCTCTTGTTCTGGTAAAATATTTAAGTGGATGGATGAAGTGCAAACCACAGTCTTCCGTTCTAGTGCATTAAACTGTAAAGTCTATTCCTCCAGCATGGAAACACTTCCCACTGAATTTATGGGGAAAATGAGCAGACAGTGAATTATTTAACACATGCAGCAGGACTTGGTTGCTTCTTTTGAGGAACTGCCTTACTGGTTTGAGTTATGTTTCCTAAAAAAATCACAGTCTGAAGCTGTCACTGACAAAATTAGTTTCAGTCCATAGTGTTGAGTTTGGTAAAATTAATGGCAGATTAACTGGTGAAATATTGGAATGCCAAGTGTCTTGCAGACACTTTTCAGTTTATCTGCTGGCCAAAATTTCAAGGAAAGGTTGTTTTTTGGAGTTGCATGGTCGTCTTTAACAGGTATGCATATGCAGAGTCAGTATAAGGTGGTCAGTACTGCAGTTGATTCAGGTATGATTGATCACAAAATGGTAAGTAACAACTACTAGAAATAAAAAGTTTATTAGAATCACACAATCATTAAAGTTGGAAAAGACCACTCAGATCTTCAAGTCCATGTATCCAAGTGCCATGTTCAGATGCCTTTTGAACAGTTATTGTTCACACTTGAAAATAAAGTAGGCTTAGTTCTAGGCAATGTCAGTGCATAAAGTTTTCAACAGCACAAGGGGCACTGTACAGCACCAGAGATGGCAACATCAGGCAAAACAACTGAACAGATTTTGGAGATAAACCTAATTCCTCAGGCCACCTGGACTGATGTGTAATAACAGATTAGGAAAGAGTACTGCCATGATTGAAACTTTATGTTTCCGTAAATAAAATGGATCTCATCCATGAGAACAACATCATTCACAGATAAAACATGCATAAAACATTTAGGAAAAAAGGTTCTAAAAAGGAAAAAATGTAGTGACTCTGCAGTGATTTGCCTCCCAGCAGTGTGAATTTCTTTATGCTTCAGTACAATAGAAAAGGGACTGACTGGCTATCAAGCATATGAAGCGTTTAGCACTTCCCCTGGAATACCCAGAGGATACTTCAGTGTGGGAAAAAGAACTTAAAAGTAAAGATATTTTTCAGTTTAGCCTATGCCCATTTTGTAACATTGATTAGTACAATTAATCTATCTTTGTGTTTGGAGGCTATGGGGAATTGTTTTGATGCCCAAAGGACCAACAAAAACCGCAAAAAAAAGTCACTAAAAGCCTAGTAGAACACATGTGTGGGAAGTAATAATGTCTGGATTGAATGTCTGAAATGTATTGTCTTTGAAATATATACATCTATTCATTATTTATATAAATATATAAATACAGATACACTTACTCATTTGCATTTTTGGAGTATCTTCTGCGTGGGTATTTCAGTTCTTCACTATAGTTTAACAGTAAATAACACTCATGTGAGTACCAGCATATTTTTTTATGTGTTTATTTTCACAATGCCTAGAGATATCTTGCTATCAACTGAGACACACCCTTGTTCCTTCAAAGGAGGCAAACCAGTTCAGCTCTCTGTAAACCCATAACACCATTTGCTTAAGTTATGTCAAATGCTTGATCAAACTTGGCACCTGTGTAACAGCACTTGAGGTGCTTCACAAAAAATCTCTTGGGGAGAAAGCAGAAGAACTCTTGTTGCAGAAAAAGAATGTTTTCTTCACCTTCCTCTTCTAAAACTCAAATATTCATTAAATATTTCTTCCAATAAATAAAAGGGACCTTGAAGCATGGAAATTGAACCACAAACTGCTAATATCTATGGAATTTAATGTTTTTCAAAAAGGACTTCTTACTTCATATGGGTGTTATGGCACTGTCTTTTCTTCAAGGTATCATTTTCAGGTAACCCTGTCAACAGTGCTCTAGAAAGCCTAAAGTTAGGCCAGTTTAAAGATACAAAGGGAGAATCCTCCCTGAACAAAGTGTCTAATCTCTTCAGCTTGACTTCTTTCAGCAGTGTATCCAATGGATTTTTTCTGCATTTAAATTTTGCCTGAGTGTACATTTGCTCTTCAGAAGCATGGCAAGACAAAGAAATGTAAATGTGTTATGTTTTTATTTGTAATGTCAGGAAAGGATAACAGGAACACGAAGGCCATCTCTAATGCTCACATTTTGTGTTCAAGGTTATTGTTTCTTTAGTGAAACTGAAACTAAGCAGGGGAACAGACTGTGCTTTTTGAACAAAATTAATTTGCATTTAAACATTGCGTTTATCAAAATATTTTTGCTTGTAAAAATTCACATTTTGTACCAAGTGTTTTAAATCTGGTTAGCTGTAGATTTCAGAGAATAGGTGATTATTTATTATAGAAGATACTTTTCAACAGTTTGAGTTTTGAAAATCTATTGCAGTTACTCATTTTTGCAAGAAGAAGAAAAATCCTTCTGTGTTAATATTACTGCACATCCTGCATATGTCCATAAAAATTGACAGAAAAGTGAGGACCTTTGGCTACAAATAAGCACTTTGCTATTTCTCACAGTTGTCTATATTAGGTAAAATGTTATCAAATCAGAGCTTCAATACCAAATAGCTGTAGGCCTTTATTGGAAGTCTGACTGTCCTGCTTAATGTATTTCAGCAAAATTTTGATTTCTGATTTTAACTTTTTATTTTTCACTCATAACTCCATAAAGAACTTGAAAAAAAAAATGGCAGTTTTGAAACGGTGGGGTTTGGCACAGACTCTTCATGGCTTTTTGTTGACTTTTAATGAAGCTCCCTTTGAGGGGTCAGTGTCTCACTTGTGGTGCAGCAGTGTTGGTCTCTACTCACACGTACACATTGCTATCTACTTACAGTAAACCAGTGCCATGGAAGAGGTGAGACATTTTAACTAGAGTGATTTCTGGAATTAGATCTTTAAAAATACTTAAAAAACCTCTGCATATTGCAAGACATGCAACTCCTCAGACTTTGCTTCTTTGCCCTTATCTTCATTGGCTTTGGCTTAAGACAAACTGAGGAAGTACCAATGCTTGAAATAGAAGACGTGACCTATGCTCACATAATTTGAGAGTTTTGTTTGATTAGTTCATACAATTTTGTTCAGAATATTAATACTGTGGAAAAACTCAAAGGAATTAGTGACCTAAAGCCCATTTTGCCTTACAACTGGAGTTAGGCGCCTTCTCTGTTTGCTGTTAGAACTGTTACATGGAACAACAGTAGATGGATTTCCAGCAGGATTTAAACATGACAAACCAAATGACTTCAAGGAATCTAAGAATTTTTACAGCCTAAAAACTCTGCACTCATGGGGTGAAACATTGAACTGTTATCTAACTCTTAAATCAGTCCAGCAGATATGGAGGGTCACACAATGGGTTCTGCACAGAATCAATGGATCTCTAACTGATTTACAGCTTTTAAACATTAGCACTCCCTTAGAATTTATTCTGCTTCTTTCTTCTCTCTCTCTTTTATTTTATTTTGTCAACTGTATAACATAACGGTATCATCAATACAGTGTGAAGAATGAAGGTGAATTCCCTCCCCAACTTCTTGAATGTTTTTCTTTTGTGTGAAAGCTAGACTTCTAATTTTTCCATTTTTTCATCTAATTTTATCTACTAATACTCAGAAATGAGTGAACTTGTGTAAAGATCTGGAAAAATTTCACTTTGGCAAAAACTGACTAGTTCCATTTATCCTTACCTGGGATATTTAATTTTTAAATACATCTTCAGATTCAGTGTGAAACTACTGGTATTCAGAGAGTGAAACAATGTGAAGGCTTATGTTTTCGATATTTTTCCTTAAATTATGTGTCCCCCTTGCACCAACCCTTTTTGTTTTTTGTTATTCCTCCCCCTTCCCCCAAACTAATTTTTGTTGGCTTACAGGGACAAAAGGTTCAGAAATGTCATTTAAAAAAAAAAAAGTTAAAGTAACAGTTTCAAGGCTTATTCTGGTGGTGATACAAATTAATTTATAACTGTGGTGATTTCTCTTTCACAGTTCTTATATTTATTGAAATCCTGGAATATATATCACAGGTATGTGATAAGTTGCAAGCATTTTCTTCATTAAGGGAAAGTTTTAGACTACTTTGCCCTAAAAATCTGTTCATAATAATAGAGATTACTTCTCATTTACCTCTTTAGTAAGGAGTAGAATCTGAAATGTGTGAAAATTGAGACAAGTGAACAAATGTGTGCATCATGAACTAAGTTATTTTCTAGTTAGCACTTCTACAAGGAGATTTAACACACCAAAGTTATGCGTTTCATTTTAGCACATTTGATGGATTTGTCCCAAGTTTTTTAAATACAGAAAAATCCCCTGATTACAAATGTCCCAGAATAGCTGATTAACAGTCATTAAAATGTCCTGGAGATTTGTTTGAATCAATTCTGGACAAGGAACTCCTAGATGTAAATATTGTCCCAAAACAATAAGGAAAGTTTTATCCAGGTCTTTGCCAAACACACTCAAGGTTGTCTTGGACTGATAACTTGTTAAATAATATTTTTTTTGGGTTTATTTCTGAGTTCATTATTTAATAGAGTGTTTTATATATGGTTTGTACTATAGATGTCTTCTTAATAATTTTTGTTTCTGTTTGTCTTCTTGATACTTACTATTCAATTTCTTTTGAGGCAGAAGTGTTTACATATTTATAAATGAGAAAGGAAAAAAATTCACCATTCTTTATGCATGGTACTTATACCCCCAGTGTCCAGTTTTGGAGATTATATACAATGAGAAGAATAAGGCATGTGTTCTGTACAAGAAATTCAATCTGTCTGCCATGTCCCAGTCCTAATTTTCATAAACCTTCCTGTGTCACTGAGCTCTGCAACTCCTTTACTTATTGAAAACCAAGTTAATAGTGAATGCCCTTTTTTCTGATCAGAACTATTTTACTAGTTCTAAACTTTGATCTGGCACATTAAATAAAGTCTGGCTGGGGGTTGGTGGTTTCCTTGCAGCAGATGATGCTTGTTCTCTGATTATTCCTTTTTGGCATGCATTTGAGCAGACACCCCACCTTGTAGATGGCTATATCAGTTTATAGGCTCTCCCTATTCTACCTGGATATGGAAAAGTCCATTGTAACCAGCTCAACCTCTGTAAGAAGTATACTTTGCTATTGCAGATCAGATTTCTTCAAAGTGAAACAAAATAGTATGAATCAATATTATTAAAAAGTAATCAGGTTGTCATACCCTAACAGTTATCAGGCAGCTTGTGCAAGGCAGCATATCCTATGCATTATTTAAAATAGGGAGTCTACTAGCAATTTTGGCACGTCATCAGTCTTCTGTGCCATTTGCAGGATTTTGTTGTCATTTTTAAGAGCATTTGTAATATTATGTTCTAGGCCTGGTTGCAAATACAGATTTTTGGAATCCAGTGTGTAGGTGTGGATTTTCTCCTAAAGTATAATATTCCAAATACTTCATGTGGCTATTTTTCCAATTACTAATTTTGCAGTTGCCTTATTGAACTTTTTTCCTCTTCCCTTACTTTGTGATCCTGAAAATTATATGTATTTTTTCAGGTATCAGATAAAGACCAAATTGTGTAACACTGCTCTAGCAGATGTCAAAGTTTCTAAAGGCTCAAGTAAAGTAATGGATTAGAGATGGTATTATAATATCATTATTTAAATATTGGTTAGCTATACTTATAAAAAGAAACAAAGTCAGAACTTTTGTCCATGTGGTACAGGCCAAATGTAGCTTCCTTCATTTCTTCATATCTGTGCTTCTAAGATTTCTCTCCTTTCTATAATTTTTGTAGACGTCCTTGTAAATCTAGAAGTGTCAAACCCACCAAAGGGTTTTTAAGTGTCTACATAATTTAAGAATTCAAACTTCATTCTGAACTTCCTGAAGTATGTACAAGTATACACAAAATATGCAGCAATTATAAATAAATATGCAAGAGTTTTCTTGGATTCTGAAATAATTTAATAAATATGTGCCTACCAGATTTGCTGAATTAGGGCTGTTTGTTCTAAGTTCTTTTTATCATCTCTCAACCAAAATATCACCTATGTCTATTGTACTTATCCTCTCTTCACCTTGATTATGAATAATTTAAGTGTTGAAATATCATTCTTCTTTAATTCAGGGCTCTGTATTGAAGGAAAAATAAGCAGCAGAAGATGTAAACTGATAGTACAAAATATCCTCAAGAAATGAGAGGAGAAGAGACCATGCTGATTTTTTCTTTTCACGTCTTTTTTTTTTCTTTCTCATCAAGGACTTCCATACCCTCTTTATCACCTCTTCCTGCACATTGCTTACTTATTGTGAATAAAACCTCTTCAGCTTGATTTTAACAAAACAATTATGTTATTCACTTTTGTCTTTTGTATAAATCAATTCTGTGTTACTTCCCTTTGTCCTTGCCCATAAATAAATAAACTTCCTTTATTTTTTTCTCCTCTCAGTGTAGCATCTATTGATATATATATTGATTTATATTGACAAAATTCAAAGCTCACTCTCTATCTTTCCTGTGTTAGTTTAGATTCTGTTCCGTAACCAATTTTTTTTTTTTTTATTGACCAGTAGGATACTGCACATTTTTCCCATAGGACTCAGCCACCACAAAATTACAGTTGGAGTTTTCTGAAAACACTGATAAAAATTATGTAGACAATTATAGACACTCCTCTTATTTTATATGAGGAAGGGATAAATAGTTTCCAGCGCACCTGAACAGCTGGACATTGGGTCCTTTCCTCATCAAAAGAGCTTGCAAATTAATAGCTCCTGTGGTAAATATTGCTTCAGTAAATACTGGATGTGTTGAAGGCGGAGAGTCTTCAAGTAACAATGAAAGTGATCAATTTCTTTTAAATAAGTATTCAGCAAACTTTTGCTTTTATGCTTTTGTTTCCCACTTTTATTTGCATCCCCACAAAACCTTTGTCTCCCATAGCACCAGTCCAGCTGCCAGTTTTTCATTATTACAGAAAGCCTCAGCCCTCAGAAGACAGGTTTTGCTTTACTCTCAGTTCATGACTATGACCTTCTCTAAGATTTTTTCATCTATTTCATGTCCTTATCACAGATATGGATGAAAATCTAGTCTGTTTCTATTAGCAGGATGAATGGAATTGTTCTTCAGTTGTACCCAAGCACTTCAATATTAGATCAAATTGCTTCATGGTTAGAATGCCTTTCAATTTTTTTCCCTTCTATCTCTAGGATGGCAGAAAGCTCAGATACTGACAGAAGTTCTACTGAGGTACCTAGATTTTTTTCTGAAATTATTGCTTCTTGATACCTAAAGCTAATAAATAACACATTAATTTTTTAGGTGAATTTGTGGCATTCAACTTTAAATATGTCTGCATGGATTTAGATGGGAATTTATCATAGGACCTATCCTTCAGCTGTTTGATAGTGTTCCAACTTAAAAAGAGATCTTCATTTTTTAGGCTTTTTAAATGTTATTTTTCCTAGGAAAGGGTATTTTTTAAGTGCTTCCTCATTGAACTACAATGCTGATATAAAATCTACATTAAGTATATTATTTCATTTTTAATATTAATATTTATTATAGTTTACAAGAGGTTGAGCATTAACAGGACTGGTAATCTGAAGTCAGGCAACTTTGTCAGCTTCAATATTATAGCAATATTCAATGTATTGCTATAATATTGAAGTACATAATACAGTAAAAATGAATAACTGATATAAGAAGCTCATTTTTTAATGAGTATTTTATTCATTTAATTTCCAAAGTCAGAATATGGCTATAATAACAGCTTTTAATAAAGGAAATTTGCTAATTTGACCTGAGTGACAAGAGACAGCAAAGAACTTCAGTACTCTAGCATTTTAGAAGATTTAGTTCAGAGAGCCCAACAAAAAAAATAATTTATCACTGTGTTTACTGTCATTTGCCTTTCCACTCAGTGAAAAGAAGAGGAAGAAGAGAGGCATGAAACTGCTTCCAGCTTTGAGGTGTGGGATTAATGGAGAGTTTATGCCTAGTCTGTTCCTGTGCAGTCAGTTCTTTACAGCAGCTAAAGTGAGTACATAAGAACAGGGCAGCAGTTGCTGTGAATAGATCACGGTCCTTGTTGAGACTGAAAGTTCTTACAAACATGTTTTAAGTGCAGTGCATCTAAACCTAAGACTTCTGCATTCATATTAACTAAAAAGCCCATATATGTTACTTATATGAAGTGGTTTTTTTTATTGTGTGTTAAATTAATTCTATCTCTGGGTTGGTTTTTTCCCTCCTCTGCAGAGATTCCCTCAGGTTTCACTTTGTTAGAACTTGTTATAACATATATATTTATCTATATGATTATAGAGTCCAGGAGCTCATGGAAATTCCTACAGGCTTGTTGCTTCCAAGATATTTGTTCCACTTTCTGCTCCATGGCAAGCATTCAAAAAAAAAAAAAAAAAAAAAAAAAAAAAAAAAAAAATTCAAAGTTTTCCAATGTTTAATACTGATAGAAAAATTGTTTCAATAATTTTAGATATCATGAAGCTTCTTATATTTTGCTCTTTGTGGCAAAACAAAAAAATTGGGGAGGAAGACTGTGTTTTTTGAGCCTCACTATTATAATTATTTTTAATTGAATAATGAAATTTATGCTTTCAGTTATGGGGAATTTTGAATATACTGGGAATTTTACCCATTTTTTTTTTTTTTTACTAGTTAACTGATCTACTCCAGCTTTCTCTTTCTTAACATTTCAATTGAACTTACCTCCTCTAACCTTAATACAAAGGCTAAAATGAGCCATAGATCGTTTGAACCATGATTTACTCCCAGAAAGTTCTCATTGCTTTATACACCTGAAGTATCTTGGGCATTTACTCCCTGCATTAGCCAGGGAATATCAATCAATGTGCTACTCCAGAACTAGCAATAAGTGACTCCCTTATTCATGATGAAACTATAAAGCCATAATGGCTTGGATAATGAATGGGAAAGTAGCCTTAGCAAGGTGTACATCTCTATATCAAATTTATCTAGGTTGTATAATATGTGATTAGCTATGCTATCAGGCTTTCTTCCCTTAATTTAATGGAATATTAAATAAATAATAATAATAAATAATAAATTCTTTACTTCCAAGAAGGTGAATATCCTGAATTCCAGGTGCATCTTTAACATCCAATTCTCCTTTCCCCAGAGTAGTGCAAGAATATTTAAGTATGGTTCTCATTGGAAAGAGTTTCAGTCATAAAAAATAAATGTGGTCATGCTGTTGTAGATTTTTTGGGGTGAAGTAAAACAAAATAATATTTCTGTAGTTAGTGACCATTCTTTTGAGTGATCCTGAACTCAGATAATTAGAACCTCTTCTCTACACCAACCTTGCCTTCTTTGAAAATGAGCTCAAATCTTCAGACAGAGATGTATTGCTTAAAATTAAAAACCGAACCAAAATCTGCTTGAAAACAGAATGTATTTTGATGATTTTGACAGTAAAAGGTGGATAACTTTTGAGATTTACATATTTTTTTGAGAAATTGGTAGTGGTGGAAGACTTTGCTATTGCTGTTTGGTTTTCTCATAACTATTTCCCTCTTTTTATCTCAACAAGATATCTTGGAAACAAGTTATAAAATCCAGCGAGAGAATGATAGAATTATGAATTCTTTAATAATAACACAGAACTCAGATTAACATGAATATCTGTTTGTTGGTTTTGGTGGGGGTTTTTTAATAATAACTCAGTAGAAGAAATATAAATTTATCTTTTTAATTAAGAAACCCTGACATGCAGTGTTACTTATGGGAAATCACATCTGTCCTAGCATGGGATAATAAAATATGTGTCCATTTATATGTTTTGTGGAAAAATATGCAGGTTTAACGTTAGACAGCTTAAGATTTCTGTTGCCCTTTCATTTATTTTCTACTACTTACAATTAATTAGCAGACATAAATAATATAGCATAGAACTGCATTGTTTTAGCATAGCATTTTTAGTGGATTTTTCATGTTACTTTTGTGGGGCTTTGCAGAATGGTGTGTGGATATGTGACAGGTATTTGGGGTGGAGATTTGTCTTTTAAGATGAAGGAAATGAAATCCTCAAAATTAGCAGTATTTTTGTTACTGTCCTTGTAGGATTTGCCTTTCATGGCATGTGAGAAAACACCCCTTAGGCTAATCACATAGAAGTGCTAAAAAGAAAAGCATACTTGGAATAAAATTATAGTATCATGGATTTCTTTCATATTGTCCCTTTTGGGGAAGGACAGAGAGGAGAAGATAGGAAAATTGGCCCACAGAGGAAAAAAGATCACTGTTATGAAAAAGGCTGACATGTTCCTTGTTTTTGTTTGCCTTTTTATTTTAATGTACTACAGGCCAGTAATAAGGTTATTGAATAATGACAAGGACACATTATCATCCATCTTCTACTTTTTATTTAACTAAACACATGTTCAAAGGCAAATAATATGTGTTAGCTAAAAGTCTTGTTCACAGAAGTGCTATCTCTTCACATTTGTTCCAGGCCAAGTAAATCTGCCCTACAATTTTGTTAATGGCCACCTTTAAAAACACAAATAATAATTTCCCTCCAAAAAATTGTCACCACCACTCCCTCCCCTTCCCAAACCTTATTGACAGTCATTCAACCATGCAGAGAAAACTTCCAATTTCAGTGTCTCCTGATATGTTCTGTATTAGACGCCTTAGGTGCTGAACCTCGAAGTTGCTTTAAGGAGGCTGGACAAGAGAAAACATTTCTTTAGAAAGAAAATGGTTAAACACTGGAACGGCTCCCAGGAGAGAGTGAGTAGCCAATGCCTCAAACATGTCTGTTTTTTAATAACCTGTGGTTATTTTTTGCAGTTATGACAATTGTACCAGTGAATCTGTTAAGCTGAAAAGCTGAATATTTTAAAATGAAAAACAAGCTGTGTTTAAATCTTCTCTTATTCAGTATTTCTTGTATATGAGATATTTTTTGGTCACACTAAAAAGTTGTGTCTACTGACACAGAGGAAGAAATGGTCAACTAAGAACAAATAATAAGCCTTAGTTAAAAGGGTTATAGCTATAATAAAAAACTATAAATGCTGTGCCAGTTTAGTGCTGATGCTTACTTGGAAGAAAAGTGGTTTATTGATTGGAAATTTGTTGTAGGATTATTATTGTAGCTTTATTTTTATTGTTTTCTTGAAACATGACTTTGCACACCCATGGTCATTTTATCGTCAATTAATTTAGGAAAAAGTAAAATGTTTGAAACAATGCTAAAAAACAGAATTTCTATATAGTTCATGAATCCAGAAAATGTTATAAATATGAGATAAGCTGGATAGATACTTGGAAACTAAAACTAAACTGGAATGCAGGGATGGTCTCAAGACATGGGCAGATTTAATTCTCTAGACCTGTATATAATATTAGTCTATGATTATAATTTCAAAGATTTCAAAGCAGTGCATGAAAACTCCATTTTCTGGCTAACATGACAAGTCTTGGCTCATTAATGGAAACATGGAGAGTGAGAACTGAAGATATGTATAGAAATGAGGATCCAGTAGCACAGTCCATACTTACAGGGAGAATTATTGATTTCTCTGGCTTATCTGAGAGGTCCAGAAACAATTTTTTCAGATATATTATTTTTTATGACATATGAGGCCAGATTTACAGTAATTAAAATTTTAGGGATGTCTCTGAAATTTATGATGAGGAAAAATGTAAATAAGGAGTCTTAAGAAGTAAAACTTATGGAAAAACTAAAATGGGTTAATTTAAATTTCTTTTTTAATCAGAGGAAAAAGGTGTTTCTTCTGTTCTGACGGGTGGGGAGAACTGTGCAAACAGAGTCTTTCTGCTGAAAACCTGAATTCTGGCCAAGTAGCTTAAACTGTACATTTCATATTGATTGTTAGAGTTAGGAAAAATGAATATCACTTTTTCAGTACATGTGGTTTTGGTGATATGCTAAATTTAAAGTTAATTTAGGATGGGATTTTCTGCAAATTTTCTTTGTGAAAATATCTTGACTTCATCCTGGTAAGGAATAAGATTAGTTTTTATTTTAAACTGTGAAAATATATGAAGAACAAGTAAAACATAATTAAACCAATTTATAACAAATTTGAACATTATACATTTGACACACATTTTGTGTATATAGCTAGATTACATGCCATTTACAAGTAAAATTATATTTTATCAGTCATATTCTTTGTTTTGCAACAGCTGATTGCCAGTCACATTCATTTTCTGTTATTTTTTTTGTTTAGTGTAATTTTGTTGTTTCCCATTTAGAATAATTCATTAGACAAATTGCTTTTAAGGTGGGAAGTCAAAGGCAGTATTTCTTTATTCACGGCGGTGTAGCCGGTTGTCCTTCCTGTAAGTGGCCCTTCTGGAAACCACAGTGCTTGAACAGTTGCTGATAGCACTGCAAAAGCACCTCATGTAAAATGAAACTCTCTGTGTTCTTATTGATTTTACTACAAATGCCACTTATCCACAGGAGAGTCAAGCTCCACTTTGTTATGATGATGGTCTGTTCAGAGTAATTCACGCGTCACTACTCCCAAAGTTCAATTGTGATCTAGTGGTACCCGAGGCCTCACAGCTTCATTCACACCTGGCAGTAAAACTCGGCTGAATTTGCAAATTCTGGTTCGTGCGATAGAGTCCACCTTTGTTTCACTTCAACACTCAGAAGCTGAATCACAGAATAATTGGGGTTGGAAGGGATCTCTGGAGATCATCCAGCCCAGCCCTGTTGCCAAGACAGGGTCACCTCAAGCAAGAATGTGCCCAAGTGGGTTTGAATATCTCCAGAGAGGGAGAACCCATGACTTCCCTGGGCAGCTATTCCAGTGCTCTGTAACTCTCATTATAAAGAAGTTCTTCCTCATGTTGATGTGAAACATTTTGAGTTCTGTTTTATGTCTGTTGCCCCCTGTCCTGTCACTGGGCACCACTGAGAAGTCTCACTCCATCCTCTTGGCCCCTGCCATTGAGATATTTATGTGCATGGATGAGATCTCCTTTCAGCCTTTCAGGCTTTTCTTCTCCAAATTGAACAGGCCCAGCTCCCACAGTCTCTCCTCTTAAGAGAGGTGCTCCAGTCCTTTAATCATTTTGTGGCCTCTCCTGGACCCACTCCAGTAGCTCCTTGTCTTTCTTGAACTGTGAAAACTGGAATTGGACAAAATATTTGAGGTGTGACCTCACTAGGGCTGAGTATAGGGGGAGAATCAGCTCCCCGAATCTCCCTTCAGCGCCACAATAAACATTTCTGCTTTCTCTGTGCATATCATTAAGAGATTTAATTTAAAAATAACCCAGCTATTCAGGAATCTCTAATTATATTATAATAGAGAGTACATAACCTCTATATCATAAAATAAATACAATTGTATAGAAGAAGACTGTATTTGTACAAATATACATATACTTATGCATGAAATTGCAAATGAGTGCGATATTTTCATCTATTTGCATTTTCTTGTTTGGACTATTGCATATGTAAAAATTAGATATTAATAGATGTCTTAAAATGTTTTTAATGCGATTTAAGGAACTTCAGGCATACATCTCAATGGAAGGGAAATAAATGCAACTAAATCTCCTCAGCAGCTATGAAAATCTTAATCATGACTGATAAATTGTGCAATATCTAATTCCTGAATCAGCAAAAGTATATGAGAAGCTAAACTGCAGGGTGTCAATATATTTCAATAGAAGTAAATACTATTCTGTGTAAATCTAATTGCCCAACTGAATATATTTTTGTACTTTTATGAAATTACATACCTCTAGTAGGCTTAACTTGTAAGGATAAAGAAAAAAACTTAGTTTGAAAATGTAATCTATCATGACAGCACTACCTAGTGTGTCTGAGACACTTGAGGGTTTACATTTTCATCCTGTGACTCCTTATGAAATTCAGCAAGACAATTTTCAAATGAGACTGTAAACACAGAAAGAACAGTTGAAGTCTGCAGAGGTGCATCCAGGTTCCCTCTATGTTAATTTCCCGCTATTGAATGACTGAAACTTTTTGCAAATAAATTTAAACTTTGATTTGAAATAAAATATTCCCATTTGTGGTTACTTTAACAGATAATGAATTGTTGCTTAATTAATTTTAATTTTCTTCCTTTCTTTTTACCTTGGCATTGTCTCATTTCATCTATCTCCTGTAGTACATTGAACAAGTGAAAGTGTTTAACTAGAAAGGAAAGTAATGGAAGGACTAGCATGTGCACCTAAAATTCAGGTTCCAAGTTTTATATCAACTATTTCTAAAACCATAAACAACAAAAGAAATAAAGTTTATATATACTTTCAATAAAATGCCTCTACTGCATAGATAAAATACAATGTACTACTAAAATACATTTATATTTTGTAACTCAAAATACAGGGAATAAACATTGCACTAACAAAACAATATAAAACAAGCTATATTTTTTGTGTAGTGATACATAGAAATACTAAATAATATTAATGTGTTAATGAAGGGCTATAATGGCTGTTTATTGTGCTTACAGTTATAGGAAAGATAAGTCTTGTTGCTTCAAACAATTCAGTTTCTACTTTTCCCCTTCTTGTTCATATAAACTGCTTTGCTGATCATTAAGTAAAGAATTTTAAACTAAATTTATTTTGACTGATGCCTACAGATTCAGGGATAGGAACCACATCCATAACTTTTCTCATTAAGTTTTACTGATTACTAGCAGGCTTTCTCCAAGATCTACCCCTTATTAACTGCTAGTGATATCATTCACTCACAAGAGACTTAAATGTCATTGGTTACAAACTTATTCATCATAAATTCTAGCTCGCAAAGCTTTTCCTTTGCTGTTACTGAAGGCAAAACTATCTTAGTCATTAAAGCACATTTGTTTCTAATGATTTTTTTAGACCTTTAAACACCCAACCAGCAAACACAAAAATACCCTCTAAACTGAAAATTGCATTTTTAGCTCCTTTCAGTAAAACATGATCTCTTTTAACTAATGTTTGATTTGAACCAGAGTCCGAATTCAGTAAGATATGATGCAGATCCCATACTACAAATCTTCAACTGAACAGGAAATAGTACTCCACTGGAAGAAGCAATGAGGTCTGAAGTACAAAATTCTGAACTAGAATGGTTATATTTGGTTGTTTCTCCTCCCAAGCTATGGGAGGTGTTTTGTATATCCTTCCTATGCCATCCCACACTTTTCTCACTTCTAGAAAGGCAATGATGTTTTGAACTCCGTGAGTAAAACCCAGGGCATATTAATTAGGTATTTCAGAATAATTTTTTAAAACATCCAAATGTTGAAATGATTTATAAATTTGAATTCAAGAAATGCAAACATATGCTATTTGATGTTTCCTCAAAATTATTTCATCTGATTTAGAACTTGTAATTGGGTCCTTTGAAAGCAATTATTTCACTGTGATAGTCTTGCAAAGGTGTGGAAAAGAAGCAAACCACAATATTACCAATATTTGATACTTTATTTATTAATTATAATTATTAAAAATAGTTGTTTATTAATCTGATACTAATTTAACAGCAATTAATGATTAATAAAGGAATTATAGCACGAATATTTATAACCTACACTTTAGAAATGCAGGAGCTCTTAATGTCATTGTTGTAGAGATTGAATTTTTCCCAAGTTCTTTTCTCAGATGTTTCTCATATATATATATGTATTGTATATGTATATGTTTTTCATAGACAATTGTTTATACATTTATAAAACAGCTAAAAAAATAAAAAAAAATATTTAGCTGTTTCATAATTATACAGCCCCTCTAAAACTGATAGTTCTGCATCCTGGTTACATAAGCAGTGGCATGAGGCTGTGTCAGGGGAAGATTTAGGTGGGATATCAGGAACAGGCTCTTCACCCAGAGGGTGGCTGGGCACTGGAAGAGCTCCCCAGGGAAGTGGTCACAGCACCAGGCCTGACAGAGTTCAAGAAGTGTTTGACAAGTTTCTCGGGCACATGGTGTGACTTTTGGGTGTCCTGTGCAGGGCCAGCATCAGTTCCTTCCAACTCAGGATAATCTATACATCAAATGTGTTGGTCAATCAAAGGCCACTGAAAAGGCATCTTATATGTAACAGGCTGTTAATTGTACTGTTTGATTTAAATACAAGGACCCACTGTAGAAAATTTGACAAATGAAAAACTGTTAAATGTAATTTGTTGGCTAAATTTTATTTAAAAGAAACTGTTTTCCTGGTTTTTTTTCCTAGACAGCCTTGCATGTGATCTGTTCCTGTTCTTCAATCTCCTCAAAAGCATATTATGAGAGAATGACTTCTCTTAGCTTTAATTCTCCTAGCCTAAGGATTGCTCACAGAAATGGCATGAATTAATATGTTATGACCTCAAATGGCGTGGTGCAGAAAGTGTGTTGTAGTCAGAATATGTTTAAACCCTTTAATGAGAGTAAGCAATGGTTTAACAATCATCAGCAAGATAAATTACTATATTTCTTGTAGTTTTAGAGCAGACTCTGTAAGGATGATGTGGCTACATATTTTTATTGTTGCATAGTCTTTTTAATGAGATCAAATTATTTAATTTCATGTCTATGTTCTCATGAGAAATGAATCTGAGTTTGTGTTTAATATATCTGTCTTACAGAAATGTCTGTCAAGTTGTGATGGACTACAAGTTAGGTGCATGCTGTTTGCTCCCTCTAGTAGTTTAATTTTTGCTAGTCAAGGTCTGTTGGTATGAAATTTGAGATTTTAAAGCATGATTATATTTTGTAAAATTTTTTCCTAATATAAGCCCGTGTTGATGATTCAGAAGATAATTATGATCAAAGGATATTTTTATGGGCAGAAAACTTGTGATACTGTTTCTTCACTGACTTCAATTTTGTAACCATGTAGTGACTCTTGTATTATTTTTAACATTTGTGCTGCTTTTCAAGGGGGCCAGAAATGTTTCATTTTGACAAAATCTATAAATACAAATTATCAGAGAGTAGTTAGCAGGTGTCTTTGGGATGTTCTCACTACAGAAGAGTGAAGTCACCCAGACTTCCTCCTCATCTTGGATTATTTGACCTGTGTCTGCTTTCTCCACACTCCAGTATATTTCTTCCTAGGCAATCTCTTTTTCTTGGAGATCTGACACGTTGCCCCTAAAGGACTGAAGAGCTTTTAGATGTAGAACTGTTTGCCCCCAGTGCTGTGGAACAAGCTGTGCTGCAAGCACACAGCACAGGCTGTACTGCTCTGAAATACTATTGTCTGTCTTTCCCCATCTGCTGCTAAAAGCATCATCACTTCCCTTCAGTCAGATTAGAAAGACCTACTATTTATAATAAAAAAGGAACAATGTCTACCAGTATTCTTACATCTATAACAACTTCATTTTTTCATAGCTCCTTCCATTTGAAAATTTCAGAGTGTCATAAACATAAGTTAATTCTAGTTTTCCCAATTATGAGTAATTTTATTTTTCCCACCTATAAGTACAAAGGGTTGGTCCTAAACCTAGACAGCTATCAGTGACAAAATGAAGGATTCTTACTCAGAAAATCTTGCTCTGTTGGGAGCACAAGTATCTTTTATAGCCTAATTACAGGTTACACAAGAATTAACTTTTGGACACTCTTAATAAAAGGAGATGTCTATTTCAGTAACTGCCTTCTAGTCAAACCAAGCTGCTAAAATGAAGTGTTAATGTTTAACAGATCTTTTTTTTGGTTTATTAGGTATGTCATTGTTTAAAATCAAAAAATAATACCCTTCAAATGCCTAAAAAACAAAAGTTTTACTTTTTATATTTCTTTTGTGTATTATATTTACATATAATGCTGGTACTGATGTAAAATAATTCACAGTGTAGATTAAATAAAGTAAGAAAATTAATTAATGGTATTGAAAATATCTTACTTTGAGAGTTATAAAATTGAAGTATATTTTTGTTTCTGAATGCTACAAATGATTATGAATTAAATATTAATAATGAAGTCTTTTTACACTATATGCAGATCCTTTAAACTTATTAGATTTGAGAGTCAAATAGTAGCAAGCTGAAGAGAAAATCTGCAAGGAGAGCTGTGCTCAAAGAGGTGTAGCATTTTAAGGAAAAATATAGATAACTCAAGTGGAATTACACAGGTGTAATTATCTTACTACAGAGTAATTTCCAATCAAACTAGAAACCAAGTATCTGGACTAGAATTCTACCAGGAGAAAAATGTATCTTCTGTGTGATGCTAAGAAGATAATATGAGAATTAAAAAAAAGTAAAAACCCCACTTTTTTTTTTTTTTTAATAAATTTGGTATCTGCTATTTTAATTTACGTAACATAACTCTTAGGTCAATGCCATAATATTTCTCATACATAGTAATTTTGTGCTTTGCAAGTATATTTTGCACAAATATATTTTGTGCAAAATGCAAATTTTGTGCATTTGAAATTATAACACTTTTGGTTGCAGACTTGTATTTAAAAAAACCCAACAAAATAGATTCCCATAGTCCAATTTTAAGTATTGCTTTGTCTTGTTGTTGGATAGTGCTGTGACTGATGTTATTTATTCCAGAATTATGTCTGAATAGGTGTGAGATTTATGAAAGATATTTTAGAAAATCTGTGTCTATACAGTCATCTAAAACAGTCACTGAATACTTCAATGAAAAGTAAAGGATGCAGAGAACAGTAAAACTGAATGCAGGATCCTAAAACTAAAAGGAATTGTGAGAACAAGCAGGACAAAGAGTATTTTCAATTTCTCCACATATATTAAAAAAGCCCAACTTTGTTAAGTACAGTGAGTACAACACAGAAATATTTTGCTTATTTTTTTCTGAGTTGAACAGGAAGGTTGACTGTGCAATCTGAAGCTCTAGAGGAAAACCTTAAAGAAGGAAGCCTCTTCTGCTTTAGCTTAGTGTCACCCTTCTCTGACAGTAGTTTGTTTGGCACAAGCCACATTCTGGGACAAAACATATCATGGATGAGCTGCAACCACTCCATCAGTCTTTAATTCCAAACTGTTAAAATCCTCTGCAAGCCTTAGGCAATATTTAGGAATTAATCCCTTGTCAGCCTCATGGTTTAACAGCTTGGGTTTTTGTAATGATATTCTCTATCCCCATGATTCGTAGTAGGCAGATTGTTTACTAAACAGATTAAAAACCAAGACAGGAAAAAAATGAGCCAAACCTCTCGTCTTTGAGATGACGCATAATTTTCTAAAAGGTAATGCTAAATGTTTTAATGGATTCAAAAGGAACTTGGACAAATCTGGGTGAAAAAAAAATCAAATTAAGCATGCTAAATACAAAGGGACCACCTTAGCTTTGGAAATCCTTTGTGGTGTAGGAGGTTGTAAAAGTACCCTGGAAAATTATCACTCTGGTTTTGGCCTTTTCTTCTGGAGGAAAACACTGCTGTAGAGAGAAAACTGGGCAGGATGGTCTGTTTTCTTTTTATTCCTACAATTTCTCTAATATATGTTCTCACACAAATTCTAACATGATTCAAAGTAATTTCTCAAATTCCACACCAGCGTCAGGTAAGAAACTTTAAGTCAATGCATAGATTTTTAGTTGCTTTAATGTTGTGAGAATTCTGAACACTCTGATTTCGAGTACTAATGTTGCTCTTAAAAGAAAATTACATTAATGCTGAATTGAAAGATCCTGTTCTTTAAATAATCCCAATGTTTAAACTCATTAGTAGATTTAGATTTTCAAATAATTTGAACCACAGTAAAAGAAAATATATAAATATACTGTAAATTGTTGTGAAGAGGACATCTGTATTAATAATGTTAAAAGTGTTGATTAGTCTATGTTGATGATACCAGATAACGTTAATGTGAGAAAAACTAAAAATATACAAATTTTTTAAGATGCTCCTGGTTTTAGAACATTTCAGAGGGAAGTTCAGACATAGGGGAAGAGTTATTGCCCATCTAAAAGTGAATTCTATTTGGTGGCTGAAGGCAGAATGAATCATTTAATACATTCTCAAAAATCACTGTGATGAACTTTCAAATCCAGTGTGGAGTATTTTTAAAGATGACTTCACAAAAGAATGTGATACTAGGAATATCTTTGGTAAAGAATAGCTTTGAGATTTGGAGGCTCTAAAATGTGTATGGCTCTAAAAGCCACCTGAACAATCTGGAAAAGTAAACAAAATCTTTAAAAAGATACTTTGCACATAGTACTGTGCAGGGTGGCACTCATGTTTGAATCAAACAAATAATCTTTCTAAAGATTTTTTTTTTTAATGTAAACTGAAGAGAACACCTGTAAATGACATTATGTTTAGTTCTAGTTTTGCCCTTACACTGAAATTAAGCAGTTTTATGTTACAAAGCGTGTTTTAAAACTGTATCAAAGTCAATAACGTGAACGGGTATATCTGGGCAATTTTCTTTAAATGTCTTGGATTTAGAATTCCCATTTGTGGGAATCCAGGGCTTCCCTCTGGCTGCCCTGGAAGGCCTGGGACCCTGGCAGGGGTCAGGAACCCCCCTGGACTGAGCCCCCAGAGACACTGTCTGTGATCTCTGTCCATGGAAAAGAGTTTTCAATCTTACAGGATGAATTACAAGCTCTGAGTGTTTAATATGAGTAATAATTAAGTGTGGCATGGGTGCA
Organism: Taeniopygia guttata; assembly: GCF_048771995.1. Classification (NCBI taxonomy): domain Eukaryota; kingdom Metazoa; phylum Chordata; class Aves; order Passeriformes; family Estrildidae; genus Taeniopygia; species Taeniopygia guttata. Next base: position 12,659,778 of record NC_133024.1, on the reverse strand, counting down.
AAAGTAAAATTTTAGGATTCTAGATTAGGGGTCCAAAGGGGACAAGATGGAGGAAATTGGATGTGTCTTGTCCTTTTTCTCCTTCTTCATGCCCTCCATGTTTCACTGTAGTGTTGGCATTTTTCTGTTGGTTTAGGCTGGGGACACACTGTTCAACGTAGGTGACAGATATTGGCACAATATTGTAAATATAGCACAGGTAGTTTCTGGTATATAATGTTTGTAACATCCCACTGAGGGCAGAGCCCCACACGCTGCCCTGCAGGACAGAGCTGCGGCAGGGCAGCAGAACATGTTAGAGATAAACAGAATAAACAACCTTGAAACCAGCACAGACAAATTATGGCTTCTTCTTTGGCAGTGGGGCTGACAGACAGAGACTTTCTACAATCTCGGAATCATCAATACCACAGATTCCGACACCCATTAGTACTTCACTGCATCCTGTGCTCAGCCATTAGACCACCAAATTGCAGATGAGGAGTGTTGAGCATTGGTGTACAGCTTAAAAAAAACCTGGGTAACTCAGTACAAGGTTGCTCAGCACAGGTGTTTGTGTAATTATGACGTATTAGAAAACCCCTGTGTTCAATAGCCTTCCAGCTGCCTAGAGAGTCAATTCCAGAAGTTTTTAGCAGAGTTGAATACCACTGAACAAGGCTGCAGCAATCACCTTTTAGAGGGAACATGGATATCTTACTTTCACAGGTCAAGGCACCACTCCCTTGAAAATGGTACTTGCATGTCAAGTAATAGACACAATAACTTCTTTCTCCACCTCCTTCATTAGCAGGCAAGTTAAAAAGAACTCACCAGGGAGGTGTTTGAGCAAATTCTGCAAAAAGAGGAAAAATGCTGCAGCTGAGAGAGTGTTTTAGGATCCCCCACCTCTGTGCTAAGGACTGGGGAAACAGGAGTCTAAAAAAAACTTGAATTAAAGTGTCCTGGGAATAGCAGAATGCTTGCCATTTATTTATACCAAAATGCAATCTAATTGCGATTTTATAGATTTCTGCATATGTAGGCAGAGGCTGGCCCAAAGAGAACATTAATAGCCCTCACCTCAATAAACACAAATGATGGAGTGTAGAATGAGCATGCCAATACAATTTCAACTCAAAGTCATTTCTCCTTAGAAGTCACTATAACTAGTTGAAGCTGTCTCCAAGCTATTTAGAAGACGTTTAAAATCATTTAATCACAAGCAAATGTCAGAGTATTTTTGCAATCAAATAAAATCTACCACTCTGTACCTTATGCACTTTTAAGGACATCACAGAAAATCTCAAATCTTAAGATGCTTCCAAAGTAAGAATAGTACATATTTTTAACCCCATTTCACAGACAGGAAGCAGACATGCTGTAATTGGAAAGAAACCACCCAAGATAATAAAACCACTTTGACTGAAATTTTCATCTGGCCAATCTTCTTGCTTATGATGGATAAGGAAGGACAGACTGGGACCTCTCCAGACATTTCTTATGCCTTTCCTCACCCTGCATTTGAGCTGGAGGCTGTAATTGTAAGAGTAGCCTGCCAGGGTCCCTTTTCCATGATGCAGATTTTAAGCCCATTGCAGATCCAAAGCATTGCAATAAATGGCAACAAACACCACAATTATACTGAAAAAGTATTTTGGTATTAATGCTTCTGTCTACTAACTTCAGCTTTCTTAATTTTGACGTGAAAAAATATAAATAATCATTCTTTGTTCATGATTTTAAATATCTAAGAGCTCACTTTGCCAAACCGGTATGCCAGTGTTTATTTAGTACTGAGAGCAATCCATATTTTAAATAGAAGAAAATTGAAATCTTTAGCTTCTACTTCATTGACAGTCCTGGCTTTCATCTGAGGAGACTGAAATGAATCTGTAATTCAGGATATGACTGTGCTATGACTGTACATGATGCCATAATGGTGGTCTCTTTTACTCTCTGCTCTTTCCCTTAGCTGATTTTTTTTCTTATTCTTCTTAGCCTTTACCTGCCACTGAGTGTCAGGCTATTAATGTTTTCCTAGGATTATGGCCAATGACAATTAAATATCTCTTCAGAATGATAACAGCTTGGCTAGTGACCATCACTCTTATTTATAATAAAGATATTTGCCTTCCTTCATGTACGTTATCTTACTCCTATCCACAGTGAAGTTCATTTGTTCTTTGTCCCATAGTTGATTGATACCTTGAAATCCACTGCAACTCCTGACAGTCACTTTTCATCACTATTATCTGAAAGAATTTAATATCACCAGAACACTTAGTCACCTCATTATTACCTTTTTTTTCTAGATCATTTCTGTTGAGCAGTAGATATCCCAGCAGAGCTCCCTGAGGGACTCTGCTGTTAAACCTCTACTTTTGTTGAAGCTGATCACTTAATCCTACTATTTAAGCTATTTATTAATTCATGAGAAGGCTTCCCCTCTTGTCCCATGACAGCTGAATTTCCCATGAGTTGAGATATTATCCTAGGCCATAGTGTTTTTAAATTCTTTACAGCAACTGTAACAAAACAATTTAGTACTTAATATCAAAATTCTCAGTCTATATATTACAATATTAATGTAAAAATAAAAGGCAACCGCTTCCACCCCCAAAACTCCAGCTGATAACACCAGAAAAACATTTATAATGTAAACTTTGAAAGAGTTAGCACTTTAAATTATGTGGCAAAGGTTCAAAACGAATTTAAGTTAGTTACCTGTATTATGAAGGGTGTTCTTGCATGTACTCCTTGGTTATTTTTAGTTTACCAATGGGATATTTTTCTGTAAATTAGAGATGAGTTAAAGCAAGACAGGAAGTTACCAGGCTGCAATATTAATGGTTGGTTCTGTGGAACTGAGTTCATTTTGGAAAACACAATTTACAGATCCTAAAAGCTAGTAATGAGATAATTGATGCAAAGCTGTAATATCATTTGGTCCCACTTGAGAGAGAAAACTTAATATTAAAATATTTTTGACTGACAACATTGCCATTTATCTTCCTAGCAGGAGTCAAGTGAGAACAATAAAGTGAGAAAAGGTCTCTGTGCTCCATCCGTATCAGCTGCCATTATACTTAAAAAAATGATGTGAACAACTCCAGTAAGACTGTTTCTCAGATTTTTTTTAATTTCAATACCTGTTGTGGAACTTCAATACACTGAAAGAATTTGAGAAGTTCTGTGGGTATGACACTTTGTGGACTTTTAGAAAGAAAAACCGAAAAGCTTAGCAATCCCAGGTGTCATCAATTCAGTCACCAAAATGAGATGGCTGTTATGTAAATTATGCAAATATGAGACTCAACCTCCTCTTTCATATTTGAGAAACAAAATATTTAATGATGTTGACATTTTTAATTATCATCAGGCCTCTGAGTTAACTCCTAAGTGGGATCAATGTTATTACATTGCAGGATCTCTGCAGACTCTGGTGGACATTTCTGCATCACATCAGATGATATAGGTATGTGCTAACGGTGTTTGAATATCTGAAACAACGGACAATAAAGAAATAGATTTTCAGAGTCACCAAACAGATAAATTAATAGTGAACTTTTAAAATGGTCTGATCTTTGGTAGTAGTCAGAATCTGACCATATTATGATGAATGTTTTTCCTATATCCTTTCCCATACCCCAACGTTACTTTAGATATAAGTTTCAAAAAAATATCACAAAAGTGCACTCTTGGGATAGAAATTTTATGAGAAAAGAAATATCATAACTCTAAACTTTTTAATTTAAATTTATGTATCTCTTTCACATCACTAAACTATATTGTTCCTTACATTTACTTAGCAGGCAGAAAATAAGAGTCAACTGATAGGCCAATCCAAAAATTTAATTTCAGCTCTCTCATTGGCATGCCTCACAGAAATTTCCTGATAGCTAAACCTCAGCTTTTCCATCAGCAAAAGAGGGATAACAGTGCTTAACTGAATCACAAAGCCAGTGATATTATTGCTGTTGTTTGTCCTATTTTGTAAGTAGATGTAATCATCTGTGTTACACAGAACTTTCTGAGAGGAATCTACCTATCTAAATGGAGATCTTAAAATCCTGAGGATTAATTAATTTATGTTTGCATAGTTCTTTGAAGCTGTGTAACACTATATAAATGTTAAATACTATCTATTCCTAGCCATTGACTATGACTTTTGATAGGTACTGCATATCTCAGTGCACATTATCACTACAGCCCAAGTCCTCTAAAACTCATAAAATTATTAGTTTTCCTGTTAATATTCTTTCTGTCCTCTAACCTTCATACTCTTTGCCTAGCCTGCTAAAAGAACTAGGTAACTACTCATAAAACCATTTCAGCCCTTTTAGTCTGTTGCTTTTACTGCACAGAAGCTCTCCATCTTACTTCAAAGTTCAAAAAACCCCAAACCAGCAGAGAATGACCTGCATGCTGACTTGGCGTGGAAGGGACACAGTGTGTGGCAGTGAGCTCCTGTGGGGAAAAAGTAATGATTCATATGGGACAGCGATGTGCTCCTGCATATTTTAGGGAGAATCAACAGGGTGACATTGGATTCTTGGAATTGAGGAGGCTAATATTGTGATTTTAATATATACACTCTGGCTAGGTGTCAACTCTGTATATATATATATATATATATATATATATATATATATATACATATACACAAATATTCAGTTTGTCTTATTCAAACTACACATTTTTGCAGGAAAGTGCATAGCAAAAGAAGACCATTGAAATCTTTAGTTTCCTCTTCATTAGTAGCAATAGTTGATTTCACAAACTCTCCAATATATTTTTAAAGCATCGTAATTTCCAGTTGTACTAAGCATGGAGAATTGACAGAAAGGGCATTTATGATCTATTAATATATGACTATGAAAAGATCACATATTTATCCTATTTTTAAGGATTAAGTGATTTACAATGCTCAGGTCACTATCCTATCCTATATATTACACTATCCTATCCTATATCTTAGCTGTCCACTTCTACATTTCTGAGCCTCCAGGTCCAACCTCATGCCCTAACTAAATCCTGACTCCTTTTTGAAGTGGATCTGGAAAAGCTTTAGCCCTTTCTTCTCCTGAACAGCAGCTCCTTTTCTGGAAAGAATTTTGGGCACAGTTGGAACTTGAGGGCACATTTCCAACAGCGCCAGTCTGGCTGATTAGGAACGAGGGGCTTTCTGTCACACACACCTGTCACTGGGGATGGATTGGGTAACACTTTCATAGTGTTACCTGCTTAAAAACAAGGGGTAAGAATGATTGTCCACTGCATAGCAGTGACAGAAGAAGCCAAGTGACCTAGTGACCTTGAAACAAGGACTGTCTGGAAATAATTCTGTTACCTGCAAGAAAGCTCAGGCTGGGATTGAAAAATTTCCTTGCAAGATTTCCAAGGAAAGTAGAATCCAAGAGTTCTTTTTATTTTCAGTGGAAAGAAGGTGCACCCAAGTGTTGTTCCCTTTGCTGCAACTTGAACAATTCACAGAAACTTAGCTGCTAATTGTGACATGAGTTTTTGACTCAGGTTTCTTCACAAGAGTATGAAATTGTCCTCTAGCAATGCTACTTGTATATATCTATGAAACTAAGGCAGAGCTCCTTTCTCTACTAATACTTTTCCCCCTTGGGATCACCCTCTGACACATTGCAAAGACAGATTTCTTGGTTCATCGTTTTCTTCCTCTGACAGGGAAAAAACGTCTGTTTAAACCTTTACTCTATATAAATCTAAAATACCAGTGCCTCATACCCTGGCTGTACAGTGTGTTTCTATCATATCCTTTCAGAAATATCCTAAAGTGTGGTTTAATCTCATGAAAACAGGTAATTTGGCCATTGGTGATTCAGTGTGAAGGGTATCCTGAAAATTTTGATTGCTCCCCTTTTTATTTATCTTGGTGGGACAGATTAGAGGTTTCACAGATAGCAATCATTCCTCACATTAGTTGTCTAGCAAGGAAGGAATGAAATCTGCTCTATAAATTTGAAGGCTTCCTTATCTGTTGCTGTAACTCAACTTTTTTTTCCTTCTACAAAGTTAAGGGGATCCTAGTGAAATTCCTGAAAGTGAAAGCCAAGTAAGAGAGGAAGGACCTTGTTGTGTTCTGTAATAATTCTCAGGGAAGTACTTATCACATGTATTGCACAACTCCACTGATGTTTTCAGCACTAGGGATTAGTTTAACAACATAAAATTCTTGAATGAGCCTGTTTAAGTAACTACTGATAAACACAGACTCAGACACAAAAAAAATAACCATTTTCTAAAATATATTGCCCTTGTTTAAAAGCAGCATTTTTCTTTTAATTGGGGATTGCATTACTTGCTAAATGTAGTAATTTAGTTAATGAATACATAAAGGAATATTAATGAACAATAACTAGGAAAAATATTAATGCCTTTTTCTAGTATACTGGAGGGAGAGTGTGACAAATTAGTAAAAGGCTAGTAGATGTCTGTTCCTTCATTGATATTTGTCCTCATATAGCCATAACTAGATAAACTATCCATTTATTTATTGAAATTAATGACAGATTTTATACAATTGGGATTTTTATCTTGGTTGTTTGTGGTTTTTTCCCCCTAGATATCCTATTAGTATACCTTTTTCAAAATAATCTACACCCACATTTACCAAATCTACTGTCATTTTACATAAATCTAGCTAGTAAATCTTAGTGTAGTGGTAATGCCAATAAACACCAATGTAATTAAAAATGTGGTCCATAGATTTCTTCTCTATTTAAAACCCTTTGACAATTTCTTAGTTATCTGGTTTCGCAAATGAACATCTTATCTACCCTTCTTGTTTTCCTAATATCAGTTGTTGTGAAAGCGAACACTTGCAGATTCCAGTTTTGAACAGCAATTTTAACACAGCTTTTATCTGTCCTTCTGAATTTTCCTTTCATTTCTTTTTGAATCTGTATTGCACTGTTAAAAAAAAATCATCTTTTTCAGAAAGAAATGTACTGAGTTGATATATCTGCACTCTTATAACATTCATAGCTTATAAAATACTGGCCTTGTGATTACTAACTCCCTGAATAACCACACTCAAGTCCAAGGCATTGGAAAGAAACATGAATCATATATATCTGACTATAGCATTTCAGTGAAAGGCTGACTGGTTTATGCCCTGAAGCCCATGGATTCAATAGATGTCTTTCATTTAAATGAGTTTTAGGTCAGATCTACTATGGCTGCACAAGCACTGAAAAATCAACAGCATTTTTTTACTGGAGTGAGTAGCCTGCTTAACATGATGAATATCATATACCACGTAACTAAATCTGTAAGAAATGCCTGAGTTCTGTTGCCCATTTAAACAAAATCAAAGGTACTTTGACAGAACTCAAGTGGACAGAAAGCTGCCTCAAACTGAGTATGTTAACTGGAAAACTGAAAACATCAGTGTCACTTTTATCACTGAAGCAGAAATTGCAGGGTTTGGGAAGAGATTTTTAACACTTTATATCTCAAGAACATAAACATCATTGAAAGACTTTTCTGCTTGGTCACAGATATTCTTTATGAAAGATTCATGTGTATTTTTTTACCACATTGTATTTTGTAGCATGAAAAGCATGGGTGGGAGGTGCAGGGATAAAATCTTTCCGAAAATATCCCTTCTTTTACTTCACCCCCTGCTTTATCTGCAGGCCTCAACTTTTTGGACATAATTTTTTTCCCAGCAATTCCTTTCTCCTTGTTCCTTAGCAATGCCTCTGTCCTTGACTGCATTTTTGTCTTGGGATCTGTACTTTTTTATTTTTGGTGGACTAAATGTCTGCTTTGTTCATATTACTTGCAGGTTTAAAATCTTTCTGGGTCAGCAAACCTAGAAGAAATGATAAAACTTTGTCTTTGGGGACAGCTCTGAGTTCTTAGATCTGACCCTACAATGAGAATATCAAAGTCAGTGACAGACCAAAGGAGTAAAGAAGATATTGTGAAATTGACTTTCTTTGATGGTATAATATAAAAAAGAAAATAGACATTTAACCAAGCACAAAACACTTGCCAAAAACTTAGAAAAATCCAGAACTTTATTCTCTGGAACATTACTGAACTCATCTTTCATATTACTTTATACTTTTGTAAACTTTCCAATTTTTGCTGCTAATTTTCAAGAATGAGGTGGTCTGGAATATTCGTCTGTGGTGCCTATCAGGATTAGGTATGGCCCCATGGGAAATCAGTAGAAGTTTATGACTGCTAGTGTTATTTTCTACACTTAAAATTTCTAAGTCTGTGGACAACACTGAACAAAATCTGGGATGAAACGGACTATAAACCCTTTTGAGTGTTCTAGAAAGATGATGTCAGAGACTACAGAATAGCCCAAAGAGCAATACCTTACAATTCTTTGCAAAAATTCCCATGAAAACCCATCTCTGCAAGGTGAGAAATATGGGATAAATGCACCCAAGTTAAAAAGGAAGACTAAAGAATAATCTGTCAGGAAGAGAAACCTGTTTTCCTAACAGAGTGGCCATCCTTACCCAATTCCTTCCAGAAGCAGCAGGGTCTCTCTATCTCCTCAGGCAGTAGCAGTGAGGCTCCAGGGCAGCTTGCAGAGGCAGAAATGAAGGAGAATAATGGTCAGATCATTAAAGAAATTAATTAAATGCCAGAAACATGGCAGCATGGAAGTGAGACAATGGGGCTGCCTTTTCTGCAGGAGTGGATTCCAGCTCCTCAGACTGAATTACAACCTCAGATCCCAACATGACCCATGGAAACAGGAGCTGGGAAAAGCTCACTGAAGAAGGAAAGCACCTACCAGCAAAAGGGAATGATCAAGAGAAAAGATGTTCGGATCAAAGGAGCAAAGACAACCAGGACTGACATGATTTCCCCATCAGTGATGGGAAAAAAAACCAAAAAACTGGCTGGGAAAAGAAGCACCTTCAAGCCCTGCTGTGAGAGAAAAGGAGTTTGTAAAGCCCTGTAGCCAGAACTGCCAGCCAGATCAGGTGTGTTGCTCATAAATTGTTGAGTTATATTTTTTGAGGGAAATGTTGAGGGAATAACAGATTGAGGAATTGCCTAAACATTGTAATTACTAATGGGAAAACAGCAGAGCTCAGTGTTTCAACTTGTGATGTGAGAAGTGAGAAAACTTCTCCAGGTTGACTCCAGCCTCTTCCACAGATTTCTTGTATGCCCAATTTTAATCCTCCTTGCTATCTAGGAAATGGGGACAGGCAATAGCTTGACACATGTCCTTTAGGTATAATAAACTCTATAAACTCTATAAATAAACTTTAGGTATAATAAACTCTATAAACTCTATAAATAAAAAAAAATGTCCTTTAGGTATAATAAACTCATCAGAAAATAGGGCAGAGATAAAAGTCATGAAGTGCATTTCATGAGAGTTTTTGTAATATGGTGTAAGAAACATTCATATCCAAATCCTAAAGAGTAAATATCATGGGGTTTTTTTTCGGAAAAAAAAGCAGATTTTCTTGACATAGGAATTTAAAATTTTCTCTCTAGCCTATCTGGGATCATATACAGAAACTTTTAGGGAATGAACATCCAATAATGGGTATAAAAAGACCCAAAAACATTATTCTGAATCATCTGTCTATTTTTTTCTTCTCTTAAAGCTGTGAAAAGGAGATATACTTAGGACTGTGTGCCTTTTACATCCCATCTATATTTTTCCAATTAAAGGAAAACAAATCTGCTTTTAAGCTATCACAGGGAAAATAATTTCCCTCCACAAGATGGCTCCCACAGTGAGAAACTCCAGGCTCTGAAGATTCCTTTTTTTAGCTCTTCAGAAACTAATCCCAAATCATATGGTTTAATCTGTTTACTTATAGCTCCTGAGGATTGATGTTTAGTAAATATTAAAAAAAAGAAAAAAAAAAAGTTTTGTTTTCTTTTATGCTGCAATTATTCCGTGATGCAGGATAGATAAGTTTGTTATTGCAATTGCTCACAATATGGGGAAAATATCTTGATGCCTGTTTTGATTATTTTTGCCAACTGTGTATTTTTTTTCTAAAAAATCGAATACAAGTGGCCATTTCATGCCAGGGATGCCTAATAAGAACTCCCCACTGAAATCAGTGAGAAACTATGACTAAAAAATCAATGGTTACATATGATCCAAGTTGTTTTATTCTAGAATATTTTATGACAGTCTTTGGGGATGTAGTAGCAAAAACGAATTCTGGGTATTAGCTTCACAGACACAGGGTTTTTATGATTTTTCAGTGACAGAGTTTCATGGAGCTTAGCAGATTAAAGGGAAAAGAGTCATCTAAGAAAATATATAAAACCAAACCTGTAGAATGAGAGTTTTATGACTGTAAGAGTGTTTACAAGCATCCTACCAGGAAAGTTAATACCCTTTGCTCCTGATGCTCCAGAATAGTTATGCACATATTCACACTAAACCATATCTACAAGGTTGAAACTGTGAGAGAAGATTGAGCCACGTGGTTTTGTCTTGTTTTGCTGTTGGTAAAGAGCACACAAAAAGGAAACAGAAATATACCTTGATACGAGTGAGCCCTGACATTCTGGTTTTGAGCCTTGAGCAGCAGAAACAGATACAACCAAGTTTTGCGTACTTGTAGCTAATTAGGTTTTTTTTTTGCATACCAGCAGTACCTGGGGCTTTCCATCACTGTACACAGAAATTGCACTTGCAATTGTGTCAACATCTGTCTCCAAAGGAGCTGAGAGGCTGAGGATGAAATGCTTGCTGTGTTTACCTGCATCTCACCTAGGCTAAAAGTACATTGAAGTACCAGTGTTGCTGCATTTGCACATCAGCCAAGGAACTACGTGGTAAGCAGTTATTTTGTTTTTAATCTCAGGAGAGTGTTTTATTTTTCCTTCTCATACTTCATTAATGGTAACTGTGCAAAATAATTTCTTCCTTTGAGCTTATTGAGAGTTGCTACACAGGATTCTGGAAAAGTCCCATGTAAAGCAAAACCAAAAAGATTTATTTTTTTCCTTTGGTTTTGAAAAAAAAAGAAAGAATATACAGGATTTTGTACATTTCAAGAGGAAGATATTGAAAGTGGATGAAGGTCATTTATTAGTTTAGAAGAATTTATGATAAAATGTGTGCTGATGTTTCCTCTGACTCAAGTTACCTTCTATTTAAGTGGCATATAAATGAGCTTTAATTAACCTGTTTGAAAATGATAGAGAAATAGAGAAAGACCCAGTGCCAATTTAATAACTAATGCTCCTATTATGCATGCTTGCAGGAAAGCCTGTGGGAGAAAGAAAAAATCACTGGGCATTTTGTAATGTTCACCTTGCAAAGCTGTGTTCCCCCAAGCCTTATGTATTCAAAAATCTGTCATGCAAAAATGATGCAAATCTGTAGTTTACATAGGATGTATAACCATGGTGTTTGGTAGAGCTTGGGGAACTTCCAGCAAAACACAGTTTAATTGGAAAATGCTATTTCATTGAACCTACAATCTTTTGCTCCAGATTTCTACAGCTGAACAAATATCCAGTGCTCTTAACAATGAATCTGACAAGGACATCAGTTTTACTGAAAACTGGAAGGCTTTGGAAGGTTTGTGAAAAATCATCAACTTTTTATGTTCTTTTATTTTGTATTTTTATTTTTCTGTGAGTAGGAATTGTGCATTTTCTCAGTTTGGATATTGGCAGAGGGATCGTGTATCACCAGCCTAGCATGGGCCCACATTTGTAAGTACTGTGTTTCCCACACAGTAGGGGAAAGTTAACAAAAACCCAAATAACTGGAGTGATATGTAATTAATGGGGGGCTGGATGGAGTGGAGGAAATGACATATTCTGTTCTTTCACTTTTGTATGTGACAGAGACATATCAGCTTTTTTAGTATCCCAAAAGCTGAGGATGTACAGGGCAACAAAGAAATGGGCTCAAAGTTCTGAATGAGACTCTGATTATCAGAAATATTGATTAGATGGAGCAGGTAAGGAAAGAAACTTTTAGTAAGATTTTTTTTCAAGGAGTGTCACTGAAGAAACCCTTTCATAATTTTTTCCCTAGTATCTAATGATGCTGTCAATTAGAAGCCTTTACAAAGCTTAATCTGAAAGGTGTGAAAATTTCTAGAGGGAAATTATATTGGATTATACTCTGAGGTGAAAGTGCTATGGAGGAATGAGAGGAAAAAGCTATGGCAAGGGGAAAAAAATAAAAAAAAAAAGAAGAGGCAGTTGTAAGAGTTAAAGTATATACCTATTATGTCATAAAGCGCTGCATTATGTTAAGCAGTTCATAGTTTTTTCCTGAATCTGTGACATTATTTCAAACTATAAAAACCTCAGAAAAAAAAAAACAACCTTTTTTTTTTTTTTTTAGTTATAAAACAGTTTCATATTAAAAAAGAATAATGGAAATTGTAATTCATGCACAAATAAAGAAAACAGAACATGGCAGTTGAGAGAGATACACCTGAAAAATTAATTATAGCTTATGTTTTTTTGCCAACACCTCCTTGGACACCTCAGGCTTTATTACACTCAGACTCCAGGGAAAAGAATTTCCTGGGTATTCTAGAAAACACTTAATGAAAAATAGGGGTCTGGTCCAAGTGTAAAGGCAGGGTTTAAGAGAATACTGATTGTTTAAGAAAAAACAATCAGTATCTCAGTGATCTGTGTTTTGCTAGGGAATATGTATCTGAAGTCTTCCAGCTTCTTTGAATCAGTAATCTCAAATACCTAATCCTTCCAATAAAGAAATCTACTGACATGTAGGAAGGGTTTACTGAACTGTAGTTGCATATATTTCTAAATGAAACAGTAGATCACCTAAAGTCATTCAGCAATTTATGAATGTTAATGACAGTTTTGTTCACTCAGTTGGGATTATAGTTCTTCTACTAATATTTTTAGAGATGGATTAAACACTTATATAAGATATTGTGCTGGTTTGGGGTGTCTAGAGCTAATTTTCTTCACAGTAGCCGATAACTGGTTGTATTTTGGATTTGTGCTGGAAACAATGTTGGTAATTCAGGGATGCTTTCATTGCTGCTGAGCAGCAGTTGCACACTGCCAAGGCCTTTGCTGCTTCCCACCTCATCAGCAAGTGGGCTCAGGGAGGGGCACAAGGAGATGGGAGAGAACACAGCCAGGACAGGTGACCTCAGGGGATATCCCAGACCATGCTCAGCATACAAATCTGGGGGAAGAGGAAGGAGCAGGGTGACCTTCAGAGTGATTTGTGACTCTAAGTCACCACTAGACACAAAGGAACCGTGCTCTCCTTGGGAGGGTTGAACCCCTGCCTGCCCATGGGAACTGGGCAGTGAATTCCTTGCTTTGCTTTGCTTTGCTTGTGTGCAGAACTTTTGCTTTCCCTATTAAACTGTTTTTATCCCAACCCATGAGTTTTCCAGCTCTTTCCCTTCTGACTCTCCCCACCCTGCTGGGGCCAAGCTGAGCTGCTGACTGGGGTTAAAGCACGAGAGAACAAAGGGCTCAAGGCAATGACAGAGCTGATTGGGATGTGCTGGATAGAATCCATAGCTGGTTTTGCTGTTCAGCTCTTAATGGACAGCTCCTGTGCTTGCCATGGGGCTCCTTTGCCTGACTGTGAGAACCTGGTGCTTGTTAGGGGTGATTTTTCCTTTCATTGCTTGCTGCAGTGCTGTGCCGCTGAGCACCCCACTCTGCTGGGACCGGGAATGTTTTGTGACAGCAGTGGGAGCACATGGCCAGTGCTTGCTGTACAGGAACTCCAGTGTGAGCTCCAAAAGTGTGTCCTTTAATGGGAATTTTATGAAGTAGTGTTGAGTTAGTGACCTACACAGAGTACAGAAGATGCCAGCAGTATCTGCTGCAGATGGAGTTCATCAGTTAATTGAGACATGTCTGTACAAACAGGTTCTGATGATGCCCTGAGAAGAGTGAGCTGTTGGAGAGATTCAAAGGTCCTTTATCTGTGCTGGTGGCTCTTTGAGACAAGTAACAGAGTGTGAGAGAGGAAAACTGTTTTCTCTCAATTTGTTCTCAATTAGAATGAGTTGAAATATATGGGAAGTATAAAACAATTTACTCTGTATTCTCCTGAGATCAATTAGCTAGAAATCTTGAAAACTTTTATTAAAAATAAGTATAACAAATTATTCTTCTTTTATTAAAAAGAAGTATATCCTCTCACACCACTCTCCTTTTCATGTGTATCCTCTGTACCAAAGATTTAACTTGTCTATTACTCCTTCATGAGTTTAATGATCTTTTTCATCACACAGAATGTTACTGCATCATACTTTGTTGTTATTGGCCCACTTTGTGCAGCTTTATTTATATAGCTGTACACAGATATGCATGTCTATTGAATTTATATAATTACACACAAATGTCCTCTTTCCTCAGAATACCTCCCACATTGCATTTTTTATAGCTGGATTTATGTGGAGGGAAAAAGATTCACCACCGAATTAAAATACCTTCATTTTGACCTTTAAGTCTCATCTAGATCTACAGAAAGACTTCTATTTACCTGAAAATATTCTGTTTCCCATGTGCTTAACATTGCCATTGTTGTTATGGAATGCATGAAAGAATTTGAGAGATATTAAGGTTTAAATTTTACAAAATTCTTATTATAGTTTGTTGCTTCCATTTGAGAATAATTATTCAAAATATATCAAGCTTTGCACACAAGTAATTCAACACCCAAAATTAGAAAATAAGTTAGAAGATTCATCAATGGATCTGTGCAAAAATATTCAATTATTTTGTTGTTTGTTGTAAACTAGCACCGTTTTAGTCCAATGTAATAAACATTCATAGTTAACAGGTGATTAAGATAATACTAACAATACACTGTTCCAATTTATTAATTTTTTTATTTCTTTACCTTTTATGCCATATTTTTTTCAGGAATAAAGTTTCCAAAATGGAAAATTTTTCAAAAATAATTTCAGAATTTCCCCTTAGCCAACTTCTTTATTTTCAATTTTGAGGTACAGCAAAAAAGCTAATAAAAGATAATCGCTGGCAAAGCAAGGTCTAGGTAAATAGAGTTCAGAGTTGTAATAATTTGCCAAAGCCACCCCATATTGTATTTTCAACAAAGAAAAAAACTTGTATCTGAAGACAACTGGGGAAAAAATTATAAAACTTTTGAAATGGCTTTTGCTCTATTTATTTGTTTAATTACATATTAATTTACAGCAACCTGAGACATAAACACATACTTTCATAGAATAAAAGGACCTCAGGAATTTCTTGTCCAATCTTGTGCTTACGCCTGTGCAGCTTTGTGGTCAGTTTATGCTGCTCAAGATTTGATTCAAACATTTTCAGATTTTGAAAACCTCCAGAGAAGCTGCCTCCAGCATCTCAGGGCAGTTGCTCCAACATTTTATTGTCCTTAGAGGGAGGAAGAAAAAAATTCTCATCATATATGATTGGAAAAAAAATCTTTTCAAATTTTATGTAGTTTTCCATGTTTCAGAACTCTTTGCTATTTTTCACTGACTGATCACAAAAGCAATGAACATGCAAGCTGACTCTGTATCAGAGCACTTATTTTGCCTAGATAAATTTTTAATTGTTTGTTTGTTATTGTACCTGTGTATCCAGCATTCTATGCTTCATGTCTTAATTTTTGAGAAAGCACATCTAGAAATGGCCATAAAGTTGTATTTTTCTTACTCCACATCAATATAAACTGAAGTACAGAAGGAAGTAGATAACTCCTGAGGACACCTTATCTTGGAGTACAGCTTAAGACCATACAGTATCAGGAGTACAAAGGTATTATTATTTATTTAATTATCCTGAGAAATGGGCTGCAGCAATTAAAGGCTGCTTCAGTAACTTTAAAACTCCTAATTAAGGACGGCAACCCAGGCAAGTTCAAGCAGTTGCTGTTAATAGGAAGAAAAACATTCAGAAAGCTGTTATTTATTACATTGTCTGTTTTTGATGAATTTGAATTTTTCTTGAATTTGAAGAATTTTTCAGGGAAGCCAGGCAGAGATGATTGCTGATTAAATAGTTGCAAAGGAGCACTGGGAATTCTGAGTTGTGCTAGATTCCACATACAGATGGAACATACAAGCAATCTGGCATTAATTGAAAATGTTAAATGTGGAAACTGAAAAACTTTCAATCCATCTCAGGAAGCAAAGCCAGGGTTTAACATTTGTTGTGGGGAAGGGGACATGAGCAGCATCTCTGTTGGGTTATTGCAGACAAAGAGTTCATATGGCTTTGTCCAAGACCAGCTACCAAGGGAATTCTGTAGGAACAAGACACCCCTATAACATTAAACCTAAAAACTTTTACTCAGCCTCCTAAAATTTTTGACTCTGGGACTTGCTTAGCCAGTAAACTGGTTGGACTTTTCTTCTTTTAATTTGTTTTAACACCCTATGTTGAGTACTCAGCATTCAAAACATCAAATGCCAAGGGACATTGCTTCACATATCATGGGAAAACCTGACATCTAGTTTGACTTTTAGTGGTCTATGGAAGGATCACTGTGGTTTTCCAAAGGCAATTAGGCCTTGGGTTTGAGAAAATCTCCTCCCAAAAGACAAATGGGATTTCTGTACTTGAAGCAAACAACACTGTGGGTGTTTTGTTACATTTTAATGATGCTTTTTTAGCTTGGGGTATAGAATGTATATTTATCTTGCTCAAAAGTGCCATGTAACTGATTACTATGCTGTCATGATTTGGCTTTAAAGATCAATTTGCTCTACAATCATCTTAGAAATTGGCCAAAAGACTTTCAGTAGGATTTGTATGTGTCTTATTTCTATCTGTATCTGATCTTAACAAATTACAAATAAATCCTCGACTTGGAATATATTGTTGTAAAGAGGAGCTGAGATTACCCTGACGTGTTTTCTGTTCAGAAGTGTAAATCAAATCAGCTACTCAGCACTAGGAATTTCAGAAATTGACACACTGTCATCTCTGGGGAAATATATTTTATGGCAGGTTCTCTGACACATGTAAACGTTTTGGCTTAATGCCATTATCTAAATAAAGGCATCTTCTGCTGTATTAGATCCCCTGTGATATCTAAGAAATCCACAGGCGGCTGGCAAATATCCACATTGGAACTGTGGAGGCTCTTTAGGAGAGGAAAATCATGAGTCCAGAGATCACACCAAAGGGCATCCCAAAGACACTAAGTCCTTATGCTTTGGCAAGTAGGGATATTCAGTAGGAGATGACAATGAACAACATTTTTGAATATTTGTCCTTTAAGCAATGGCATTGGGATTCCTGTCCTAGGAGGATGTGGAGGCAGACAGCATCATCAAGTCAAAACATGAATAATAGAAATTTGAAAGATTATACTGAACATTATTTTACCTCTAGAAACTTTGATTTACACATTTTTAAGAGCTAGATTTCCCCTTCTGGTTTTTTCCCCCATTCCACATATTTTCTTCTGTGGGCTCCCTGAGCTGTTCCATACAATCCTTCATTTTAAAACAGATTACCTGCAGTCTTACAGCAAAAAAAAAAAAAAAAAAAATTCTCCTGTTACTAAAGCTCCTCCCTGTTCAGCTAGCTCACATAGGATATGGACATATGTGGGTCTCAGATTCAATCAAAGAAAGAAGCTGAGAGTTTCTAGCCAGGCAAAAAGCCTGGGAAAGGGCTGGGAAAGAATATAAATAATTCTTTATCTCTCTTGTTGTTCACATTGTTTATAGTTAAGTTCTATCACTGTGTGTCAAGCACTTTGCACCAATGGTTGGGTTGTTTTCACTTCAGAACCAATGGATTTGGTCTTTGCGAAGCTCTGTATAAAAGAGCGGTGTATTTTGAATAAATCGGAGTTTTACTCTCAGCAGCCTTCTGAGTCAAGTCTATTCATTCCCGTCCTGCCTCGACAGCGACAGACATATTATTGGCATTTAAGTGAAAAATCTGTTTAATAAAAGTATATTCATTCCATGATGCTCAGTGGCTAAGTTAGCCAAATGATTCCAATTAATTTGCCCCTTACTTTGCAACGCAATTCTATAAATAAAGAGCTATTCACACAGACAGAAGAAATACTCCCCACTTTCATTCAATATGAAGAAGAAAAGTATTAAAAATATATGACAAAATTGATGTTAACTTAAGCATGGTTAAACAATTTGTCCTGGCCAAACCACAGCTTTAAAAGAAAGGAATTGCTGAGAACCACTAGGCAGCAGCATAATTGACTTTTGGTGGCTTCAAAAGACCATGAACACCCCTAATAGTTTTTGGCAGTTCCAAAGGCATTTATCATGATCAATGTGCAATATTAAATAAGTCTCCTTCAAAATGAATATAAATTCAAACTGTATTTGCATCTCAGCCTTCTGGTGACATGAGGAAACCACTTGAGTTTCACTCTCATGGTTTATGACATCCCTGGAAGGCTTTGATGGAATTATAGCCTTATTAAGTACAGTTGGGGTACATTATTCCTTAAATTATTGCAACTACAAGTCATTATTCCCCCTAGAAATTAGAACTTGCTGTACTTTCATCAACCATGTAATCTTGAAGTAAGTTGGGGGGAATTTCAACGTGGGAGGACATCTGCTTTTTAATTTCTGTCACTACTATACGTTCACAGCTTGGAAGAGTTGTTAGCATCTAATATTAACAGCCCTCAAACTTCTTTGTTTGCTTTAAGGAACACTATTCACAACAATTTATTTTAGTAATCACTGATGTTTATACAGATTTTAATGGAGATTGAAAATCAAATTTTTAACCTATTTTTTTAATTTATATTTATATCAGTTTCAGGACTAGTGCATGTATTGCAAGTTGAATATTTCTGTCATGAGCAAGTCTGACTAGGAGGAAGGGCAAGGAGCATGTACTATTTTCTAGTTAAAAGAAATGAACCCATTTGGAAAAAAAATGCATGGTGTTTATAAAGCATGCTACTTTTCCTCTCTATTGATATTTTCAGTCATCACAGCCTTATCAGCTTAGTTAGCTTTGTGTATTTTTTTCTTTCAACAGTTTTCACACTGCTTAGGCTTTTAAATAGTGGAAAGTATTATTCAGTGCTGCATACTGAAAAGAAAACATGTTAAAGAAAACATATTAAAGAAAAGTCCTTAGCGTAGCACATATATCATTAAACCTGACAGAGCTGAAGGCTTTTGTTCTCTCTCTCTTACTGTTTTTTTGGGGTTTTTTTTGTTATTTTATATACAACTTTGAGAACTATATCAGGTAGGAAAAATTCTCATCCTGTTCTCCCATAACATACTGTAAAAAATATCTAGTTATGACAAAGAAAAAATAAAATTTGTCACCACATTGAATGACTAATATAAAATTTTGTGGGATTATGGAAAAGATGGAGTCCCTCTTTTAAGTGAATCTTAGAGAAAGAAGAATCCTTGGTTACTCAGAAAAGCAAAAAAACATTTATTTGCATCTCCAGCAATGGGTTAGAGAGGGTACTAAAGAAACAGTTTGAAGGACATATGGAAATTCTAAGGTGCTATAAGGATTTTGGGAGAGGTTATATTTTTATCAGTATAGCAATCTTGTTACATCCATGTGAATAACTCTGTCTTAAAAGCATATTTGCTATCTTTTATTAATCACTGATACTATTTCCAATGTTTTTGTTAATATATTTTACATTCAAAAATTTAAGACATGGGCACAAATCTCTGAAGGATTACAGTAAAAATGATAATATTTATCAAAGATGAGATCTTAAAAATGTAGCATATTGGTTTAGCTTAGCTAGATTAAATATTATTTAAAATTCAAGTGCTTACGAGTAATGCATACAGTGTCAGTGGAGGGGGGGTTGAGTTTGAATTATTTTTTAAATGAAATAATATTTTAATTCACCTTGAGGGCTTGTTCTTAAATAAATGGTGGCATGAAATATTATGGAGCAATACACACAGATGGGCTGCTGTTTAAAATTCCATGAATGGTTTGCTGATGTTTCCACACTGGAGATGGTTGGCTCAATAGAAATGATGTGTTGTGCCTGATATTAGAATCATATTGAAAGACAAATAAGTACAGTAGAGAAATTAATGCATTGCTATGGTGATGTAAAACTTTGTCTTCTTCTATTAAGGTAAGACAAATGTGATGGAAAGAATTTTTCTAATACGTACAACTCAAAAAATATTTTACACCAAGATGTACTGGGGTAATGCCATAACCATCACTAATGTATAAAACCCAGAGAAAGTAATGATCCGTATTAAATTCCATGTGCCAGCTATAAATATCAACAACAACACAGAAAGTAGACATCTTTTTATCAGTTGCATTCTTTAAATCTAATTATGCACTGCTTAGTATTATGAATGCACATAAATTTGCCTTTCAAGACTTACACATTTTAGATGTAAAGCCCACTACAAAAGCATGCTCAGAGTCATGGGGAAAGATGAGAGATAACAGGAAGTATTTAAAAGGAACTTTTCTGGTTATGGTAGACTTTTATATTTAATGCAATTAATATGTTAGAAAAATTAGAAATATAAATACCACCAGATGCTCATAATATATCTTCAATAACAACACATAAATGAATTATATGTGGCCAGGCAGAAAACATGCTGAAGGCAATACTCACAGGGCTGTCATGGTGAGAGCTGTAATGGATAACATTTTTGGGATAGAGTGCTATGATTTTGTTTTCCACAGCTCTATTTGTCAGTTTAAATTTAGCCTCTCTGAAATTCCATTGAACTAACCGGTAAGGTTGGGTAACATATATTTGCAATTAAAAAAAAACAAAAAACCAAAAAACCCAGCTAAAAGATATTTCACTTTTTGAAGTTAATTGTGGTAAGTCAGCAAAGAGGGAGACAAAGGTCACCATGACATGAATATTACCAAGGTCCCAAGTCCAAGATCTTTTTTCCATTACTCAACACAAGAAATGAAACTTGGTCTTGGTCTTAAATATGTGACCAAAATATTATGTTATGCTTTTCAAACTCTTACTCTCACTCTCACATGGTACTTTGAGAGCATTTAATTAAAGGAATCTTCATTTATAGGTTTCCTGTGCATGCCAAACTCTAAACATGGAATTTTTTGTAAGGTACAATCTCAGAGAAGTGTTTCCTTTGCTTGTTGGGGAGCTGTAGTAAGACATCAATTTACTTTTACTGTAATCTGGCAGAATTTATGAGATTATTGCTAAGTACCTTACTTAGGGATGGGATTTAAAGGATGGATGGATGGATGGATGGATGGACGGATGGATAGGTTTGAGTAACAGCAATCCTTTAGGGCTGCTGTGCCAACTTTCCCCATTATCTAAATGTTCAGCTTTCACTAAAACCTATCTCACTTTGTGATTCTGAAATACAGGTAATTTCTATCATTGGCAATCTCCTTCTGCCAAGCACCAATGTGAAAGCTCTCTCAGGCTTTTTAGTTCCTGCCCATGCTCTTGCAGGCTTTTTACTTCCTTTTGTGCCATTAACAATAAAGAGATTTGCTGGTTTTTAATTACTGAGAATTGCATATTTTGGCAATGCAGAGGAAGAGGTCCCTTGGTTTTATGTTTCTGGAGTGTTATAGGGTTCCTAAAGAGCTGCAACTTTCCAGGAGTACTTATAATAGGATTCATACATTTACAGGGAGAAATTACATCTTTCATCATTAAAGTTTCATCACAGTCCCATATTCTCCAACTGAACTCATTTTGCAAAGTAAACACCCAAAAAAACTCCCACTTTTGATTCCAAGCCGTGGTTTGCTTGCATATGTGGGTAATGCATTGCAGAATTTCTCCTATTGCTTTGTGCTAAGGTATAAATATGAAAATAATGTATTTAAACATTTCAGTGCTGATGTACAGGGTATGAGTTTAAACTCCTGAACATTAAAAAAGGGAATTTGAAACATTTGGTGAATTTCAGACATAGTGATGCAATTATACATTTTATTTCTTTTTTAGTTTAGCATATGGTTCCATTATGAACACTGTTAGTAGTTTTCAGCTTTCTTCACTAAATTAAAATAAAATAAACCCCCTAGAAACTGCATCCCTAGAGTAGAAATTGCCTCTTGATCAAGGAAAAAGCTATATTTTACAATAGTACAATTCTACAACAAAAGCCTATCTGGTGGTGTCCTGTTTCTGTCCGTGGCTGTGTGAGGGGTCCTCAGCAGAGGAGCTGAATAGAAACCCAGATCTTGTCCACTGTGACCAGGAATGTGCTCAGCCACACATGAGTTACCCTGTTTGAAGCAAGTACTGAAAGAATCTGATTTCTCTGGAAATTGATTTCAAGTATTTTCCAGTCTCAGTACATATTGATACTCTTAAAAATGTGTACTAATGCTTAATTTAGGCTACTATATCATTAATATCTATAGCTTCAGTGGTCCTGCTGTAAGATTTTATATATGTAGTACACATATATGTGGGTAAATACAGAAGTATCAATTCACTATTTAGAATTTAGTTTTCAGCTGCCAATTTTGAGCCTTGTCTGTATCTATTCAGCAGGCTGTGACAATGCTAAAGAAAACAGTAAACTAGAAATTAAAAATATTTGTAGAAACCTACAACCTTTTAGAGTTTAGGGATTTTTCAAGGTGATGAACTAATGTCAATATTGATATGATATTAACATTTTCATTCAATTATAATATTATTATTTTTATATTTATACTATTATTATATTATTATAATATTTAATTTCATAACTCAGTTCTGTTTAGCATTATCCTATATTAGACACATAATTGAAATAGGGTTCCCAAAAATAACTCTCAACATTGGTGCATCACCATTTGCTTTAAGATGCATTTAGGCACTTAGCCTATGTACATTTAAGCCATAGAATCCTCTGGATTTGTAAGCTAATTATGAGCATATGGTGAATACAGGTTCACTTTATATGGGCTTTTTTGTTCTGTGCAGATCTACCTCTTATCTACCCTCTTACAGATAACTGAGGGTAAAAACCAGGCACAGAAGTCTAGTGGGTTGAATGTAAGCAAAATTAAATACTTAAACAGTGGCTACCTACAAAACTCCTGACAGTTTTTATTTTTAAATTACCTGTTATATTTGTAAAATATCTTATGATGCTGAAAAGAAAGAACAAAAGTGCTAAATGCAAGCTAGCAGAGAAAAAAATAAAAGATGCTACTAATACCATAGCTAAAGAGAGAATAAATTCTGTGTAAAAATATCCATATTAATGAATTAATGTGGAGAACTAGCAGCATAGGAGAAATCTTTATGTGGTTATTGCCACAAAAAGATGTGGTTCCTTCCAAATCTGTAGATCTTGGCAAATTTTCATTGAAGTTAAACTACTGTAGATGGGCTGATCCATCTTCTGAAAATCTCTCCACAGTATATTTTTGATTTAAAAAACATTACAAGGACTGTTCTACTTATGGCATCACTTTGGTGGCTGACATAATTAAATTAGGTTTTGCAGAGAGGAGTGTTTGCTTGTTGGTTGCTTGGGGTTTTTTTCATGCCAGTTCTAATTCTGACCTACTTCCCACAGGTGTTTGGAATCTGTCATCAAGTTTTGTGCTGAGTTAGCATTGTTGACTTCAGTGAAAATGTAACTCCTAAAAGATCTGGAAATCACAGCTGTGCAGTGCTTTGGAAGGGCATCACGGGCCTCCTTGTGCATGAATAATGCAAAGTCTAGTCCTGGAAGTAGGATTGTTTTCCAAATGCCATAATAATACATTATTTTTTTTCTTTACTTATGTAAAAGAGGGGAGAGGGAGAAATAGAGTTAAAAAAAAAATTAGAACAATTGGTAATGGGTTAGAAGACTGCACTTTTCAGTAGTCTGTTTTTCCCCCCAGTTGTAAATTTTCCTGTGTCAAATTAACGCTGAGCTCTTTCTTCTCTTATTAGGCTGAAATTCCTACATTACAAAGAGAAAAATTAAGCTGAGAATTCCACTCAGTATATTTGAGAAAAGAGTTATGTGTGATTGTTTTGGAAATTAAAATAGGAAAAAGTGTGAATTTTACATAATGGGAATGATTAGGATAGCTCCAAAAGAGCATGGCTATTTCCTGGCATAACATCATGTTACATATCTCGTGTTTCAAACATCGAAAGTTCTATTTTATGGATCTGGTCAGCAGGGAATATAATGTTAAGCAATATGTTTTAATGGAGTTGCTGTTGTGCTTCTATAATGGGGAGATTATGAAACTATAATTAGTGTAATCCTGCTTGTGTTACATAAAATGACAAAACTGCCATTTACTTCAGTAGGAACTATATTAATTATGATGTTGTAATTAACCTTCTCCATCCCTCTTTTAAACTTGCTATTCTCAAATAACCATGGAACACTTTACAGATGGCAACAGAGACTGGGGACAGATTAAACCAAATACAAGAAGCAGACAAAGTTGATATCAGTTAAAAGAGGAACTCTGGTAGAGGATCCTTGGAAAGGGAAGTAGGAAAAGAGGCTAAAATGAAGAGAACATGAAGGGGGCGTATCTCTTTCTCACAGCCTTTGCAACATCTCCTAGGGATTGTACTGATGAATTGTGCACAAATGTGTTTCTTGCTAGAGTCAGCAAACAGTTTTTGTGAAAAGTGTAATGGATGGGGAGTGACACTGCTGAATGATAATAAAAAAAAAGGAATAAAAAGAAGAGAGACACCATTATTGATCAATGTGGCAATGTTACTGACCCTGCTGCTAAAGTTAACTTGCTATTCAGAAATCGCTATTCTGAAGAGAGTAAAAGAAAAGTTGCAACTTGCTTTCTCAATACCTGTATAGGGGAAAATGGTTTATAAATTTAACAAAAAGTTAGGAATTTTTACTTCAGTTTTTATTCAAGTAAAACCAGATATTTTTTTCTTGCAATTTACAAAATGAACTCTGTACTATGGAAAATAGATGAAATGCAACATATACTTGTTGACTGTGAACACTCAGATTTGGTCTTCCTCTCACTCACAGGAATACATTTTCTCTGATGTGCCTTCTTTTCCTTTATTTGGATCTCTCTTAAAATTTGATCCATATATTTAAATGCCCAAAGTAGCCTATTTCCAATAGGGTATTGGAAATACAATATCCTTCTAGAATGGAATAGCTAAAGACATATTAAGGAAGAGGGTACATGTAAATCTGTGTGCATTTTCTCTTTTGACAAAGCCCAATTTAAATGAGCAGTGAACTGAAGAGTTGCCAAAGCACTGACCTGTCCCACCTCATCACCAGAGAAACCATGAGGTCAAATCACACACTGACAGTAAAATCGAGCATGGCTTTCACCTGAGCATGAGAACACTCATCTGCAAGGAGAGAGAGTCTCCCTATGAATATTTATGCGTTTGTACAATTATTGTTGAATATAGAACACGAACAGTCATTAGTGCAGGAACCCCACTTTTCCTCATCCTGGGTAACTGCACAAGTCATTAGACTCTAAGGTTACATCCAGCCCTCAGTGAAATATTTGTTTCACTATACCATCCTCATTTTGAATGGTATAGTGAAATGAATATTTTACTATACCATCTAAAATGTAACAATATCTGCAACAGCGAAAAGGAGCCTGCACTATTTTGAATCTAAAATATATGCATGTATTGGGTTTTTTTCAGGTTTTTTTTCCCAAAAACATTTGCCCATATCTATTTTATGCTCCTAATTTGATTATTGTAAAATGTATGTGCTTCAATTACCTGTAGCTTTTATATTTTCTTTAATTATCAGTGTCATTATTTAAATCTGAAAATGTATCACCCATCCATATCAAACATGTATCTATAACTTTTGAATTTATATATATATATTTATTCTTGGCAACACAGCTCCATTAGGACTGTAAATTCATAAAAAAGTAAATTAGTTGACTCAGCAGCTGCATTTTTTCTGAATAAAAGTGCAGGCCAAACAGACTTAATTATGGGACCATTGTAGTTGCACACTGAATCTTGTCTAGTCACAAAAATTAGCTGTGACCTTATGCATATCACCACTGCCTTTCATTAACCTTGGCTTCCTTTGAAATATTTTATTACTGTATTTCAAGATGTGAACTTGACGTTACTCAAAATATTCCATATTTTGGGGGATTTGATTAACATTTCAGCTTTAGTATATTTAAAAGAAGCAATAATCATGTAATGCATCCCTTCCATTTAATAATCATGTGTTAACAATGGATTAAAGAGGGAAATATAGACTAAATTTCTCTTACAACTTTGTCTCTTCCTTTTACAAACAGTATTTTTATATTTTTTATGGTTTCATTCTAAAATCAATTGTCCACATTACTTTTAGACATTGTTATGATACTTGAGAAAAAGTTACCACCAAAAGTACATTTAAGAAAATATATACACACGGCTCCATTCATGTATATTTGTATCAATGCTTCTATGTAGAAATTAATTTAAAGTAGAATAAAGTTAGTGAATAGATTTCAGTTTCCCATCTGCACTCATAAAACTCCATATTAATACTTCTGAGTCACAGTTTGATAAAGGTTATATAGGGATGAAACCTTTTCGATACAAGAATAATTTGAGAAACTTCTAACCATGGTTCCTTCTTTCATTTGAAAGGAGCTTAGATAATTTAAAATGCCAAGTGTACATGCACCTTCTCTTTTACTACTATCTGAAATACAGTGAAAAGTTTTTGTTTCATTATTTCTAACCTAGGAGAACTGGAAATTTTTGTCTTTCATTAAATTAATCTCCATTTTCTATTATAACCCAAAGGTTTGCTTTTCAGATCTGGCACCTAATATCATTTATTCCAAAACTGATGAGTGTTGTCCAATTACCTATTCTTCCACTTGAACAGTAATTGAGTTCTGTAAGAACTCTTATGCATTGTTTGAATAAGCCTGATGGAGCTCTAAAACATTCCTCAAGGACAGTAACGAGTCCCTGTGTTTGTGAGACTGACTCACAGGTAAAAAGAGAATTATGAGCTACATTTTATCTAAGTGCCAGGGACAGCTGGAAAGTAAGGATTTGATTCTCCTTAAACCTATTTTGCATCAGTGGAGGTACTTGCAACTTATATATCTAAAGAGAATCAGGGCCTTTGTATTTGGGGGAGAAAACTCTCCAGAAATTTACAGGTGAAATCAAATCGCTTCACGCCAAACCCATAGAAAGTGAGGTAAAGCAGGACAGGGTATGGTTCATTATGATACTGTGCTGCTAACATTTCTTCCTTTCCCTTCCAGATGGTCAATGTAAACTGCTCTGACAGCCACAGATTTTCTTCTTGCCTGTCAATAGCTACACTGAAAGCTGCAGGACTAAACTGTAGAGAAAGCAACCCTGCCCATTTTCTCTGAAAGGGTTATTGACACAGTTAATCACAAGGGGTTTATAAATAGGAGTTATAAATATGTGATGAAATGTTTCAGGTGCCATTTTTCATGAAAGTTGGACATGACTTTACTTTGCTCTTGGCTCTAAAATCTAAAATAAAGCTAAAACTACTTTACTGTCCACTGGTCTTCTGACACCAGACAAGATGTCCAACAGCATCTGTGCTGTCAGTCAGTCTTACACAGAAATTGTCATCTTTCTTGCACAGTGGATCACTGACCTTTCACTGCATGAAGGGGACTGACATGACAACATACCTTCTATAATTTCTCACAATATATACTTTCTTGCTGCTACAGACATATTGACCTTCTAATCACACAGGCTTGACATTGCTGGCAGTGTAACATGGTCACTACTTTTGTTTCCTATTGCTCCTTTTAAAAACACATTCCTTTCAGGCTTCACATATATATATTTAATCATCCAATTGTTTGATAGGTGGCTGTACATTTATTTCTTAAAATAGCATATATAGTCATGTAATATTATATTAATATTAATAACAATATTTATTAATAAAATTGTGATTCTTTCTACCCTTCCCAGATTAGGAAGGGGTCTCTGCAGCTGCCCGCTGTTTTATGCTGAAAACTGGTACTGGTGTTGAGATGATCTGTTTTCAGGAAGGGTTCTTCAGCCTGGCAAAAGAGCAACCTTAAAGGCAAGGTGCGTGGAAGAAAAAGCAGAAGAAAAGCTCTCTGCACAAAGCTCTCTCCTGCAAATTTTTTATCTGTATCCCACAAAATATAACAGAGGAAAAAATTATCTTCTGTAACATATAACAGAATGATTAAAAAGGAAAACTACAGAAAAGCTTTCTATCACTTTGAAATTGTATGGATTTTCAGAGTTCCTATTTTGTTCCTTTTTAAAATCTGCAGACTCTTACCAGGAGACTTTCTGAGAAAGGGAATGAGATAATTTGATCTATTTGGCAAAGACATATTATTAAATTATTATGCTCTAGCCATTTACATTATCTCATCTAATGTTTGTTGATTTCTTTCTAGTCCTATTTATTATCTTTGGTAAGACCCTGATTCAGGAGTTTTCATAAATAAATATCAAACTGCCAGCTGCCAGCTGGGCAGCTCATGACCATGACAACCACTGAGATGCCCCAAAACTTTAACTGGATAATCCTGATACCTGTTTTTCACTTGCCTGAGGAAGTTTTTGTCATCTGAAGCCTTTGAAGCCATTCATATTTATGCCAGGTTTTGCTAGAGCCAGCAAAACTTTCCGGATGCCATTGTTTCCATCCAAGCTGCCGCATTTCGAGATAAACAGGAAATGCACGTTCGTGTTCTCAAGGATCTGTCATATGTGAGATGTAAGCTATGTCCTCTTTTCTGGTGTGTAAACATCCCTTATGAAATATAACACTTTATCAGGTTTTATTTTGTTTGAATGGGTTTTCAGAGAAGTTGGAGAGGAAAGCATCTTCCCAGCATTTTCTCAGTCATCAGTTTTTTCTTAAAAAGCTTTATCCTTATTAGAACTAAAGCTTCTTTATTCCTTCACAGCTCAACGGAGGTTTCTTAACATAAGAGACAGTCCTATTTTCAATTTATTATTGTTCCTCTGCTATCTGGGATTGATTTTTCTCTTTTTATAAAGTTTTTTTTTTTTTTTTTTTCCCATGCAAAGTAATTTTTCAGCATCAGGGGAGCAGTATAGCCAAACATTTTGCTGGTGGGTAATTCCAAGCACAGCATAAGGCTTTTTTGCTGAACTTGTACATACCATTTTAAAAATGTGCCTTTATGTCTTCCACAATCTTCTTACTGAGTTATTTCAGTAAACCTTGTACTTCCTTTTAAGAATACTTATTTGGCTAATAATGATTTCTTTCTAGAGCTATTTATTATCCTTAATAAGACCCTGATTCAGGAGTTTTCATAAATGAATATCAAACTTAAACTAAAACGTACTCTAAATTATTTTGATTTCACAGACTAGATATTTATGAATCAAGTCTGCAGTTTTATAATTTCTCATTTAGAAGCTGCCTTTGGTCATTTCATTTTTCACAATCTTCTACCCAGCTGCTAATGTGGATATCAAATTTTGTTGCCTTTTCTTTCCTCTATGTTTCTTCCCTTTGTGCTTTCTTTTATTCCCTCTTCCAACATAAAAAAAAAAAAATCTTGGATACATTTAAAAATGTTTTGGATTATTTTATTAGCAACATAGCTAGGATTATGAATGTTCCAGTGCTATTGAATAATAATTCCATTTGCTGTTGAATAATAGAAAATACTTGCCTTTGTTCTATTTCCTTCAGCTGTGGATATTTGCACAATAAGACTATTCTGTATCTAACATACTCTGATTTTATTGTATTCTTTTTTTTTCCCCTCCTTGTTTTAAAAGATGGAGTTTTTGAGGCATATATGATCTATCCACTTCTAGTTGTCTTTAATAGCATAATTATAGACCTATGATTCATCTAGTTTTGGCACATTAATGAAGTGAATTGCCACATTAGGAAGAGTAGATATTGTTGGGTTATGTTCATTGTAGGCATCCTCCTACTAGAAATAATCTCTATGAGTTTTGATTAGTAACTAAAAGGTGGTTCAATTCAGAATTATTCATAATTTTTTTGTAACTGTAGAAAAACTATAGCATTACTTCCAATAAATGTACAGAATATTCATAAATATTTATATTATCTCAAAGTCTGTAAAATGTATATGCATGTGTGCATGCAACACCTGAAATAAAAAAAGCTGAGTCTTGAATTGCTTGGTTGTTTAGCTCCAAAATATTTCTTTATAGATGCAATATAAAATTTTCTAAATTTAGAAGTAATCCTCACAAAGCTCCTCCTTCACATGTAAAATGCTCTATCATTTGGCTCAAAACCAGTAAAATGTTTTTTTTCAGTGCTGGGGTTTCAGCTCTACTTTCATTACAGACTTCTGAGAGGCAATCCTACATAATTGTCTATGAAGAGACTAAGTAGAAGCAATTAATTCACTAATAATGTCAGCAGTCAGGGTCTTTTAAAATAGATCCCAAACCACCAGAGGAATGAATGCCGATATCTAATACCCCCTCATCCTGCACTCATAAATTTTCTGTAACAAAAAGTGGAGGACTATTGAATTACTCTGTGGGTCAAACCCAGACCAGCAAGCTAATGCAAATCTGTCATTAAGCACATGACTACCAGCTCTCAGGACTGGGACACTGTAATAATCATTTGGGATGGTAGGTTTGAATAACTTTTTTCAGTTATAAGATTTTTGTCCTCCAATTCTGTGAATAATCTACTTTCTCCTGTAATAGGGGCTTGGTGATTTTCCCACTAAATGGGTGGAAAAACCCAAAAGTAAAAAGATTCATTTTTTGAATACTTCTTCTAAGCTCCACAGTGAAAGTAACCATATTTACAAGTGTAAATTATTATCCATTGACTAAAAAACCAGGGCTTTACTATGACCTGTATATAGCTTGGAAAGGTTAAAACCTTTCAGGCAGAGTTGTGCTACAGAGTACAAATCTCTGTTACTACAAAAATTATATACAATGCTTGTATATAAGTTTACAATAGAAATTGTAGAAATAGAAATTCCACAAAACAGAATTTTTAATAAAAGAAAAATGAGCAAATAAATATTTTTATACGACTTGAATGATTAATAAATTACTCTATTAGTATATTCAGAATATTTAGATTGGTTTAAGATTCTGTTAATTTATGAGTGAAAGAAAAGAAAGAAAAGAAAAGAAAAGAAAAGAAAAGAAAAGAAAAGAAAAGAAAAGAAAAGAAAAGAAAAGAAAAGAAAAGAAAAGAAAAGAAAAGAAAAGAAAAGAAAAGAAAAGAAAAGAAAAGAAAAGAAAAGAAAAGAAAAGAAAAGAAAAGAAAAGAAAAGAAAAGATCTTGTGAGATAAAGACCAAAGTAAGAAATGAAACCATGGAGGTTTTGGGGTAAATATTATTATCTCAAAGACAAATGGAGAGCTAATGATTATTCAGGTAAAGAAGATTTTCAAAATTAACAAAATCCTCTGGATGGGATGATAAGGAACCATATGATGGATTATTTAGTATCTAGGGAGACAATTAACCACTCTATCCTCCCTAAAGGCACATATGAGGAATTGAGGCATAGAGGGTAAAAGGGTCTATTACCCTTCCTCACACTGTCATTTTGGGCTGCCACTGCATCCATCTACCATATTTCACTTTAATGAGTGCACAGAGATGAGTGACACTAACAACTGAATTGAAGCTACAGTGTTCTTGGTAAACAAGTGTACTGGAACTGGGCAATATTTGTTTCTATTTCTAAACAAATATATAGTAGTAGGTCTGAGTGTGTTGGTTTTGGTCTTTTTTTTTTTTTCCTTTTTTTTTTGTTCCCTTTTCAGCTCAGTCACCATTTCCTCTGCAAAACAGGTGAAGAAACTCTACTTAATAGGTGGGGAAAGTGATTGACACTGGTGACTAAACCAGTGCAATATGATGAGAGCTGTATTGTAGCAAGAGACGACCTCAAATGCAATGCATCAGAAGCTGCTTTGTTGGGTTTAGATGCTAAAAGGAATTTAAAAGCTACTAGGAAAAAGCAGCCTAGGGGGTTCAATGGCTTTTGCTGGTTCTTTTCCTGTTCATGTCTTTGAGAAGAATTTCACCACCACACACCTGGAGCCATTTTCAGTCTTGTTTCCCTGCTCCCAGAGCTGCGTGTGAAGCAGCAGGGCAGGCAGGGGAAGGGAAGAGCACTTCTCCCACCAGCAGCTCCCTGTCAGCTGGAGGTTTGCTACACATCCCTTTTGTGCATCTCAGGAGCTGGATTATGGAAAGGTAAGAGTGATAAAGGGTTGCTTGCTTTTGCAAAATATTGGCCATGAATGTTTATAAAGACTCATTTCTACATTCTAAGGTATTTCAGTTCTGAAATGATTGTATTTTTAGTGTGTCCCTCTATTGCTTCAGACCCAGAGCAGATTTATTATTTGAGGTTAAAGTAGCTTAGAAGCAGATAGGATTTGCAAAATGCCACTGGAACAGATTCCTTGGCCATTCAGTATTGAGAGGCTGAAGCACTGATGCTCCTACCTGTTTTCTGAGCTATGAGCTCTTCTTTCTATCCAATGTCTGTTAGAGCTTTTGTACCACCTCCTGCTGTAGTTTGGGATACAATAGCTTCAGCTGAAACAAAATTACTCTAAAAGTAAAAAAGGACGCACCAGAGTTGAAATAAAACAGGACAGAAGATTTTTATTCCGCTGTAGGTGGCATCGAATGTTTAAGATTGAACAATGTACTTTAAGAAGGGTTCATAGAGACTTGTTGAAATATTTATTATTCTCATTAGAATTAAAAATAAAATACTCAGATACTGAACAAGGACAACCACCAGCTACCTTGAATGGACTGCAAATACCTGCCTAAATAATTCTTCAAATCCAGCTAATATAAAAATACCCATTCTTTAGCAGGAGAAAATGCTTACACCTGCTTATTTGACACCTACAAGTGTTTGAGAATTTCATTTCTAGTTCTTGGTCTCTCTGGCTGCAAGTTAAAAACAGCCCAGCAAACAAGGACATGACAAAATAGGAGCATTCAGCCTGTGTGGTGTAGAATAATGAAAGCAATTTAGATACATCTGAGATAAGACCACATTAACTGCATTAGTGAAGCATTTTCTCCCATAACATAATCTGCTAATGGTGCTCTGTAACTGACAGAATAAAACTTCTTGTCAATTTTATTTTTGCATATACATATTTTCTCTAACAATATGTTCTTTTCTTCTTTGTGAATTTATGTATTACATCACAGCCTGCACTCTTAATGCTCCCTTATGAAAATTCAGACTATTCTCATCTGTGCTCTTTTACCATGCATATTCAGAGAGCTCTTCCATACATAGTCCTACAACCTGCTTTGAGGGAATCGGTGTTCCTCTGGCAGGAGAAAACCTGAGATTTTTAGATGTAAATATATGAGGATATATGACTATTGGAAGGAGATGAAACCATGCCATAGCTTTGCCTGCCTTGTACCCAGGTTGGCTGAAAGGCCAGGAACCTATATCATGTCCAATGTGTTAAACCTCTGGCTACACTCTAAAGCAATGGCTGAAAAGAGTAATGTCTGTAAATCTGCTTGGAATCAGGATGTCAAGATCTCCTGACCTGAAGCAAGGAACTGTCTTTGCAGTAAAGAAAGATGGGGAGAAGAGTCAATCTGGGAACAGGCTGAGGGGTGCTACCTCTTTACAATCACTGAAGATCTGCCCTCAAGCTCCTCAAATACTATGAATTCTTTGACAGAAATCACTGAACATCAGCTCCTCACTTTCCCCCCTCTGCTTCATCTTAGGGCTTTGGAAAAGACTGGCACATGACTATAAAAATAGCAGGCTGGATAATTCTTAAAAGTTCTTCTGCCCCTATCAATGATGCTTCACTGTAAAGGCAGCACTGGCAATTCCAGTAAATCACTTTAACAGGAATTATCTGTAATGCCCTTCTCATACCTATTCTTGACCCTTAGGACATGTATGCCCATTGTAATAAACAAAAAAGAGTGATGTAACTGGCAAAGTCTTATAGAAATATTAGCCAAAATTGGGATGTGCCAATCAGTTCTTCCTATAACATGTTTGCAACACAACTGGTGTGAGGCATGCTCTGAAAAACAGCCTAAGATGCTGTGCATCAAGGAAATGCCATTGGGAAAGATCTGCAGCTGTGAGCAGTAATTGGTAAAGTGCTATCATCAAAGCCCACATGGTCACATATGCAGAGGGAGATTCATAGCACATCAAGTGTAAAATGAAAGCTGTGATATAGCAAACAGGAAGCCAAAGAAATATTGGTCAATATGCTGAGGCTGCTGGCTGAAGCAGTCCCCAAACTGTGTGTAACTTTGAAAATAACAGGAGAAAACTGGAAACACAACCCCCAAACAGTTGTTCTAGTTAGTGGAAAAAGCTGATGTACAGAAATATTCCACAGAAATGAGGTGCAGATGCTGGATCATTATCAGTGAGTAATATCACAGTGTCAGTGCTCTCACAAGCATGAAAGTGATATACATCATCACTAATCCCTATGGATTTACTATGTCACATGGTCAGACTACATTCCTCCATCTCCATCAGGCAAAGGCTGTGGACACTAAACAATAAAACTGATGTCCTTCAGTCACAGTGAATGGATGAATGAGGAACACAGATCAGTACCATCACCGAGTATAATAGTGGATTAGTAGGCTAAGACACATGAAATATGTCCTGGTATAAAATATTAAACTAATTATGAAGAGTGGTTCTGCACAGCCAACACCAGATGCTTTGATTCTGGCTACTAATCTGTTTGAAACACAAGGCTGTGTCACATATAAGTGTGGTCCTGTACACTGGCAAGGTGCCCAGAGACTGTGAACCTGTGATAGAGTGGCGAAAGTGAGAATTTCTCACTCTTTTTTTTTATCTTGCTTTAAATGGTAGGCAGATAGCTCCCTCCCTCTTAATTTATTCTGCTACATGTTGAACAAAATTAAGGGTGTGTCCCTAAAAGAAAAGAGTTCTTCAGATTTTTGGAAAGAAAGAAAAATATCATCGATATCAACCTGTCCACTGGCATTTCAAGCACCTTTCTCTCCATCAGCAGAGAGGGAGATAAATTGGGAACATGGGTGGAGATCCCAGAGTGGCTACAGGTAGGACCCCTTTTTCCTTTGTAGTTCCTTTGCTAAGGTAAGGAATGAGGAATAACTGTCCTGAAAATTTCTGCTTCAGTGATACTGAGTGGAGTTTTCCAGCCTGTGTATTCTCTTGGTCAGGGAACGAATACTTGGTAATTTTTGTATTTAGGAATAAATCAGTATGATGTGACTTTTGGAAACAACACAGAG
This sequence comes from Taeniopygia guttata, assembly GCF_048771995.1. Lineage (NCBI taxonomy): Eukaryota > Metazoa > Chordata > Aves > Passeriformes > Estrildidae > Taeniopygia > Taeniopygia guttata. The sequence continues at coordinate 12,624,574 of NC_133024.1, read as the reverse complement.
AGAACAAAAGAATCCAGTTACTTCAAAGTTCAGAAGCTTTGATTCATAATGGTTACCCCTTGGTGATATATCATACCATGTATATTTAAGGTTGCCTGGTCAAATTCAGCAAATTTGCGTGGTTTTGTAGGCAAAAGCTGGAATATCATTATTAATATCACTTAAATGGTTTTAGATGCTCAGCTGTAGTGATAAGAGGTGAAGACTTCTCAAGTGATTTATTCTTTTCACCTCTTGTTCCAAGACTACACTCTGCAGGAAATCATCCACCACTGCCCAGAAATAAAGCAATAGTTTTATCATCATAGATTCAAGTGAAAGCACAGTGAGAGCAATACTGGATCATATTCCAGGAAGGCTATGCTTTGATAAGATTTAGCTTCCAGGATGATTAAAAAAAATATTGCATTGGTATTAGAATGCATCATCTTTCTTTCTTTCTTTTTACCACCTTTCCTTGGCTACTTCTCCAATTTTTATATATTAGTTTTCTTGTCTCCTGGATTATATACGGATAGAACTAATACAGAAGGCTGAATTTTTGCCTATGATATATTATCAGATGAAGTGGTGCATTTTAGTGCATTTAATGTGATGGAATGCCTGGGGTTCACCCTTTTGCAGGTGACAGAACGGAGATTATACATTATGTTTTGATGATTTACTTGAAAAGCAGCTTGGCTTTGTATTTGGGTGAATGTCAACCTTTCTATCTCACCTTGATAGTTCTTTATGCTTGTGTGGTATGCAACCAGAAGAACAAAAAAAAATGGAGAGATTTGACCTATATCTCTGAAAAGTGACTGAATCTACAAAGAAGAACCTTATGACTCTGTCCTAGAGGATTTCTTCCACTAACTCACTTCAATCCAATTAAAAACAAAAAGAAAAAAAAAATTGAGGACTCTACAATTTGTTTGAATTAAGCTCATTGTCTGATTAGAAGCTCTGACTAAGCAGTTATAGGAATACAGTGTGTATTTAAGTGAGAAAGCTCTCTCTGGTTGATTAATCAAGGGAAAGTTTCATGGTTCAACTACTCTGCACTGGTTTTGCTGCGATTTGCAAAGAGAGGAGATCACAGAAGAGTTGTTTTTTCCACAAGGGTTGTTTTTTTTTTTTTTTCCTCTAAAGAACATGCCCACTACATTGTATTGCAATTTTATTTAATTTTTATTTGACCACCATTCATCACCTTTTACTCTCAGGTCACACCATGACAAGAGTTGTAATTCAAACAGCACATTTCCTGTTGAGTTTTCTGTGATGCATTGATGAGGTCTATCTTTCTTTTGGAGAAGTGCAACTGTATGGGATGTATTCTATGTTATCTATCAGCACTTTGGTTTCATTTTAAGGTGTGAGGGGTTTTAAAGTTTTCAGAGTAAATTTTGATAGAGGCTTCTAGTCTCCATTTTTCATTCCCTTTCTGTAATTTCATTACCCTCCAAATTTTTCTCCAGTGCTTTCATATAACTGTGTGATAGCCTCAACCATTTCTCTTGATATTCCCCAAACTACAAGGAAGGCTTCCCTACATTTGTTTCACTTCCACACATTTTATTTTTCTTCTCTTTGAATGCTATTATTTATTGCCAGCCATAATATTTAAAATGTGTAATCTCTTTAAAACTACTGTATTTTACACAACCTCTCTGGTGATCTGGGTGGCCTGGTACTCACCAGTTTTTTCAGGTTTAGGTTGCAGGGTTCGTTGGAAGAGCAGGAAGTCTGTGTGTGTCTGAGGTGGAAGGGGCAAGGCAGCAGGCCAGGTGAGTTGTTTTAGAGGAGCAGATTCTTGATTTATTCCTTGTGCCTAGGTATGATGACCCTGACAAAAGTCAATGATCACATCCAGCTTTTCTCCTCAGGATCTCATCCCAGCTAGTGCTCAGGGTAGAACTGTTCTGTGGGTTAATCAGGGTGAGAAGGACATTTTGCATCCTGGGACCTGTGTTGAGTTCTTACTGGGGAATTTTTTAATGAGGCAAGTGATTGCAGTGAAGGGAAGGACGATCTGACAACGAAAGCGGCTGGATCTTTTTGAGAAACTGGAGTGTATTCCTATCTATGACATGGAATGCTATTTTGTGCTATCAAATAATTCTGACCTGACTTTTCTCACTTGTAAACAAGGTTCTTTATTTCTCTGGTGTCTTATTTGCAAAAGTGTTGTCATATTTTAGGAACTGTATTCTCCAATTAAGTATTCCCACTAAAACCATGAGCCACTCACCCCTCCTGGACTGAGATGAAAACAGGTTGCTGGAAACAGCAGTGAGATTAGAAAATGAACATGAACAGCAAGAAACTTTAGTAACAAAAGTGTACAAAATGGTGCACAGGCCAAAATGTTCACCATGGAGCTCATGACCCAGCTGCAACCTCTCCAACAGCAAGAGACGTTCTTCTGGAAAGACTCCTTTCCCCACATCCCTGGCAGTGGTGTGAGCTGGTATAGAACGACCTCCAGGTCCTGCCTGGCCTGGGACAAGTGTTTATAAATCAGAATTAAAACTGTAGTCAATAAATCCATAAACATAAAAAGTGTTGTCTAACTTTAGGAATGCTGAAAAATCAGTTTCTAACCACCTCTCAGACTTCACATGCAAAATCACTTGATGCTTTTGACCTTAAACTCCCTGTGATGCAGAAACCCTCTTTAAAATTTATATAATAATGAATACATCCCCATCATTTTAGAGGGGTGAAAGGTTGGGGAAATAAATTGGTATTTGGGAAGCTGTCACGTAGTAGAAACGTGTGAATTAAGTTTCTGTTTTTAGAACAGTGTTTTAAGAGTGTTCCACTAATAATATCTGGAACTGCACATAAAAAATCAAGAGGAATAAGAAATGGAGAAGCTTTTCATAAATTAATTCCATCCAAGCTGTGCATTGCACGAGGAGTTAGGGGATTCATCAGCTTTTCATGCTTGTGATCTTATGTATAAAGAGTACCATAAGCAGGAGGGCTAAATTTCAATGGCTCACATGTGGTTGTCAGATAATTTGCAGTGTAAGCCAATAATGCTTTTAACATTGTTCTATGGGTATGTATAGATGCATTCATGCCTATGCATATATATTGACAGATGCAGTTACAAATCATATTCATTGATCAGTTAATAATTTTTTTGGACTCTAAGACACTGTTACATGTTTCAGAGATATCTTGATATTTTCAAGCTTTGGCTTTTGCTGCATTTGGATTTTTCTTCTATTCATTTTTTGCTTTAGTCACATAGTTGATAGCAGTGTTTCATCTGTAATGTAATTTACATCAATTGTGCAAAATTGTTGTCAAATGACCTTGCTAATATGGAAAATCACATATAAGAGAGGGTATTTAAATGAGATCTAAATGTTTAAATAGCTTAAAATCTTAGGATTAATAACATTCAAAATGTTGACTGTGCTACTTGAGCCTTATAACCTTTCTCAAATGGATCCTTAGTTAATTATCTCTAAACCCAGCCTTTTAAAACATTATTCTGTGTCTAGAGATTGATATTTAACTTTTTTCTATTAATCATATTTAGTTTTAAGATTTGGAAAGGTAGTCCTCTAAGGTTCAGCTGACATTTAGACAATTATGTTGAGACTTAGCATTGATATATTTTGGTTGCTTAACCCTTCTTGTCAGCAGTTTTGTATTTTATGCAGACCTTGCTGGTGTGACACTGGCATTTATAGAAGAGCGAATTAATTTTAATAAAACAATTCCTGTCCGTGTAGTTATAGCAGTTATGACTATTATCCAAAAACAAAGCAGTATGAAGCTATAATCAATCTATAGGAAGCAGTTTCACATTAAGATATATTATTATCCCTGGTGAAAACTGATGCTGATACTTTTTAAACTGTAGGCCTTTTTTTACAGGCCTTTTTTTTTAACCATTATATGTGCTTCCCAATTAAAAAAAAAAAAAAAAAAAAAAGGAGAAAAAATCCAACACCACCAAAAGAAAACCATAAAAACCTTATTTTTCAGTGGTTAAAACTTGATAGGTTTATGAAAACTGTATAGGTGTATGACTCTGTCTGTTGAAGCTGCAGGGAAAAAAAATCTTCATGCTATGGATTGAGGAAACAAAGGGTGTTTCATCTATAGCAAGGTCTCCGTCTTTCTGTTGTTTATTACTTCGTCCAGAATTGGAGAGCTCTTATTCTAGCTCCTAACTCATTGTTTCTCAAAGTAATACTTTTTAGGGATTGTGGGAAGATAATATCAAATTATATGACCAGAAATATGGTACCTGGATTTTGGTATCTCTAATCAAGCTGGTATTTGATCGTAAGGCTGGAGTGTTGAGTCTGTCAATGTGTCACTGCCATTTAGACAGCAATCCATGTCCCTTCTCTATTTATAGGCAGTAGAAGAAATATTTCATGGATGTGTCATGCACTGGAACTAAACTGGCATGATATAAAGTAGAAATAATAAAATGAAAATTGTCAATAAATTGGTGATGGACAGAGGGAGAGTGAATTACTTGCTTGGTGTAAACACAAATTGCAATTCATCAATTCTACTTCTTTTTAAGAGGTCAGAAATTGACTGAAAAATGCTTGTTTACATTTAAAACAATTCTAAGATTACTTAACATTTTAATGCCTCTGAAGTTTTGAAAATAATAATCAGTAGATAACATACAGAACATGTAAATTATCTTCCTAAGGTTACCTATTTTCCCAACCATAGTCCTCTGAATTTTTGAATTATGGCATCTGAAGGTCATTTTTGAACAATTCATATGACAATTCAGAGCTAATAAACAGCCTAGTGTACTATGAATTACCACCTGCTCCCTTTTTGTAAGAAAGCATCTTTCAATATCCATCTCACGCTACTGTTTATCCCATTTCAGATTGATGTCTACTTTGGGCAGGAGAACCTTAAAAAGAGGGTTTGAGAATTAGTATCTAATTTGTGTTCTGCTCTCAGAAGTTTTTTCCTTGATGCTCTTGATGTTTAATCTGCTTTTTTCATAAACATTTCTGTAAGTACCATCCCCAGGTACCATCTTTGTCTAGGGCAGAACAATCTGTTTCAGTCATAGTATCCTGGTTTTGGTGGGATAGAGTTGATTTTCTCCAGGGTAGCTGGTGAGTGCTGAGTTTTGGATTTAATAATAGAACAATGTTGGAAACACATGGATCTTTTGGTGCTGAACAGTATTTGCCTTCAGTCAAGGACTGTTCCGTGTCTCATGCTCTGCCTGTGAGAAGGGGCACAAGAACCTGGGAGGGAGCATGGCCAGGACAGCTGACCTGAACTGGCCAAAGGAATATTCCATAAAATATCATGCCCAGTATGCAAACTGGATGGAGTTGGCTGGAAGGGGTGATTGCCTAGGGATGTAGCATCAGTCACTGGGTGGTGAAGAGGTTGAGCATCACCTCTCTCGAGTGTTATCTCTCATTCCCTTTCATTACTATTATTTTTATACCTTATTTTGTTTCAATTTTTAAACAGTTCTTATCTCAATGCAAAAGGTTTGCTTTTTTCCTTCAGTTCTCCTCCCAGCTGGTGGGGTGAGGGGGCTGTTTGAACAAGTGGCCATGTGGGGCTTAGCTGATGGCTGGGGTTAAACCATGACAGAAAGGAAGGACCAAATGAAATCCTGTCCTCCTCCTAGAGGACTTGTGTGAGAGCACAGGTTGATATAAAGCTCAGTGGGCCCAGAGGGAAACCCTACAATGCATTCAACAGAGTGAAATGTGTGTATGAATGTCGGAACTCAAAATGTCCCTCAGACATTTTTGGAGGTTCTGGGTCCAGGTCAGAAGCATTTGAGACCCTGGCAGGCAGCTGGAAACAGCTGTGAACCATGGAATGATTTAGCAACCTTGCAGGAAGAACAAGAAGTCACAAAACTTTAGCTATTATAGTAGAAGTAGTCACAAAGTAGAGGGAAGAAATTTTAAGTCCTGTACAGGGGGTTTTGGTTTTGTACATGGAGGTCAGAAGTTTTAAGATGGAGGGATCTGGGCCTGCCCTGTCCTCCCTCTTTCTTCTTCCTTACCTCCATGTTCTTGGTGATGTTGGCACTCACAGATTGGTTTAGAGTAGAAAAGCACCATTTTATATAGGTAGCAGTTATTGGGGAAAAACTGTACCCATGTAACATGTAATGTACCATATAAAAGAGTGCAGCAGCCCTGGGTGGGGGAGAGAAGAAGCAGTCGGGAGTCAGAGAGGATGTCAGGGTGTGTGTGTGCCTCTGCCTGAGCTGCTGAGCAAACCACAGCAGCCCGAGAAGAAAATCTTTTAGATAGCTTACAATAAACTGCCTTGAGACCAAACAAGAGGGACTACTGAGCCTTTCTTTGGAAGCAGGGCTTGGAGGAGAGATTTTTCCACCACATGGAGCCACCCCTGACCTAGGATGGGCTCCAGCATATAAAGAGTGGGGGGTTTGCTGCAGCTGCCACTGCTGGTGGGGAGCCTGAGCTGGGCTGAGCAGTACATGCTCATCTCAGTGATAGCCTTGTCTTCCACTCAGCCTAGAATCTTCCACTCCTAACAGAAGAACATTATTTGTACTGCCAATTCTTTTCCCTGCTGGTGCCCAGCACAGCAGGGCAGACTGACTGAATTGTGCCTGTCCTCTCCTCCTTCACCTCTTCTCCAGGAGGGCAGGGAGGATAAAGTGAGAGGGTGGGTGGGTGTGTGCAGGGAGGCTGCCCCACGGATGGGACTGCTGCTCCCATGGAGAGAACACGTGTGTGTGCAGGCTGCAGCCTCCCACAAGGACAGGAGGGGGGATGCTGAAATCTTTATTCAGTTCCTACAGGCTCTGCTCCCAGGCTGCCTTTTTTAGGAGAAATATTTAGAATAGCTGATGCTTCTGTGACTCGAAGTCTGATGTGAGGTGGGATTCCGAGTTGTGAGAGCACGCCAGGTTGTGTTCAGGGGCACCAGAGAAGAACCTGGCCTTTTGTTTATGTTGCTCACACAATTCAGTAGTTAGTATGTACTGCGCTATATATATTGTGTTGCTATATACTTTTGAAAATAGTAAATTCCTGAATTTATGCAACAGCTAGTCAAACAATAAAGGATGTAGAGAGCTGAAATATAGAATAGGTGCCAGGATTACTCATCCTTCTCCCACTCTCTGTTGGTAATACTTTCCCTTAAAAGTAGAAGGCAATGGTAAATTTTAATGACTTTTTCCTTCCAAGTTTCTATTTTTAGATTTATAGGTAGAAGAGGCTAGCAAATATTTTTTAAGTTTTATTGCTCACAGAAAGTTCCAAATGAACAGTCCTTGAGAATAAAACCTCTGGCTCTGGCAGGACACAGGAAAGGCAGAGTGTGTATAAGCTTCAGGCCTCTGTGACGTGCTTCAGCGCTGGAAGTGTTCCCGTTGTGTGACCTTTCAGCTGAGACTGCCCGTCACAGTATCAATTAATGTTAACAGTTTTATGGTGTGGGTTCTTGCACTTTGAGAACTATGCTAAGACCATTTATTAACCTTATCTGATGTTCAGAATAGTCAAATGAACTGGTTTTTGTTGCTTTTAGTGCTCACTAATCCACTCAATCACTCAGTCCTTCAGCATCAAAAATGACCTTTATTTCTACAGACTGAGAACTAATTCTTGTGATATATTAATGCATTTTTATTCACCATATTCAAATAATATGTTCAAGATTGATAGATGGTCATGTTTGTGAGATTCTACATTTCCAAATTTCCAGATTGTTCGATTCTCCCTTTCTGTACCACTCTGAACTGCATGACGTACATACTTTGTTTGTACATGGTGAAATGCAAAGAAGGTTGGCTGCAGCTACTCAAACAATTCCATCTGAGCTTGTTTTAAGTCAGTGATTGCTATTTTAATGGAAATTTGGTGAGGAAAAAAAAATCTTCTTTCACCTGAGCTGAGTGAATATTTTGTGAGAAATGTTTCTATCAAAATCTGATTTTTTTTTTTAAGTTTTACTTTGATTTTTTTGTATGAATTTTCAGATGACCTTTACTGAGAATGGTTGTTGCTTTTACTTTCATTTCCTTCAACCTTTTGTGCTATGCAAACCAAATTTATAGGTAGTGACCCACCTGCCCAGTCAGCATTAGAAATTCCTCATGGGACATGCTGTACAATCATGTAGGGAAAACCTATTACTGCTAGCAAGGACTGGTACTCAAAGATAAAACAAGTCTACGAGTGTGACAAACTATGAGAGGGAAAGCATGGAAAGCCATAGTGAAAATGTAGTGTTACAAGCTCAGATTAATAGCTTTGAATAATTTAAATGTATTGGGTTTGTTCATGTGTCTGACCTTGTTGTGATTAATGCTGAGGTCTAGAGCTACAAATAACATTCCCCTGTGCTCCACAGGAGACTTCTTCAGCTTCAGTTTTGGAGGGCATGTGCTAACCACTGCATAATTTCTAAGGGGGTGTTACTTGATCTAGTGACTTGGCCACACTTGTGGCATTGAGGTCCATCTGCTATTCAGGGAGCACAGGAAATGAGGCAGAGGCCAGATGTCACCTGCTAAAGACCTTGTCTCGCTGTGGACGGCAGCTCTGGAACGCAGAGCTGAGCACGCTCCTTGCATCGCTAAAGGGGTACCAGGAGAACAGTGCGATCTTCCTATAGCTCATATTGCATCCTGACTTTTGGGAGGATGCTGAGCAGGTCACAGTGTTAACAGCTTTCCTTTTTTTTTTTTCTTTTTTTTTTTTCCTTCAAGTGGTTTATTTCAAAATCATAAGGGAAACAGTGAAAGTTGCCAATTATGCATGTTGTTTAACAAGTATCTGAATCAGTTCCTAAGTCCTTGGCCTTGGAGATGATGTATACTTTTGTAAGTACATAATTTCAATACAGGTATGAATTGCTTCTAGATTTGCTAGAAATAGAACTAATTTCCTCTAGATTTCAGGTTCTGAGTTCCATATAATTTGTAATAATTAACTTTATAACCATAACATGTTAAGTAAGGGTACATTCATAACTGAGTAACTTTTCTTCACAGTGCCCAAGTTCTTTGCACAATCTAGGCTAAACTTGTGATATGCTCAGATAAACACATGAAAAAAACCACCAGCCCCAAACAAAAACAACCCTCTTATCCTGATCAACAGCTCACAAGAACAGATGTCTTTCCTGTTACATTTTTCATACTGTTTTGCCATAGCCAGAAACAGTGTATCTGCCTTCTTTAGAGGTTTATTTTTCTCCTGAGTTACTCCATCAGAAAGGTGAATATCCATTTTCTAAATCCCGTGAGCCAAAAACATGCTGTGCACCTTTATGTTTTGTGCTCTAGCTATAAGAGTTTCCCAAAGGCAAGTCAAATGGTGGGAAAAATTAAAGAAGAGAATGGACAGCAGATTTCTTCCCTAAGCTACAGCCTGTTAGATGTCTCACAGCCAGAAGCTTGGCACTACTGCAATGTATTGCTAACAGCTGGATTTTAGATTTTTATTTTGGAAATTATCTTCATAATTAATTTTCCATCCTAAACATATTTGGTTTAATCATTATGGGGCAGGTTCATTATTCAATAATCCAGATTGCTAGAGCAAAAAGATGAGGCAACTATCCAAAGCTTTAGGTAGTAATATAGTATTTTTAAATAGTGTAAATCTTTGGAAATGGTAGACAAAACTATTAAAGTCTAAAACACAACTCCTCCTATAAACAGTTAAAATTTAAAAAAAAAATTCTACATCCTAAAATCCAGCAGTCATATGTGATTTATTTTATAGCACTTTTTCAAATTAGGTCTCCTAGCTATCCAAGCATTTTAGTGTAAGAGCTGAGGCTTTAATAAAAGAATATAATTTATATGACTTTCACTTTCCGATTTTCAAACTCTATGTCAAAATACAACTAACTGCACTTGTCCTTTGGTAACTGTCCCTGTATTGTTGGTACATATAAAGTTTTTTGAATAGCTGAGATTGCTTCTCCATTCTTTGAATATTTTTTGGTCAAATAATTATTCTATTTACTTTAGTAATGAGGGAAGGAGTAGAGAAAAGAGTTTCAAGTTGCCAACTCTTTAGCTGTTTTTGCTGCCACTCATATATTTTATATATATTTAAGGTAATTTAATACTTGGCTGATTGGTTGGTTGGTGGTTTTTTGTTGAATACTGCTAACATATACTGAGTTTTTTACTGTTCCTTTAATGGTCCTTTCTTAAAATTATAGCAGGTTGATAAGAGATTTTGATAATTTTGCCTATTTATAAATAGCTATTTCCCCTTCTTTCAGAATTGCAAATACTTTATTTGGATTCCATGCTTTTGGGAAAGTTTCAAATTAGAAATAAATGGCAAAAATGCTCTCTGTATAATTACCCAACCTTATTATAATTGCAAAACACAAAATAAGTGCAAGTTATTTAAAACCCTTGCTAGTTATAGACTATAAAATGTGAAGTTAGTCTGAAATTAAATGGAAAACTATGTTAGCTCTAGTAAAATGTTGTTCTGTGTATTTTATGTGATATGCATTTCTATTGGGAAAACCAGACTGCCCTTTACTCCTCTAGTGCTGATAGGACATGTGATTCCACACTATGGTGGGTTATCTCTCCCTCTGCTTTGCTTGTTCTCATAGCAATAACATCATACAGCATTGGCATTAGAACAGAATTCCTTATTACAAAAAAGAAAAATGCCTGGACTCTCTTGAAATTGGTGAAAATACCAAGGTATAAATTTAGCTTGGGTGATATGTAGAAGAAATATTAATTATCAGGAAACCAAGAGAAAAATGTCTTGATCACTGTTATTTTTTTCCAACATGTTTAACAAATTAACACAGGCTGGCTTTTGCAACCGTTATTGCAAAGTACCAGATTTATGTCTATTATGGATGAGTCAACAATAGAAATAAATTGCTAATGGATTATGCTTCGGTTCTGTTTTTCATAATCTTTTAACCTTACTCAAAAATACTTGCACTCAGAATGGCTGTTCTTCATTTTAACATGATTTAATCAAAAAAGTAAATTGTAGTGAAAGGCTGAGAACGAGATAGTCATATTTGGGTGATCACACATAGCTCATTTGCATTTTGTAGTTATGCTACTTCAGTGCTACTCTTAGAATTTTTTTCTGTGTGATTATGGAAATATAAAAAACACCCAATCATTTCTTCTTTGAACATTTCCATTGCTGTTAACAGTAATTAATCCTTTAGTGTCTTTAGATGTCACTAAACATCTGTATTTGGCAAGTCTTCTGTTTAACTAGAACCACTCTATAAAACATGTAATTCATCCACCATTTCAGCTACTGTTGACTTCTTAATCAAGTCACTCAAAATAATTATTTTCATTTGTCTCTTTCTCTAAAATTCTGCTGTTCGACTTCTTGGTCAAAACTAAGGTTTAGCCTTGAAAATAGAAAAGGCTACACTGCTTTATATAGCTTTTTCTTGAATCCCTCCCTAGGAACACTCACCTTCAGATAAAGATAGAAGTTCATATTTCTTAATATCAGACCAGACGTGTTTCATCCAATTTTGTTGATTAAAATTTTCCCCAAAACAGTCCTTATGGAAAATGATGATTTGACAAAATTAAAAAATTTCAAAGAAATATACACATTTTGGAAGAGTTTTTGTCATATATTTTTAACAAAGCTAAGGGCAAAACACTCAATTTGAACTTTTTCAGGATGGATATTTTATGGAAGAACAACTTGTTTGTAATTATTTTCATTCTACAACAGTTTTAAAATGCTCTACTAATATTTGTGAAGTCTATATCACAAAAAAAATTTGTTGTTTATTGGTTTTCTGAGAAGTATAATATCAGAATTAAGGACTGAACTTATTCTTACTTTTTAAATAAGATGGTTTTAATTTTATTTTTCTTCTGAGTGGGTAGTAAACATCCCAAAGTCCAACATTTGTCAAACTGATAATTGGATTCCAAGACAGCATGGTAAAATTTACTTTTATGAAGATAGCTGACTTAGAGCAATTCCAAATTGGAGGATTCTGCCTGCAAAATTGATGGTATCTGTCAAGGGCAAGCGTTTTGCCATTTGTGGAAAGCAGTTGTCCAGGTCACTTCATGGTTCAACAGGGCAAAGCAAAAGTGCAAGCCAGTGGGAGTAAAAGGATATTGAAGATCAGGAAAAAAACTGTCCCAAGCATATTGAGTAATTTTCTCACAAGAATCTCCCCACACATAAACATTTCAGTGAGGGACATGGCTTGTTTTATGTAGAGCTGAGCACTTGTTTGCTAAATGCCACTTGATTGCTAAATGCTGTGGACAAATTAGTAGCATGCTTGAGAGAAGAAAATAATTAGGATTCCCATTGCTGTGTTCATGGAGGTCTTAAAGGGAAGCATGCAAGTCCTTATAATCATAGCACACTTTTCTGCACTCATTTTCTGCTTTGGCATTTTCTTGTATCCCAGTGTTCTACGCAATCATCTACACTTTCAGCTCATTCTTTTGAGGGATACAGCTTCCTCTTTTACATCTCTAATTTCCATATAAGTTAAGAGAACTTAGCATCTGTCAGGATGAAGACATGATAGTTTTCCTGCTTTTTATGCAGACAACAAATGCTGATATCCAGTTGGGTAATTCTGTGTGGTTCTTTCACTGGATGCTGGGATGGAGCCCTGTGGGATCCTCTTAATTTGGAGGTGAGATACTGACTAAGAGAAATTACATCTTCTGGAAGATTTTGGTTGCTAAGTTATTTTAAGCATAAAAGTTCCTTCTCTTTTTCCAGTAGGAAAAGCGCATAATGGTTAATTAGGCCCTCAGGGATCAATTTTCAAAACAGTGTGCAGGAAGTGTGAGCACAAGTCTTATTTGTTAATGGGCTTTGTGAAGATACCTCCTGTGATTTTTCAAAATTTAGAATGACAAAACAGCAACCTCATTGGAGAAGCAGGTTTAAATATATAGCATATGATGTCTTTTTCTTGGGGCCATTAGGCAGATGACATACATTAAGGCCACAAAGTGTTTCTGTGGTCATTATGCTTTATTTACTCAAAACTTCACACAGAACAAAATAATAAAATAATCTCTGCAGGTCCATTGATGAAATCAATCCCAAAGTTCTTACCTACCTCCTCTTTACTTAAAGGAGGAAAATCAACAGAAGACTAATTTTGGTGAGGAAAAACAATATTAAAAAATAAAATAAACCTTAATGAACACTTAATTGTAAAGATTATGAAGGAATGAAATAACAAGACAGCATATGGAAAGACCCCATAGTAATATTGCATCTAATTCTCTATTTGAACTGTTGGGAAAAGGTTCCTTTCTGTTGCACAGGAAAATGCAATAAATGCATATTATTTTTTTAATAATGTCAACCAGAAGGGGAAAAAACATGATTCACGAAGTATGTGAATATTATAGTATGCTAATGGAATTGATTATTATCATTTATAGTAATACAGAATGTTATGACTACAAGAAAGAATTTAGAGGTAGGTGGATGTGTTTGGAGACAGGGTGAAGCTGACTCAGGGGACACGCAGCTGTAAACTGAACACATTTGTTCAGTTTGGGTACTTTGTTCGTGTGTGCTCAGGCAGTTTTTTGCTGTGGTACCTCACTTCTGGCCTGGTGTGTAGGCAGATCACCTCAGGTTTATTAGCACCTTCACATTTTAGTAGGTTTTAAAAGTTAAAGTGAGGATCTGGATCCATGTGACTGGATACTGACAACATACCTGTGCATCGAGGAGTAGACACATCAAAACCTGTAAATGTTGCATATCCAGCCTATATCTTTATTAACGAAACATATACATATATGTATCCTAACAAGTGTACAAATCATAAAGGTAAAAAGACTCAAAGTAAAAAATTACATTTAAAATATTTAAGATTGCATTGTGTCCAAAAGACAGTCCATATGCTAAAGTTCTTACAATTTAAATAGGTAATAGAAGGGGTGTGACATCCTCTTCCAATTTTGTTAACTAAAATCAAACAGCAAATGTAAATAGAGCTTGGACTTCAGTAGGTCAATGAAGATTTGCCATTGATTTCAATGGAGTCAGGATTCTGCCCTAAATTTTTTTTTTTCATGAATGCCAAAGAAAATTGTCGCAGAACATACAAGTTAAGTTTACCAAACACCAAGCTGGTGTCTTATCAGCATAAGTTCTTCATTCAGTTTTAGGCAGCTTTTCTGATTATAAGACAATCTAAAGAAATCAGTTCCTTCTGTGTTTTTCCAACTCTAAATGTATAATTGCGAAATTCACAAATAATGAACAAGCGCAAAATTACAATCCACACTTGTTAATAAAAGTTTTTGATTTCAAATACTTGAAGCTTCTCTGAATGACAACAGTTTCTGTCCTGAGCAGAAAAGGATTTGTTGTCTTAAATATTTCATTGCTCAAGTCACATATTATCTAAAAATCATTAGATTTCCCAGAGAAAATAAAAGATACTTTAAAATATATGTGCATCAATCACAGATTGGTGATTTTATTTCTTAATTTTACTAGACAGTAGCCTAAAGTGGCAAGTTTTATTCCACTAGACATTGTTTTCACCTAAGTGTAATTTATTCTTTCAGTGCACATTTCATGGAATAGTACAATAGTGTGAGAATATTTATGTTGTGGTACATGATTTAAAAGCTCAGAATGTGTATTTGTTACAGTTCCCTTTTTTTACTACTGAATATCTAAATTCTGTCTTTCAGAACAAAATTTTTAATGTTTTGTTATATATGTTTACATTTGGTATAACAGATTACAAAAGTGAAAGGCTCATTAGAATGCTAACTAGAAATTATGTGGTTAAGTGTTTAAGTTTAAATCATTTGCTTTCAAAGACAAATATGTACTTCACAGATCTATATTTCCAACAAAGGCTAGCTAGGATGTTAGTTATGATACTGACATACTCAAATCATCCTGTAAGTCAGTACTCCAGTTTGAGGGAAATTCTAATATAAGGAATGATTACTGAAACTTTAAAATCACCTGGCATCTGATGAATACATTTCATTTTTAGCTATATGTTTTTATACTTCAATAAATTTAATATATAATTTTTAAATTAATCTTTTTTTTAAGCTCTTTTCTGCTTTGACATCTTGACTGCCAGGATTGAAAAACAATCTCCCCTCTTAGGTACTGCATGCACAGACTATAATTGTTGATCTATGTGTAATTATAGAAACAGTCTACATGGAATTATTATTCAATAATATGTCTTCCATGTGGATATTCCTATTCTAGGATGGGAGTATTTTTTCCCTAATATAACTACCAGATTTGTAAGCATATTAAGTCTAGCTAGTCTCCTTCATAAAAATTCTTATGGAGTCATTGTTGCAGCAAAGATACTGCAATTTATGGGTTTTTCATATCTTTTTTGGCAAGAGTTGCACCACAAATAAACTCTGAGAGTCCTTTCCCCTCCTACCTGGGTTTCTCTTAGATAGAGGTGCCACCAAAGTTTCTGCTTTTTTTCACACAAATCATTATAGCTTGCAAATACATACTTACATTTAATAGAAACAAAAATATTTCAAGGTCTGAAGCACTTTGCCAGTAGATTATATGGTTTTAGTTTCCATCACTGCAAAATTGAGGTGACTGTTTCTTCTGCATGTCACCCATATTCTATGCATATTTTTTGCTCTCTCTCTTACCAACTGTTTACAGGGCCTAAAAATATCACCCCTTCATGTTCCTGGTGACTTGCAATAGTTCTTTTCTGTAGTCTATATATTTTTAAAACTTCATTTAGCCAAGAGTTGGATGGATAAAATATCTCAACTTTCCAAAATATCCCAGCTTGTTCCCTTATGAGTTCTTAAGACATTTTAAGCATCCTGTCATAGATCCACAGAATTGTTGAGGTTAGAAAAGGCCTCCTAACATCCTGCAGTCCAACCATTAAGCCAGCACTGCCAAGTCCACCACTAAACCATGACCCTGAGCACCACATCTACATGTATTTTGAATACCTCTAGGTTGGTGATTCAAGCATTTGCTTAGGCACCTGTTCCACTGCTTGACCACTCTTTGCATGGAGAATTGTTTCCTAATATTGAATCTGAACCTCCCCTGGCACAACTTGAGGCCATTTCCTCTCATCCTATCACTTGCTACCTGGGAGAAAAGGCTGACCTCCAGCTTGTTACAACCAGAGTTATTAAGAAGGATAAGGTCTCTCCTGAGTCTCATTTTCTCCAAACTCCAGCTCCCTCAGCAATTTGTCCTCCAGACCCTTCCAAGCTCCATTGCCCTCCTCTCGACATGCTCCAGTGCCTCAATGTCTGTGTTGGAGTGTTGTACCAGTGCTGAGACAGGGGAACAATCCCTGCCCTGCTCCTGCTGGCCACACAATTGCTGATCCAGGCCAGGTGCCACTGGCCTTCTTGGCCACTGGGCACAGCTGGCTCTTGTTCAGCTGCTGCCCACCAGCACCCCCAGGCTTTTTTCCACTGAGCAGCTTTCCAGCCACTCTGGAGCACTGCATGGGGTTGTTGTCACTCAGGTGCAGGACCTGGCACTTCACTTTGTTGAACCTCATACAGTTGACCTTGACCCATCAATCCAGCCTGTCCACATCCCTCTGAAGAGCCTTCCTACCCTCCAGACAATCAGCACTCCCACCCAACTTGGTGTTATCTCCAAAGTAAGAAAACATGCTTGCTCCCCTCGTTCAGAGCATTGGTAAAGCTATTGAACATGACTGACCGCTAAACTGAGCCCTGGGAGCATCACTTATATCCAGCAGCCAGCTGGATCTAAGTTCATTTTCCACAACTCTGCCCTGGCCATCCAGACTATGTTTTAGACAAGGAGCATTGCACTTAACCAAGTCATAAAAAGCCAGTTTCTCCAGAGAATGTTGTAGAAAATGGTGTCAAAGGCTTTACTGAAGCTTTGACATCCACAGCCATTCTGCCATCTACTAAGTGAGTCTTACTACATCTACCTTGTTACCTTGTTGGTCTTACTCTGCATGGAGACATTGTCTGTATTTTTTGGTCTGTATCTGACCACCCCACAAAACATCTTTCCAAGATAATGATTTTTTTTCTTTTCTGACAATTAAAAACACAAGTTGTGTTCTTCTCCCCTGAGTCAGTACTACTTTACATCTAAACATCTGAAAGTTAGCTGCCGAATCTACTACTTTACTGGGACCTTCCACCACTGAGAGTTTTTTGCCCTCCTGCTGTTCCTCTGAGCACATTCTAGTTTTCTAACACTTATCTCTGACAGTTTATCTGCTCTCTATCTTGCCTAAGGTGCCCACATCTCCTCTACTACCTTCCCCAAAAGTTTTTTCTACCTGTATGCCAGAAAGGCCCTTCAGCAAAACTCTTTTCCTACCACCTTGC
Organism: Taeniopygia guttata; assembly: GCF_048771995.1. Classification (NCBI taxonomy): domain Eukaryota; kingdom Metazoa; phylum Chordata; class Aves; order Passeriformes; family Estrildidae; genus Taeniopygia; species Taeniopygia guttata. Next base: position 12,607,227 of record NC_133024.1, on the reverse strand, counting down.
CATCTGCCAGAGCTGAGCTGGGTTTTGTACTGTGCTTGTTAAGAACTAACTGATTAGTATTAATGCAGTATAACCAGGTTTTTAAAGACATTTGCTAGCCTTGAAGAATTTCTTTCTGTGTATTCTAACGATATCATAATTTCCTAAAGTGACAATTGAGCTTCCTGTACCTCTTTGAAGCACCCTTTACAGTAATTCTTCAAGTTCCTACTTTGTCTTAAAAACATAAGTGCCTTAGGAAATGCTGATAAGTGCACTCAGGTACTTGCCTAAAGGCACCAACCTGCAAATGCTGTGACCCCGTGTGACAAGAACAGCTGCAGGGAGTGGCTTCCTGGGCTGTTGCTATCACTGGAACCTCACTATCTGTCAAGAGAATAAATGCAATAAAACAAGCATTAGGACATAACAAATGCTAGTTGGGGCCATGAATTTTGACAAGATGAACAGCTGTAAGTCAGATTCAAATTTATCCTCCTAAATAAGGTTTGTTTATTATAGGAACATTGTCAGTTTAGCCTAATATTTATGCATTGCTGAAGTTTGGGACAAATAGGATCCAGAAGCATTAATTTGTATTGTATTGTAGTGAATACCACACCTTGGTGCTGAAGTGTATTGATTATTTTGCCTTTCTAGGAAAATATCTTTGATCAATTAATTACCTTGCTTAGACATTACTCCATAAATTACAATTACATTTAAATGAAACCTGGTGCTTACCATAGATGAAAACTGTTTTTTTTTTTTTTTCTTATGACCTTAGATATCCAATTTCTAGGAATAGTACTAGTGAATTTCTCCCACTAGAGGCTTCTACAATATTTGAAACCAACAATAAATTCAAGAAAATATAAATAAAAAGAAGTGAAAATTTGATTAAAAACTTTCCTATGTCAGTCCTTGAGGTTTATCAGACAACAGATTGTGGATTCTGAATCTCAGTCTTTCTCCAATTACATTTACCAGAAATTATTACTTAGTTGATAAACTGGAGAGTGTACTTGGAAATAAATCTTAGGTTTTATATCTTTGGAAGTAGGGGCAATTTTGGGACTTGAATGTAGAAGTTTCTGGATCCTTCAGAATTTTTTAAACTATTGTTATGCAACCAGGGTATTTTTCTTTCAGTATATCTCTTAATAGTTATATTTGACACTGAAATACTGTGTGATTCTTAAAAGAACCACTTACTTTTAGAGATCAGTATATATAAAGAGAGAGTGCAGTAGAGATTACATTCTGATCTTTCAGGGAAATAAACTTCTAAAAATATTATCCTCTAAATTTCTTTTAAAGCAGCCTCAAGGAAGAAAATGTATATTGTATTTGTCATATCAAAAGATGTCTAAGGAATAGTTTGCACCCAAGCTGTGCAAAATGTGAGGTGGATCACCTGAGTCATTGCTCTTCTAAAGTTTAAGCTCTGTCTCTTCAGATAACATCAGGATATTTTAAATTACAAAACATAAACAATGCACAGACTTTTTTAGCATTTCTCTGTTTAAAATCCTGTTAATATGTCATTAAGTACATGGTAAGATAGTTTTTACTGGCTGTTTCTAATGCAGTGGTTAAAACCTTACCATCCTGAAGAATTTTATTTTTTTTTTTTAATTTTAAATAAGTAGTGAGTGCAACTGAAATTTGGGGCATTAGGGTTTATTGATTCAGCTCTTTCATATGTCAGCTTCTGTTAGCATATCCCGAGGCACAGAGTTCTGGTATCATCAACATCAGAGGAAAGACTTAAGAAAGTTGTCTTGACAAAATATGCTGTCTCATTCTCCACCTATTTGATTTTGAGCAGGAGTGTCTGCTCCTCAGATTATTTTTGCCTCCTGGAGGCCACCTTAAGGGAAATACAGCAAAAGCACAAAGGTCTTTTTCAAAGGAAGAAATTCCATCATCATTTGTGGAGTCTTTAAGTAAAGGTGAAAGTGATATGGAGCTGCATGACTTGGGCCAAATGTGCACGGACCAAAACTTAGGTCATTCTGGCTCATGTCTAAAGCAAGTCATGGTATAAAAGGATTAGTCCATTTTCTAAAAGTTCATCTCTAAGAGGGCAAATTTTTCTTGATGCAGTAGTGCAGCTGCCATATTGGTTGCCAGAGGGGTGGGAAGTTTAATAGACATTTAAAATTTTAGATTGCTCTGGCTCCACGTAGAAGTTTGAGCTGTAAAATAGTGAAATGACAAAAATGGCATAAAGTCCTGATGTCTCCACCTGGAAGGATGCAGATAATTGAGTTGGACTGAGTTGCTGGAAGCTTATCATCTCAGTGCACTTTACAGCAAAATTAATATGCAGCCAGAAATCCTTGCATCCTAACAAAACTGTGCACTTTTATAATACAATGAATCTCTGCATTTCCAAGGAAGCTTTCAAGCAGGATGTAACTTTTATGTAAGAAAGATGTTTTGTGGGCTGGAACATCATGCAACTCTTTCCAGGTACACACACACACATACACACACATATATATACACACATACATCTGTTCAAAGATAAGAACTGTGCAAATTATTATAAATTTTAAGCTGGTGTAAAATATTTCAGAAAGTCTGTGACTGAATAAAAGCTCTTGGTGTGGGGGCAGGATTATGCCAATTGTGCTAAGGAGGGTCTCACTCCACAGTCAGATCCTCAAACACCACAGCATTACAGGTGCAAATGGATGTTCACAATGGGGTTCACAACTGGCCACTGATCCCAAAAGATAAAGAGAAGGAGGCAACATAAAGTTACAGAGGTATGGAGTTGCTTAACCTGATAGGCAAGAATTAATTTATAAAATAGGAAAGACAAAGTGTCTTGGATTTAGTTTTGGAAAATTAATTTAAAACAAACATTCTGACCACTTTGGAATAAAATTAACATGAGACCAGACTCAGATCTTGATACCAACTACCTTTTGGACAAACTATTCCTTTGATTAATATGAGTAGTTGAATTTCTTGGGTTTTTTTGGTTTTTTTTTTTCTTTCTTGTAGGATAAAGCAAAACATACTTACCAGAGAGTTGTAGTTGTTTCTGTGGTTTCTAGGGTGATTAATCTGTGGCTAAAGACTTGGAGAACACAGAGAAGTCTCTCTTTTCTCACATTTGGAAGAGGAAGGCATTGTCAAACGCCTTCAGACTTCGTAGGGGATAAAAGGCGCTGATGGTTTGAAGCTATGTCATGCTCAGTAAACACCCACAGGATGGTATGTATGAGAGATATCCTACACAGAGCTCTGGGAACCTTGGGAAGATTTTAGCAGCTCCTGCAGCTCTGTATGTGACAAAATCAAAACCTGGGAACCTGTCTCAAGTTGTACCCACACAGCAGTGACTGAATACAGTGAGGAGTCACCTTTAAACCCTGTTCACCCTTGGAGGAAACAGTTTAGGACAGAGCAGCAAAAGGGAATTTTGCATTAAGTGCTTTATCGTGATTTTTAAGGCAGAGACACATCCTATATACTCCATATATTTTTAATAATTATATCAAATTATATAATCTAATTCAGATGTCTTTCATTGCACCAGGCATAACCAAGTGATATGTATTTTTAAAAAAATAAACCCTCACCAGAAATAAGGACATTCCCATCAGCACCTAAGGAAGGGTTTGAAAGAAACAGATTGACTTCCAGACACATGATGAAAAGCTCCATTGATTTTAGTAGAGTTGCTCTAAAAACTTCTATCTTAAACCAGGTCAGAATCCAGCCCTTTTTTCAGCAATACATTCAACAGTAAAATAGAAGCAAAAATTTCACAGCAGTCATTGAAGGTGGGATGTTGGTTACTGAGGAAAAAACATATCTGGGAGAGCTACAAAAAAGGAATTTGAAAAATCATATTTGAAAAATCATTCCTAAAAATTTAATATCTTGCAGTATTTTTACTAAGATTTGCCATGTAGGAAAAATCCTCTCTGAGGAATTCCTTATGACTTTGCAATCCACATCAGCATATCATTTCCTTTTCAATCTATTTAGTGATGCATTTATCAAAGATTTAGGTGTTGAGATTTTGTGCAGCTTGAAGAACTCTGAAAAAACTGTTGAGATATAAATATATATAGAATAATGCATATCGAGGGAAAAGTGTGGGGAAAAAGCATGAACCACTGTGTTTCAGCAACAACAAAATTCTACTTAAGCAGGTATGAAAATCTTGTGGTTTGAAAAAATATAGTAGAGAGAAAGTAATGTCACATGACGGATTTGCATTTGATATGCAGCTTACAATGCCAGCTCATCCTTTGATTTTTCCATAAAAGAAAAATATAGGCACAATTAAGTATATGCATGGTGCCAGCATTAATTTAAGAATAAGTTAAGTGTTTCTGGATCAGGAAATTATATTATAATGAACTCAATGTGATTTCATTGAGGTAAGAGAAATTTAAACTTGATAACAATTCGAAAGAAGAATATGTTATAAGTTAGTATTCTGTTTCCCTGGAGGCAAAAGAGCCTTGACAGGACTGTTTCTCTCATTAAAAGCTGACATGTATTTGTCCTAGATTATTTGCTGACTTCGCTAGAGAATTTGCAGTTATCTGACACACATGTTCTTCATATTCCTAATGGATGAGAAGTCTAATTAAGTATATACATATGCAATTCAATCTCTCCATGCCTCCGTTGGAGCAGAAGTTTACTAAACTGTTTTTAAACCAGATTTAATTCAGCCCTTTTCGGCATAGGACCTTATAGTTCAAGCTACCTATTTGTAAAGGAAAGTGTCAAAATACCTCATCAGTTTGGAAAGGAGAAGATATAGGATAATCACATGCATTAGGCCAGATCTGAATGCAATATAATCCTAACAAGTCCCTTTTTTAATTTCAAGTTCTAAATTTTTTGATGAAGCTGTTGAAATTGGATGCTAGACTTGAAAGTTAAATACATTTCTAATAATTTAATTCCTTTTTACTCATATTTTCAATGAAATAAGACTTATATTAACCTTAAAATCTGAGGTAGTAAAATATGGATTGGTTTTGCACTTAGACCTGTGGATAACTGTTACTGTATCAACAATTAATTAATTTGGAGTGCTGATCAATAAGATGAATGTTGGAGTTTAACATCAACTATCAGAACATTTGATTTTAGTTTGTCTCTATGCACAAAATTCTTTCGACCTTAAAGTATATGTTAAAAATTAATATTTGTGTAAATATAAAGTCCCATAATTTCCTTACTAATTTATATTTCCCATAGATGACCTTTCCATGACTCAAAGCAATTTCTTGGGAGGATGTTGTCTGAAATTCACAACATGAAAAATGCTTTCTAGATGATTACCTATTCTAAACAAGCAAGGAAAAAAAAGTTGCAAGCATTTTGACAGAAGATTTGAGGAACATTTGGAGACAAGATATAATTAGAAGGATCTGACCTTCCACAAACTGCGAACACCTTCCAAGTATGGAACTGTTATGAAGTCTTATAAAGTCAGATTTATTTAGAATTTTCCACTATTATTAATCATCTATCAAAGCCCAAGGGCATGATAGAAGAGTTGCTGAGTTTTGGGCTTGCAGGCTTTTCCAGGGCCTCTTCTTTGCGCCCTTTTCCCTGTGTTCCCACACTCCTTGCTCTTGCTGTCTTTCTGGCATGGAAATGCACCAAGCTGGCTGCAGGGGAAAGAGATGCAGGCATTTGTAAGGCACTGCCAAATCTGACTGGTGCCGTGAGCTGTCTTCAAATATAGATACAGCACAGAGTGAATTTTGTCTCTAGAATCTTACACTGAAAGCCTGAACTGAACATAGACTTATATTTTGGTTCCACAAATACACAGTACAAGGAGCACTGCATATTTGCAGTTTATATAATTATATAACCAAGTCTCTGACAGAGAGCTATAATCTTCCTAAACATGAATACTTATACAGAGCTCTAAGTTACCATAGAATTTGGATGAGGCAAACAATCCCAGAACCTAAAGGGAAGAACAATACCTGTTTTCTAAGTGTTGTTTAAGAATTGAATCTATTTTTGATTTCTCCTCTCCTGCCTCTTCTCTTCTTAATGTTAATGTTATTTAGCACTTCTGTGGAAAACTGACTTCAAAGCACTAACTCCTGACCTTCTCACAGTTTCCTTTTCTTCATCTCTTCTTCTGTTTTTATTATTTTTCTTCAATTCTGCCTTAATTAGGAAGACATTTTACTACCTGGGTGTACTTGCGTTAGTGGTGCTTATGACAATGTGTTCTTTTGGACATCGTTAAGGAATAGCTCAAATTATTTTCTCTAGTGATGGCTAAAGGTTCAGTCCAGTTCATGGAAGTAAATGGTTCTTTTTCTCATTAGTATCAGTCCACTTAAGTCATTTGTCTCCCAGCAGATGATGTAGAACATCAATTCAGGGAGAAAAGAACACAGGAAAGAAAATGGATTTTCTGTTTATGATTTTTGAATTCTTTTCAGTGCTTCCCTCAATGTGGCAGAAAGCTGAATCAGATCTTGTGTTTCCTCTGAGGAATCTTGAGGAACCACAAGATCACATTGCATTTTATAATATGAAAATTCACCTGTTAGAGGAGATGCATTCCATCATTTAAGGAAGGCAGAAGACAAATACATTATCCAGAAATGTACATTTTAGGTCATGCTTAGACCTAATCCATAACAGAATTAATAATTTTGTGTACTTTGCTTAGAATTAATTGATTATGTGGGTGTCCTTTGTTGGTTAACTTTTGCTTTTGTTTGGTTGGGGTTTTTTAATTTTGTTTTTTAGTCCAAGGGGCACTGGTATATAAATTCCCTCAAGAAAGCTATTCAGAAACTTCTAAGTCATTTATTAATTAACAGCTAGGTACTGTGCGAATATTGCTCTAAACTTATGTAAGACATAAAACCTACTTTATTGTAGGTTGAAAGAAACTAACTTTTCTGTTTAAGATTAATATTTTCAGAATTATCATTTTGGGCATGCTTTCCAAACTGTCTTGACAAACACACAAAAGATTCTAACAAAAGACAAGTTGAGTTTGCAATTAATGCTAAATATAATATTTGCAAGACCACTATACTTTGAAAGTTAATTTTATAATCCTTTGACATTGCTGAGCATGTTTCCTCCTAAGGACAGCAAGAAAGCCAACTGCACTCGACCACATTTATCTGGGCAAATCCTCCCTGCCAGGAGAAACATTAGTCTATGTACACTCATGCAATTCAAATTATAATTTAAATTGTTAATTAATGAATTCACTATTTTCATGGCACCCACTACATTTATTTTTTCCCTTTATTATCAGAATTTTAGGCCTTTCACATGCACTTCAAGATAAATGAAGATTTTGTGCAGTAGCACATAGGTCAAACTGGTGCTTAATCCATGACTGTTTCCACTGGGGCTCTCATGTCAAACTTCAAACAAGTCTGAAGAAGAGAATCAATTAAAGGAAGGTAGAACACAATAATTTAGAAGCTAACCTCTCATTTTTTAATATTTCTTAAAGTAAAACTTACCCTTTTGATGTCTTTCCAAACTAGATCTCAGAGGCCTCTAATAAAAGAAGAAACATGTTCTCCTCATTAACATTCATTAAGCATGAGTTATTAAAAAAAAAAAATACCAAGCATTAGTTATTTTTAAAAATAGCTTGATAATAATTCCTGGCAATTGATAGTACTGGTGCAAAATCTTTCATTTATGGAGTTTCACTGCAGCAGACTCAGATTCTGTGGCCAGTATATTCTCTCAGTATCCTTGTAGAGGATATTCTAGAGGAATAGCATAAATTATTTCCTTACAGTCATTTTATATCTCTTTTTTTTTTTAAGTAAGAAATGACAGATCTATATCCTAAAGGATGCTTAAGTCCCTACTCATTTCATTAGATACTCAGGGAGCTACAGTGCTTCCAAGATGGAATATCTATGTACCTACCTTCAAATCATGGGGTTCCTATCTTCCAGGATGATAAATGTAACCCATAAAGTACACACAAAAAAAAAAAAAAAAACAAAAAAAACCCAAAAAAAAACCCCAAAATGGACAGGATCACAGAGTAGAATTTGCAGCAGGTTTCTTGGAAGTGGCATGGAACAAAATGAATTATCAAGGAGTTTCTACTACATTTGTGACGTCTTAGATGGCTAAGGACAAGGAACATGGTGAACTCTAACAGTATCAATGTCACTGTACCCTGGCACAGCACAACGACTAGAGAATTCCTGACTTTTTTCTTTTTTTTTTTTTTTTTTGTGGCATCTCCGTCCTGGATAGAAGGGTCAATCCAGCTTCACACTGTGAATGACAGCCTTTATGCTGCTGCATCTTTTGTGTGCCTGCTCTGATCTCCAAGCTTCTGCCTCGTAATGTCTCATGATAGGCCTGAGCCCTTGCATAAGGAAAGGGATTTTCTAAAGAAAAATGGGTTTAAATCTGTCCCTCCTTATAAAACTGTACATGTCATTACAGCCTGGAGGCTACAGCAGACCTGATTCAGCTCTCAAAGCCAGGAAAAGTCCTTGTTGTGACTTTAGCAGGAGTTGAGGAAGTATCTACAGATGATGATAAATGTATTATTGCATAATAACAGTGTCAGCTACTCTACTTTGACTTCCTTTGTACACAAACTAGTGGTGCACAGGTTGTGCCCTTCACAGCAGGAAAATGGGCAGTGGGATGTACCCAGGAGCTGGGCTTTGGGAGCATAGCAAAAAAATATATTGGGAACAAGCTGTTAGAATACTTGCCACTAATAGGGTTCTCTGGCTGTGAAGTGGCAATTTTAATCATTTTGAAATTTGCACATAAATACACTTGTCTGTTAGAGGCAACATTTGAAATGTGGAAAAGAAATATCATTTCTAAAAATGCAGAAATGTAGGGGGGTAAAAAAAAAGATCTATTTCCAGAAATGTTTTCAGCATAATGGGCCTGTTGGAATCTTTCAACCATAACGTGTTATCCATTTAATAATCATGTCTGGTTATACCAACTTCCTGTATAATAGTGACTATGATTTTCAAACTATTAAAATTATGCATTTTATAGGTTTTTAGCTCACTGATTTTAAATTAAGTATATTCATATTGAGGACTTCTTGAATATCTGTCACTAAGGAAGTCATCAAAATAGATTGTCAGGTAAATTAAAGCAGCAGTAAAGCATCTCACCAAGGAGATATTTCTCTTTTATGACTGGATGCTTTTGAAGTATGTTGAGGAGGGGAGAGTTCTGAGAGTGTCTTGTCTTATGTGTTCTTTAAATTAGAATATATTTGGAGTCAGCTGTCCTGGTGTTCTACTAAGGGAGAAATTATTCCCATGTACAAAGACTTCAGGGAAGTCTGTGGCTGGAAGAGGTGAGGAACTTCACCTCCTTCACTTTGTTCAGTCAATAAAAAACACTGCATAGCACATTTTACATATATTGTTTGTATTGTTTGTTCTCAGACACAAGAAAGGAAGCATGCTTGCACAAAAAAAAAAAAATATATATACACACACACATATGTGCATTCATATATAAACAAGGTGTGTGGGTGCCTATAGAAAAGGAGACCCCACGTGTGTACATATGCTTTCTGTACATTTTGAGTACTATTTCTTTTAAGTGCAGGTCATGCATAGTTAAACATATGACAAGTCTGTACATAAAAAACACCCTACATATATTATTTACAATTTGTGATATGAAAAATGCTGGTTTTATATATTGCTGAGAGACAAACATTTTTGACATTAACAACTGGAAACAGGAAAAAAAAATCTAAATTTAGATTCTGCATAACTGTACAATTTTTTTAGAGGATGAGAGAACAGAAGATTTTTATGGAATTTAGTGTTTTTTCTGAAGAGTGGAAATATTTTAAATTAGAACTAGTCTTTCAATAATGATAAGTTGTTTGATTGTTATGCTGTGCTTCTTAACACTGAACTTTTCTGCAGCAAAAGGTTAATTAGTTGGGAAATGAAATACAGAAAACTATCATGAATGAGACAGTGTTAAGTCTTCCTTTTTCTGCCTGTCTCCCAATGTTTTTTCTAGAACAGACACTCACAGAGGGTAAAGGTTCCTGTGTAATTGGACATTCCTTAGTGAACTGTACTGTCTTGATTCATACACAAAGAGGGCAATAAATGAATTTCATTTTCCTATAGAATATTACTGGCTTCAATAGTCTTTAGTTTGGGTTTTGTTGTTTTGGTTTGTTTTTTTTTTTTTTTTAAGAGAAAAGTCCAGTTGTTCTCTTGGTAAACTTTCCTAAAGTTGTTTGGTAGGAAGGTGTGCCAACAAATCACGGACTTTTCTATGAGGTATATATATATTTTCAGGAGGTATTTATATATTTTTTCAGGAGGTATTTATATATATTCTCAAGTGGTATTACTGAGCAGGTACTTTCTCACTGCACAAACTCCATCACAGGAACTGGTGAGAGAGAAGCAGCTAATCCATGTGCCACTAACCTGGGACACATCTGTGTCAAACCAAACGAAAATATGAAAGTGTTTAGGGCCTCAAAGCACTTACAAAACAGTAAAAAAAAATAGCTTAAAGACTATAGAGCTAATACTTGATGAAATTTATGTCTGCAGCTATGTGTTTTATGTAAAGATTTGTAGAAACACAACTACGTCAAGCAGACAAACTTGAGCACACACACCACTCCATGTATTTGATTTTTGGTCTTTAAATCTCTCACCTCCACCTGCACTCTTTATGCAACTCTTTTCAGTTCTTTCCAAATTTCTAAAGTTTTTGTCCTCTGCCAGGAGTATTTCTTAGCTGTAAAAAGATGTTAAACAAGAAGAAAGTGAACTTTAGGTAAATATTAGGCATTTTCACAGTTTTTAAGTGTTAAACGTGTATTTTTAATACTCTGAAATCACTCATTCCAAGTGTTATTTTCATCCAGCAGAGAAGCAGAAATAGGACTACATTTAATCACAATTCAGCTTGAATTTTGAATATTAAATGTTCATAATTAAAGCTTCTAAACAATTTACAGAGCTAGTAATAATTATACAGGAATTAATTTGTAAATTACTTAAAAATAATTTTGGCAAATTATAACTTGCTCCTGAGAAGTTTAAGAATAGAATTTGAAGTAAGGTTTCAAGGCTTTGTACAACTTTGTTCAGTGCCTCAAATCCTCCAGTTTCTTTGGGGTATACATGACAGAGAAATTTTAATTGTAGTAAGATAATTTTTAGTTCAACACATATCTATTTTGTACTGTCATATATATTTAAATTTAAGGGGAAATGGGCAGGACTACTAAGACATGTCTTATCATCACCTCTTTGTGATGTGTTTGAAGCAAAGCAGTCTAATAGCAGCTTTGGAAAAGGGTTTTTTATTCTGCATGTTTGCTAGGCAGAAATATATATACTGAAGGAAATGTTCAAACCATGGTATTTATGTGTTACATCTTGGACTAGCCAAGGCTGATGGCATTCCTGTTAGGAAGGAAATATAACCCCTAATTTGACATTATTTCTTTCTATTTTGCAAGAAAAGACCTTTAAGTCTGGAACATAATGAACTTGAAAAATTAGCCCAAACCCATTTAAATTCTCTGCAGTGTAATTCTGGTATGTATGTGTACAGGAAAGCAGGAACTGTTCTTGAGCTTGTTATCAAGTGAGACAAGGTTAATTAGTGACTAGAATAGCTTCAGCATTTATTTTGCTCCATTATATTTTACCACCTGTCCTTCTTACTTCCAGTACAAAATTTCCCAGTTTTAATATGAGAAAGGAGTCACTGTTGCTCTTCAGATTTGAATAACTAATGAATGTATATTTAATATGCAGGGTGGTTGTTCTGTGGGTTTTGGTGTTTGTTTTTGGTTTTTTGGTTGGTTGTTTTTTATTAAGTGTTTAGATTATTTAGATCTATATTTCTGGAAAGAAACATGGATTGATTTTTCAGAGGTTCAGTACCCAAAATTACAGCTGGATTTTCAAGGGTTCTGTGTTTCTGCTGAGCAGCCTTGCTGAGTACAGCAAGGATTTCCAAAGGTCTCAGAATACAGTGTGTCAATACTTTGAAAATAAACTTGTTTCTTTGATGAGAAGTATACAGTGCTGCTTGAACAAGTACTTGCTTGAAGGTGGAGTGTATAGAAACATTGATGTCCATACAGGACAAAGGAAAAAACAGAATTGCTAATTAATATCCAGCTGAGAGCTAAATTGGAACATATCAGGTATACATAAGACTATGTGAGTTTCATGTTCTTCATTATTGCTTTGTAGTCCAGAATAATGTAATGTCATTTAATTCCTTTTTTTTTAATTTTTTTTTTTTTATTTACCTAACTGTATGTGTAGGGAACTGAACTCCACTTGCCACTGGAGTTCCCACACAAATTCAGATTCTCTCTTTGGCTTCTGTCACTATTACGTATTCAGGAAATACTCTATTTATAGATTGTAAAGGACTATTTATCACTAAACCTTAAAGACTAAAGTCTTTAAAATTCAAGCTAAATTGCAGATTTCAGCTAAAAGCAGGAGTGCAAAATGCTTTAAGTGAGTTAATATTTCAATATTCTTTTCTATGTTTTCTACTTGATATTTATATAAAATACTATGTTACTTCATGCTCTTCAAAATTTTTTTCAAAATTAAAGTACATTACAGCTTGAATTACTTGACAATGGTCAGTATTTCAAAACATTAGGATAAATACACAGATCAAAATGCTATCATATGACAAATAATAGTGTAAGAGACAAGCTTGTGAAAAAATGGTGTGTGTTTTCCTTTGCTTTTCTTCATTTTCCTTCTGCTCTGAAGAAAAGGGATTTCATATTGCTTTTGCAAGAAATTTGTTTTCTTTTGGTTCTGGACACTGGTGTACACTGTAAACCATTAGAGCAGACTGTCCTGCCCAAACTGAACAGAAAACTCCCAGTTAGAGAGGGAAGGGGAGCTCAGCACAAGAACAGAGACAATGTTTGGTAGTCCAGTGAACATTGCTGTATTTTCAATTATCATGTCAACACAAAGAAACGACCTTAGCTCTCTAATGAACTGCATTCCATCTTTGTTCATGTTCTATTGTCCTAAGGAAGATCTATTAATCTAAACTTCTGTGGTCACCTGCTGTCATTTAGCAAAATCCAAGCTTCAAGAAGAAGTTTAGGGTATTTCATTTTTTGGTGACTCATTGGATAACCATGGACATCCTGTCCATTGGAGCAGAGGCAGGCTGATATTCCCAGCAGTGCTGTTTCACACACTCTTTTTTCCTTCAAGGCTCTTGGCTAATTTCTTAACAAGGGAACACTCTTGCTCAATTGGTCAATTAAGAGACTTGTAATGATTAAGAGATGGCTCCCTACCATCTTCTGTAGTTCAGTGAAAAATCAGTGAGATTTCAATACTTCAACTCTCATTTTATTTTGGTTTAGTTTAAGGGAAGAAGGAAGACTCTAAATCTCATATGAGGAATGTATGGGATATGTAAATGTAAACTGTTCTCTTGAAGCCTTTTATCTTTGTCACAGTGATCTGATATGAACTTATAGAGTTTCTGTCCTTATTTTTCATAGGAAAGGAAAACTTAATCCCTGCCATATAATATTTGAGCAAATCCAGTTTTCTATACAAAATTTGGAGCAGCTTCTTGTTTTGACTCTGGAGAATTCTTAGATTAATATTTGAGTTTATGGTTTGCTGCAATTGATCAGTTGTCCTCCATCCATGTTGGAACAGATTTTCTAACCAAAATCCAGAAAAGGAGTGTTTTATCTCAATTTAGAACTTGTTCTATTCTACAATCTCTTAAAAAATATCAAATCTAAACCAAGTTGTATATGTAGAAACCTCATTTAGATATTTTCAAATAAAGGCGACTTACTTGAGACTCCTGAGGTCATTAACTAACTTACATTGGATTTTGCAGCTCAGCTTCTCTGGTTTTTTCCAGTCTGATTTCCTTCTTCTGGTACATTCTTAGTAAATATTACATGTACTATTCAACAATTCAGGCAAGTGCCTTTCCTTGTAAATAAAATAAATAAATAAAAACAAAACTTCAGTATTCAATCTTTCATAGGATGTCCTTTCCAAGTTGGAAGTAGCAACAGTTCTGTCCACACTTTCCTCACAGCCTGATCCACTAAGAACTGTTATCACAACATTCCTCAAAATTCAATCCAAAGTAGAAAATTGCAGTCAAACTCTGTTATGAAGATTTCCACACATTAAATTACTACAGAAAGGTCAGAGTATGCAACAGTTTATGTCACTCATTTCCTGTCTGTTGACAGGCATGAAGTGTAACCAAGAGAGAGATGCTGAACTGAGCCTGCAGAGCTGAGGCAGTGGATCCTGAGGTAGTGTTGATGCTTTGTTTATGCCTGGCATTTAAGCAGCTCTGTTACTCCTCATCAGTTGAAGGAGAGATCAGCTGCAGCCCTGGCACTGTCAGCTCATCTCATTGCTATGGATGACAACTGCAAATTACTAATACTTTTTTTCCATTTCATCTCCTACACAGTTCTGTCTTTCAACTAGTCTTTTCTTCTTCAGTCAATCATAAGATAAACTCAAAGATCTTTTTGCAGCTTGGGGTTCCCTATGAGGTCTCACATGAGTTCTCACAAGGACAAGAAATACCCTGGGAGCATTCCCATTCATGTTTTGGATTCTGTAGCATGTGTGACAGTAACTAGAAGCTGTCTGAAGCAGTTCATGCAGCCACAGAGTCACATAATGGTATTATCTATTCCTGTAATTATTTTAACCTCCTCCCCAGACTTCAGTACCTGGTCAAGAACACCTCTGGCAAATGATTCATTCATTAAACTAAAAACACTGCCAGTTATAGGAATATGTTCAAAAGAACTGTAGGTAAGGTTTGGAATATTTACTTCATTCTGAAAGACTTCAGTAGTTTCTGCTTTGTGCAGAGAAGGTTAAGGCAGGATTTGATCATGGATTGTAGATATCCACCATGGAATAACATATTGACCAGTGGAAGCTACATAAACTGACAGAGTAAAAACACAGACACATAGTTGAAAAACTTAAGTTTGAGAACAATCAAATTTGTGATAATATTCAGGTATATAAAACGTGAGTTATATTCCACTGAAGCAACTCACTAAAGGAGCATTTAATCTGTTGGTTTACAATTAAAATCATATGAAAAGACACACTTTAGTTTACCTGCAAGTTACTGAACTTTGTGTCATCATTACATGGAGAGAAGAACCACTAATTCTCAGAAAGATCTTTTGAAAAAGTCTGTGGCCTGCTTTATGGTCACTTCTGACTCTAAAATCATTGTGGTGCCAAGTAGCCAAGAGTAACTAAATATATATTAAAAACATTTGAAAATGTGTAAGTCACATTCATTTTGCCTGGAAAATGCTTTAATTTGTAATAGAATCATGGAAGAGTTTGGGTCAGATGAGTCCAACTCAGAATATTCCGGCATCTGAGTTCTTAAATATCAGCTAATTCCAACCTCTCTGCCATGGGCAGGGACACCTTTCCACCTTCTGCTAAACCAAGTTGCTCAGAGCCCCATCCAGTCTGGCCTTGAACAACTCCATATGTCATATGGCAGTGTCAGAATAAACCTTGTTCAAAAGAATTTTGAGCCACAGGCTTAGAGAGGGAGATGAAACCTACAATGAGAATAAATGTATCCACCAGCTCATTGCTTCTTTGTTACTTGGTAATATCTTTATACATGGCATAATTTAATTTGCTTTCCTAAAATATATAGATTACACTGAAATATTTGAATGCTACCCACAACTTTAAAATGAGGTTCCAATTCTTGCATTTTGTATTGATTCTGTATTTCATTATTACAGGGTACTCATTTCATTACAATGAATTATCTTTGTGCTATAATGAAAACCAATAATTTTTAAAAATCAGTATGAGTATAAACAAAAAGAAAAAAAAACATGTCATGCCACTCAAATTTGATTGCTTCTTTGATAGACTTACAAAATTAGTGGATGAAGGATATGAAGCAGATATATTTGCATTTTAGTAAAATATGATCATGCCTTTGAAAATCTTACCAAAAAAAAATCCACATTCACATGAATAGGATTGCTATTACATGGAGGAAAATCTAGATGAAAGACAATGAACAAAGTGAACTTTAATGTGGGGTGATGTGTAGATGGATACTCAAACCACAGGCATTAAAATTCAATTTATTCAATGCATTCTGGCCTGATTTGGAAGATGGAGTAAATAGCATTAAAAAAATTTGAAAATCATGGTGTGGTGGAATGCCAATTTTAATGAGCATGGGTGGATCAATAGGGAAGTCTGCCTCTTGCCTCTTGTGTCTTCCCTTTACAGTGACATCCCAAACAAAATCCAGTAAATACGCTTTGGCTGAACAAGTATTAGAAAATTTGCTTACTCACTTTTTCTTTCTTAAAGGTCTAAATGATCCCATGTTTTCTCTCTTGAAATAAGTAGGACTAATGTGTATTTTCCTTCCCTTTTGGATAAACTGCCAGTATGGACATGGTATTCCTTCTAGTAAGGACCTCTGGATGCTGCTGATACACTGTTCTGTGTCCCTGTCTTCCTGCCTTCCCAGTGTCATTGAGTAAGACTGAAGCTTTTCCAAAGAAAAAGAGGCTAAGCACCAAAAACAAAACAAAACCAAAAAAAAAAAAAAAAGGGGGTAAATATGAGGAAGTTTCATATGCCAGTTTTATTACCAAAGAGGGTTTTTTAAAATATTAGTTAATTATTTGGACCGTTAGACTGTTAAAATGTTAATTGGAATAACAATAAATCATTATTGCCACATATGCTGTATCTTTTGTCCAAAAAAGATTTTGAGTAGAACCTTTTTTGCAATGTTTGGCAGTTATGAAAGGGAGTTTATTCATGCATAAAAAAAAAAAAAGTCATGTAATATGTTTTACTTAATGTCAAATTTGTGTGATATCACTTATGAAAGAATGTTTAAAGCATTATGTAACTGATTCTTAGTTAGGCAAACTCATAAATTTAGAAACCAAATAATAGATACAGAACTATTTATTTTATGTCTAAATCCTTTCAGAAACACTTTTCTCTGTCAGTTTTAGCCTGGCATAAAAACAAATAATCTAGCAATGGGAAATTGTTGGGGTTTCTTTTCCTCCAGTTTTTGGGTATTTATGCTTATAATCCTTTGAACTGTGAAGCCCTACATGTGACAATAGATAATCCAGATATA
Organism: Taeniopygia guttata; assembly: GCF_048771995.1. Classification (NCBI taxonomy): domain Eukaryota; kingdom Metazoa; phylum Chordata; class Aves; order Passeriformes; family Estrildidae; genus Taeniopygia; species Taeniopygia guttata. The sequence continues at coordinate 12,590,034 of NC_133024.1, read as the reverse complement.
GTTGTGCAGCTTGATAGTGGGATCTTACCCCATCCCCTCAATATATCAGTGAAAAAATAAATTCAAATAAACCATATTTGTTATTATTTTCATCATCACTATCATGAGTAACCCAATGAAAATTATACAACTTTTCTCAAAGTAAGATACTCTCTGATTAGGAATGTTTGATAAACATCTGATATTGTGATTTTCCTTCTGACATGTTTAAGAGATGTATTCAGTTTCAGTATTGTGTTAAGGTAAGATTCACTGCTCTGATTCCCACTGAGTGTCTTATTCCCTAGGTTATTCACAGATAACTGTATTTCTCAGTATGATTACACGACATGAGCTCTACCCTCCTTTACTTTTTCTTTATCCAGAAATTCCTGAGCAAAGGTTGTGCTGGTGTTTCTGCAGGGCTGAAGCGTGTGTGGAAATGAATCACTCAGTCTGAGTGACTCAGCTTGAAATGCTATCTCTTTCCCAAACTCCAGTTTTGCCTCTTGCTTGCTATTGCCTGCATGCTCCAAGTGCTCCAAGGCATTCAGTTTTGATTTTCTCCACCTAAGAACTTCCAGCCTAGACTCACTAATGACTGTCAGGCAGCAGGCTCACTCAGCTATCTCAAGTAAAGGGGAGCCCATTAATTTTGCCATCTTGCAGTGACTTGCATTTTCCATCTAAAGATAGTTAAAAATTTACTTTCCATCTTTATTTGTCCCTGCTACCCCCTAATGCGTATTGCTACTTTTATTGCAACATGCAGTTGTTTTAGAAACACGCATTTACTAAGAGATTTACATTGTCACAGGAAAAGTCACTTTATGGCAAAAGAAAAAGGATAACCTACTGACAAGTACTCCTTTCATTTTCACTTTATTTCTAAATTGTAGGACTAATGGACCAAAAACATTTTTCATGTTTTTTCTGCCCTCAAGTTTTGTCTGCATAGGGAAAGGGAAATATATGCTAACTTTGTGTGACCTATAGAATCTTTCTGACTGCAGTGACCTGGTGGGGCCACCTCCTACTACTCTGCTTATGAGACCTACTGGTTCCAAACATCTCAAAGTCTTCACAAATAATTTCTGCCTGTGAAATATAAGACAAAAGTTCACCAGCCATATTAGTGCAACCCTGACAAAGCTTTCACTCAGTTAATGCTATGGCAAAATTAAAAAGCCAGGAGGGGCGGGGGGAAAGACCTGCCATACAGAGAGAGAAAATAATTGCAGCACTGTTCACTGAGGAATAATAGATCACCTTTTTACACTACTAATTTGCCTTGCTGCCTCTACTAACAGCCTCTGGATCCCACCTAATTGTACCCCTCTGTTCCTCTGCCAGAGCACATTGTCATGTCTGCCGCTTTGTCTGTCTTTTGCTCTCTCCTCATTGTGTTCATTGACAAATGATGAGACGCTGAAGTATGAAGAAATGCAAACTGCATTGTAGGAACTCTTCAGATCACTTGAATTAGGCAATTGGCTGTGCAAACCTTTTATTCCAAGTGTTTTTTCATCACTGAGAAAAAAAAGGGCCTTTACAGAGTAGGTCAAACTTCGTATTTATGGCTAACAGTTTTTGCCTCCATAACTTTTTACACATGGAAACACTGATTTTTTTTTTTTCCCTAAGTCTGTTATTTCAAAATCTCTTTTTCAGGTAAGAAAAAATGAGTTAGAGGTATGAAATTTTTCGGGTACATAATTGTTGATACATAATTCCCTTTACAGATTTTAATTTACTAAGCACTCAGTATTTTCATTGCTTGGACCCTCAGATATGAACTTTGGGGAGGTACAATTCTCCCTCTAGATAAAGTTATCAGTCCTCAAGATCCAGTCACTTATATTATTTTGTACATCAACTTGTCCTCTGCAACCTGGATATCTGGGAATGAGCAAAACCTAGGGGTAGCATTTACTCTGGTGTTTTCAGCAGATCATTAATGGAGTTATTTCCCATTGTCTTTCTTACACTATGAAAAAAAAATCAAAGGAATAGAAAAGGTTAATACAGACAGAACAGGAAAACTATTTTCCTTCCACCTCTACCTTTTGGGAGCTTTGTGCACACCCTATGCATGATGTTTTTTAGTATTAATAACTGATCTGTTCATCATGCTATCAGCATGTTCAACAAACAATTCTTTATTTGCTTATTGTCTTCCAACACAGTCTGTATTTCAGCATATTAGCAGATCCAAGCCATAAGAGATAACAAACATTCACACAGGATTTTCTCAGATCTATATTTTGTGCTAACTACTTATCAGGTATCTAAATCAAGGTTATCACATATTTTTATACAGCTTGATCTATATAGTAGAAATAAAATAAATATTCTCTGCACAAATTATTCTGTACTCTGAAACAAGAATCTGCATATAATTCAGTAAGCCTAGAATGTAGCTTATTTTCCATTGGTATGTACATAAATATTTATGTTGATTCTCTGCCCAAAAGTTTTCAGTTTGATTGTTGTGAATTGCCTATCATTTACTTGTCATCAATATAATGTTTGAGGAATTGATTTCCAATTCCTTAGCTGAAGCTGGATGGTAATTTGGACTTAAAGTGTAGCACAAAGGAAGCACTTTTATGCTGAAATGAGCATGGACAAAAACCAATATGATAAAAATAGAGTGGCAAAATTATTTTATAATTTTTCATAGTAGCAGGAAACTGTCTAATTTGATGACATTCAACTACTCTATTAAAAACCTGAAAGTTAAGGCTCAGAGTGCTGTGTTTTCAAGGACTGCAGACTGAAATGCTTTCTGTGCCCCAAACACACAGGGCTCCAGAGCCACTCCAGGGCACAGCTGAGTCCTGCAGCCACAACAGTGGGGCAAAGTCACACAGGCAGGGCAAATGGTAAGGAAGGACAAAGTGCTGCCATCAGTGAGAACTGAGGGAAAGTGAGAAATAGCTCTGAGCTCTGTGGTGAGAGAATGAGCAGGGCCAGGAGGTACTGCAGGCGTCCATGCAGCCTTTGAGAACCTCATGACAGAGCAGTTACTCCCCGTAACCAGTGGACAGTAGATGAGGGCCCATGGAGGACCAGCAAATTCCTGTCAGAAGAGGAGCCCCCACAGGGTCTGGTTTCCTGGCAGGAACTTCAGCCTGTGGATGAGCCATGCTGAAGGTGAAGGCCTGATGGATTTTACCCCTTGGAGAGGATCCGTGCTGAAGCAGCTCTCGAAGAGCTGCAGCCTGTGGGAAGGACTCACCTTGGAGCAGGCTGTGAAAGTCTGGTTCTGGGAGGGACCCAATGCTGGAGCATGGGAACTGTATGAGGAAAAAGGAGCAGTAGAGTCAAATTGTTATGAACTAACCACAGCTCCCCTTGTCCCATCTCCTTGCACCACCAGGGAGAGGAGGAGGAGATAGAAGATTGCACACAGGAATGAAGCTGAGTCAAGGAAGAAGGAAGGGAGAACGGTAAGGTGATGTGGTTTTGAGTTTATTTCTGCTACTTCGTTTTTAATCCCATAAGTGATACATTAAATCTATTTCCTCCACATGCAGACTTTTTTGCTCATGGTGATTACTCATAAGCAATCTCTCTGTTTTTATCTCCACCTATGAGCTTTTCCATATTTTCTCCTCCTGTGCTGTTGAGGAATGGGAGTGAGAGAGTGGCTGAGTGGACATCTGCCAGCCAGAAAAGTTCAGCTCACCACACTCTCAAAGAAAGTCAAAATTTACTGTTATTGAGAATCTGCTCTCTCCTTCTGAGGCCACAAACTCAATGTTGTTGTCATGAAATTAATAAAAAGTACACCTTCACTTTCCAAAACTGTGGCAATATTATTGAAGTTGGATTTGAGTCTTCTCTGTGCATACTAAATGTTTGTATGTGCAGCTAAATGTTTATATCCATGACAACATTGGATTTTGAGGAGTGTTTACAACACTTGGATATCAGAAAATTCATGACTGATTTATGTAGAAGCTTTATTTCAGGTGTAAAAATAAGATTACAATATTTTACTAAATTTTTCTAAAAATGCAGCCAGAAGAGTAACTAAAATTAATTTTGTTAAAAGTTGAGTTTTAAATTTGTTTCTTCCTTAAGGAAGATGTTTATGAACTAGCCTGCTCATTTTAATTCAGTGGTTTTTTAGTATATTTTTTGTGGTTAGGAATACAAGTTCCTAACTTTTCAGATATACTAAGATGGTGAGTTAGAAATAAGTTTTAAATAAGTTATATTTGTTATAAAAGATATTAGTTAAAAAAATTAAAATTAATGGCAGGTTATGCTCAAATTAGTAGTGCTATAAACTTCAAGGTTTTTCACGTTATTATTAAAAGAACTGACAACAATGACTCGGTATTTTTGTATTTTATTTATTACACACTACAACACTGTGATTAAAGTTAAAATAAAGAAAATGTTTTTGATTGATTTACAGTAAATTTAATATTTGATAACATTTCAGAAGGGGGAAAAACAAATGAACATGCTATAAAACATGCTAGTGATGATCATGATAATTGAGAATGTTCTTAGAATAGATAACGCCTTAATGAAGACATCAAGATTTCATGTAGATATTTCCTCCTGCAGGTTTTATAACAGGCAGAAGAGTCTTTGAAAGAATCAACAATTTTTGAAAAACTGTATTGGATTTAAACCCTTTCTGCCATTAAAAAAAAAGAAAAAAAAAAGAAAATATTTCCTTGACATGTTTTAATTATTATGCTCACCTCTTTCTATATGTATTCTTCCATTTCCTGTACACTAGGTTTTGCATTTGCTAATATTAAATCTCCCCTGTTAGCTGAAAATGTTGCAGACCAAACCACTCTTTTTCATTTCACTTTGGCCTCTGTTATTTTATTTCTTACTGCTTTGTAAGTTGTGGTCAAAGTTGAATAATCACTCTAAAGTTACCAGCAACAGATGTGGAGCTGCTATTCCAAGCACAGGAAAAAAAAGAACTGTACAAGGATTTCAGATTAATTGGTCATGAAATCACCTAAAAACTTCTAAAACTCATTATGAAATATGACTCCTAAAAAACCTCACTATGTACAGAACAATGATTTCCTTAAAAAAACAAAGAACTACTCTCTGTGCCTCCAGTGATCTGTATATGAAAGCTTGAGAATTACATCCTAAAGGAAATGGACAGGATGTAGATAAACCTTTCATTTCTAGATCATTGATAGGAATATGAGAATATAAAATGGTGAGTAATGGTTCATTATGAGATGAATATCAGACATAATAAAGTAATTCCAATTCAGATTGTTCATCTGGGCCCAATCACAATTTGGCCAGAAGATCTGTTCTGAGGTAGGAAAGGAAAAAAAAGGACATAAGGGAGTTAGGCATTTAACATCAGGATTTTAAGAGTATTTAGCTTCTGTCTGTCATGACAGTTTGTATGACTGAGCCATCTAGCAACCCATGAAAAAACCCAATTTCCACTGTATTTCACAGAGCCATCACTCCTTTCTTCAAAAGCTGAAACCTACCTCTCTTTTTTTTTTTCTTGGATCGCCTGCCACATACCAAAGTCTATTCGCTATCAGCTATTCTTTATCAGCACCCACTGTTCCTGTTCTGAAACTTCAAATGTATCAACCCCCTCTAAATTCATCCTTGAGCACCTACTATTTTATTTAATGTTCAGGTCTGTGTATCCTAGAGGCCTTACCAGGTTTCCACATGTAAAGTCCTTTTTTTTTTTTTAACTTACCACGTCCTCTCTTTTCTTAACATCCCTGCATGAGCCTTCCCCACTTGCAGTTTGAGTTTCTTATGTTCAATTAATTTTAACTCATTTAACTTTAAAAGGGCAGCTGCTCCCCACTAGGCCATGTAGTCCTCAGCTTCTGGTACAGTTGTATTAATCAGAGAGTGTGAATTAAAACTCAGGGGAAGGGTGGAGCACTTTCACAGGCAGCCTTTCCAGAAAAGTCTCTGTCTCCATCTCGCTGGGATTGGTTAATGGGCAAGTGCTATAGAGCAAAGGCTGGAGGTTGAGCTTTATCGCTCTTTACTTGGTGTTCTTGCTGGGATTAAAGCCTGTAGAGTTCTGCTGCTAGTGGCTTGCAGCACTGCTTCATCTTGATGTAAGTGTTTATGTCCTTTCTGACTGCATAGAATCTCTGGCTTGCTGACAGAATAGGATTCTCTTCTTGCTTTCAGAACAGTTTTTAAAGGCTGTGGGTTCTTTTTATCTGCAGGTTTCTTATGTGAAACACTTCATCCAAGAGATGGGATAACTAGCCTCAAGCTTGGAGTGTGATTTGGGTTTATGGCTCTCACTGTGTAGGTGCCTATGTTAAGCATAAAACTGTACGCTCACTTGAGGGAAAAGAGAACAGTTATTCCTTTCATATGTTTTCTTTCTCTTATCCTCTTCCAATGCCTTAAGAAATTCTATGAGGTTTGGATCCGCAGGTGGGTGAGCATGGACTGTATGTCCTTTGAAGAGAGGAAAGAAATGAGTTTTCACCTTTCATTTTGGGAGTATTTGTGCTTTTGACTAATGACTGAGGACTGGCCTTTAGGGGTGGTCACAACAGTTTTTAAGGCGAGGCAGTGACTTCATTCCTGTAGGTGTTTAATATTTAGCATCACCTTGTCCTAGCTGAATTGCACTTTCTGTCCTTGCAGTTTTTGTCCATCTCTCTGTGTATCTGTACCTTTTATACTTGATATAAAGTGACAACTGATATCAAGTGATATTGACAGGCTTTTATTGAACTTAATTACTCTTCAGAGACTGGCATGAATCAATCCTCATAAAAGTCACCTGTCACTTTGTGATGTGCCAGCTTTAACATGGAGGAGATGAAGGGAAAACTCTCTGAGAAAGGAACCTATTTTAACAGCAAGTTATTTCTTCTTTAATTATTGATGAACTCTGTTCAAGTGAAAATTGTCATGAACATTTATCATTTAACATAGTGAAAATAAAGATGAGAAAATTCAGCTGTGACATTCGGTTTGGTTGTTTTCTGCAGTGTAGTAAATACCATGAACTTCCGTTAAAATTAGTAAATTCCTTGAAAATGCACTTACCACTATGGCAGACAAATATTTTTTTTACCAGTATGAAGTTCAGCACTTAGTGATATATCAAATATACTATTTTGTGTGGCTTTCCTTGTTGCTTTGTGTGTTTTGTTTTGTTGTATCTGTTTGTTTATTACAAAGCTATGGTTACACAAAGCTATGGAATTATACTTTTATATCAGAAATATCATGATTGAATCTGCAAATGTTAAGTTATGAGCTTCACTGAAAAAAAAGTTATCATGTTCTATGCTAATGACAAACTAATCATTTTTAAGAGGTGTCTTGTTTGTAGTGTTTCTTACAAACACAACCAAAAATTTTCCCGTAGCTTAGGGAAAACAGTATGGTTATAAGCCATTGGTAACTTCAGCCATAGTTAGAATAGTTATAATCTATTCAGATTGCTTAGTATAAATCAGTGTTTCTCAAGCTGAGGATGTTAATTGAAGGCAGATTCTTATTTTTCTTCTTAGTTTAAAGTAGTGTTCTCTCCCTCTGGAGTGGTGATACTTGTCAAAACTTTCTTTTCCCATCTTTATCACCACATCTTTCTGTGATGGAGGAGTTAAACCACTGGTTCTCAAGATGAAGGGAGGTAGGAGTAAGATTGGAATTAAAAGGTACTTGTTTAAGCCAATCTGTTTTATTTTTCTGACACTAAAATAATGGAAGTTTTATACAGGCTGAGCACTTAGGGAGTGTGGCCACTCCAGTTTCAATTACCCTGCAGGGCTTTCAGCCTATGTTTTCCATGAAGTAGGTGGAAGGTTGCTCAAAACTGCATCTAAGAATTCAAAGAATAGTCAAGAAAAAAGAATCATTTTTGGGAATCGTTACTACTTGGCCTAGCCAAGTAATGGTGTCTGCTGGTATTAGTCAGCATTAAAGCTATTATTTTGGAGTAGTCCTCTAAAATGGCTAATGTTTTTGTCTGCTCCCCTCCATTCTTACTGAAAGACTGTTCTAATTCTCATTCCAGTCTTCTAAATACAGTTAAACTTGTGACTTTTTCACAGGCAATATGCTCTCAGGTTTTCCTTTTGTCTGTCCTCTTCTTTTGTCTTCTGTAAGGTGGTTGTGTTGGTGGTTTTTTTTTTTTTTTTTTGCAATTAGTCCTCCTACAACTTCCATGCTAAAGAGAAGTATCCCCTCTTGTTTGCTGTTGCTAGCTACATGACTCACGTTCATTTAAGACACATTTCTTGTACCATGTAGAAATGCCCAGGTTTGATTGCTCTGAGTTATTGGGGTATTGGAAGCACTGTTTGCCACAACGCTGTAATGTTTTTTCCATGCTGAATTACCCCACTGAGTAACAATTTCTTTTGGTTAATGTATCTACCTTTATGAGTCATAACAGTTCATATCTTAAGATATCCTTGTTGGTCTGTATCTGTAGATCCTCTGCACGTCTTTGAGTTGACCTTCTTGTAACTAGTTCTAATTTGGTAGCTTTTTTTTCTTGAACTTAATTAACAACTTTCAATATACTGGGAGCTACTTCTTAGTCTATTACCCTGCTAGAGATTAAAGCTCCAAACAGACATTCTTTCAACCAGAGGTTGAAGCACTTAAACTTTTCATGTGTTTGGCTTCCTTGAGGTGAGGCTCCTTTTCAGAGTTAGTCCTTTTTATGAAAATACTAGTACAATTTCCTCCAATGTGCCAGCAGCTCTCTGGCCACAGACAACGGGCACAACTTTCCCAGGCATTGTGAGAAGATCAGCGAAAAGAATGATAAATAAATCTCATCTTCACTTGCTGCACCTGTTGTTGTGAACATGTGGGATGTGTTATGGAGGTTTGTTAACCAAAGGGTGATTTCTTAATTGGACACTGGGGATGGTGTTTAGATGGAAGGACCAAATGGGTCCACCTGTATCATGATTGTTGGTAAAGGCGAAGGGTTTCTTAATAAGTATAATATAATAAAGTGATTGATTCTGAGAATCATGGAGTCAATGCTAATTATTACCCAGCTGGGGGCCTGTGGCGACACTCCAAGATTTCTTTTTTTAGAAATTTTGAGTATACGTGGATGGATTAATCCCTTTTGAGTCTTTTCATGATTAGTAATGCATCCAATAGAATTCAAAATTGTAGCCAGGATCTTAAAAAATTATTTACGTTCCCCAGCCTGATTAGCTACTATCTATTACTGCTTTTTCAAGCAATGCATTAAGCAGCACAAGTATTCGGAGTTGTGTAATTTGGCCATTCACTCCACAGCTGGAAAAGATGAAAAGTGTCTCTTCAGTAATATTTTAGGTTATTACTTTTTAAAATGTATTAATACTGATTTATGTACTTAATTACAAAGTGAGGAGATGAAGTTTGCACTTGAAGAACAGTGGGATTTGTGATGTTCTGTTTTCAAGTTTTCTCCTGAGAAAATTGTCTACTAGTTCAGGCAATGAAGAACTATGAAAATAAAAACAGGTTTTGAAATAATTCTAGATTTTCTGTGCAGAATACCTATGAGAAGATAATAACAGTAGTAAGGAATGTTATGCAAGCCCTAATTGAGCTCTGTTTGTGATCCAGAGTGGCACAATGTTACTTTCATATGTGATGCAATTACTTCTATCTATATGATTACAAACAAATTCAATATTAACAAAATCCCATCCAGCTGAGTATATGGAACATATATTACTAATATAAAGTTGATTTGAGTTAAATTGCTGTGTAAATGAGGATTAGTGGCCTGAAATGGGCCTTATGTGCTTTGACAAAAAGCACATTCAAGTGCTGTAAACACAGCAAGTCCACATCTACAATTGGACAATGCTGTCCATAAATTCAAGCTTTTAAATCTTGTACTACTGCAGAATTCTTAAAGGATTTTTCCACTAATAGTGCTGACTTGCCAGCAAACTTCTGGAATCTCAGCATGGCAGGACCTGAGTCAATTGCTAGTTTCTCATCTGGATAACAGCAAAAACCTGTCGTGCATTCAAGCAGGGAGCTTGCTGGGGTCTGAGAAGGCCAGATAGCAAAGAATCTTAGCAGAAATCCTGTAAAATAAGCTTGGGAGAAATTTTGAAGAGGTCATTTTTCACTTTCAGCCCCAAGGTAGAATTGGATCTTCCTATGTTATTCCTGATGCATATTTATCTAGTTTGTTCTAAATATAATAATGGCAATTTGGCTGCCTCCCTAGGCACTCTCTTCCAGTACTTAGCCATCTGTAGTGCTATGCACTTCACCTGAAAGTCTCTTGCTGCTATTAAACCCACTACTGCTTTCCTTTTCTTCATCAGATGTGAAGAAATGTTTATTCTCCACTAATTAATAATTTAAAGTGTAAAAGATAAAAAAAGTTGTTACACACATTTGCCTTTAGTCTTTGTTAGGCAAAATAATATAATTTCTTTTCAACCTTGATCACGCTTGTTACTCCTCTTAAAATACTTTCCCACTCTGATCCCAACTGTTTTGTATTTTCCTTGGCTAATGGTGCCCAAAACCAGAATGGTGATTGCTTTGGAGCTTTACCAGCAAGTAATGCCACTAAAAAATTTCTTCATGTATCTTACAGCCTATAACTGTACTTTGTATTTTGCCGCATAGCAATTGAAAAGAGGAGAGAGAGACTTGATTACCTTGGACTACTAAGTAGTAAAGTTTCCCCTTTGTTTTCTGGGATATCATTCAGACAATATTAAAGGGAAGATTTTACTTCCAATTAACTTGAGGCAATGCTTTCTGAAAAACAGGTTATTCCAGATTGTGGCTAAATTTAGACTAAATTTTTGGACACTTGTGGTGGACAGAATGTATCTGTTTAATTTATGACCCTGCTGATATGATGCTTGATTCATCTTGAGCAAAAGTGCTTTAAAAGAGATCCCAGACCACAATCTTAGATTTTGTTTTTTCCTTAAGGGGTTTTCAGGTTACTCTAATTTGCTGTATCTCTGAAAGGCATGGATGATGTTTGGAAAAGTGGGTTCCCCTATAACTACTTAGGTAGTACAGATGGCCTATAAAAATTCCTAAAGCAATGTCATATTAGCTTCATGATTAGCTTCACCACATGATAAGTTATACTGTGCATTATCATCATGAAATAGCTGAATTCCACAGAACCTGCAGTATTCCTGGTTGAAAAACTGGGGCACTTCACAAATTGACAGCTTGACTGAGCCCTTCATGTGCCCTCTTTCTCGTTGCATTAGTCTTTTGAGTTGGTCATTAACAAGATATAGGGAGGAAAAAACCCAAAAGTATGAAGGTAGCAAAAACTCCATGGTAATTCACTTGCAAGATGCTTTGTGCTGGAAACAAAATTCTGCTTCTGTAAACAGTGTCTCAAAGTAAAAGCCTACATTACTCTCCCCTTCCCTTTAGCCCTCCTCACCCCTTCTAGTGGAATGACAGAAATAATGACTTGATGTTTGGCTTTGGTGAATCATGGCCTTGGTAGCAGAAGTGCTATAATTATCTCATTGCTACTATCACAGCATTGTAAATATTAAATGCAAAAAACAATGTTTCAATAGCTTTGAGGTTTTGACACTTATTGAGAAAAGCCATGGAGTTCACAGCTAATATTGCCTCTCTTTTAGTTAATCTCTTGAGTATTTTTAGAACAGTCCTGCTTTACAAGCCACAGATTGTCATTATTAGTAGAACAAGCTTCTGGAAGTCCATCTCTGTGCTACTGATTTCAGTCTATTGTCAACCATGAGCCAGGATTCACTTAGCAGAAAGGATCCTCTGATTAGCTTTCCCTGCATGACACCTTTGTAATCAGGCTTCCAAGAACTGGAATAAGCCTCCCCATCTGCTCGGGTAATGAGATAAGGTACACATACCCCTCAGCTTCAGCAGCAATGGGAGGAGAGATGGCATTTTGGTTGAGCCCTTATTATCTGTTTCTTTGGAACGTGGATCTCCATGGCTGTATTAATACAAGGAAATTAGAAAATGAAATGAGAAGTCAAGAAAAGAGGAAACTTTCAGACTTAACTGAATTTATTCTATGGATGTTTGGAAAGAAAGGTTATATTCATAATCATCTTAGAAGAGCTTTGTGGTACCACTATTTGATGCTTGGCTTTTGTTCTGTACTTACTTAAGAAACCTTTTTTCTTGCCTACTCTGAAAAAAACTCAACCTTATCTGTGCCACTTTAATCACTTTTTCCTCCCAATTTAAGTGGCTTCAGAACTTGTTCCCTCTAAACATGATTATTTTCATTCAGAAATATTCATTGTGATGACTAAAGTCAGGCATGGAGACATCTGTGGTGGTATATTAGGAACAACTTTTGGCACCTAGGGTTTTTAGGGCACACATCTCTGCTTCCTCTGTTTTTAAGCTGAAGAATGGGGGCTACTTCCTGGTATGTTTTTAGCAAAAACAGCTTGGAATAGAATGCGTCTTTGAGTCTAAACTAAATTTTTACAAACCTGCTAAATAATACCCTAAGGCACGGAAAATGAGCTGAGAAAGAGCTACTCCTTTTTTACTGAGTACTTGTATTTGATCTGAAGGTTAATTCTGAAGGATTATGTTGTCTTTGTGTGTTTATTTAGAATAAGATTAGGACAAATGTTTAGTTTATTATTAAAATGTTCTACACAGAATTTTCCAAAGAACACTTCATACTTGACCTCCTAAATATTTGTAAACCAAGTGCTGCTTCTGACTGAGGCAAAATTGCTAAAATTAACCACAGCATAAGGTCCTAAATGTGTTTATTGGTCTATCAAAATGTTTTCATCTGTGCTGTTCTGACATTTGCAGTTAGTCTTAGTCCTAAACTACATTTTCTATTCAAGACTAACCAGATGATTCATATTTTGCTGTTCAGCATAGTGGAAGTAAGCTGAGGATTTTTTTATGAATGTTCCTCCTTCCTTCTATATTGTGCATATTTATTTAGTTTTTGCTATTACTCTGGTCTTTAAAATTCAGCAGGAACATAATCAGACATTCCCCCTTTGATACATGCAGCAGAATGGGAGTTTGATTGAAGAATCTAGCTGACAAAATGACAGTGATGTATCATGTTGCCTACCCATATCTGCAGGACATCTTTTAAAACACTAATTAAAAAGGAGATGTATATTTGTGAAAGCTTTTTACAAACATCCCCACCAAAAATTATTTAGTAATGACTTTATAGAATCAAAAAAATTCACAGGTCTCAGAAGAAAAATATCTTTATTCCTCTTTTCACAGCCTGTTCAGTAATCTGTATCAGAGATTTTTTTTCCCCCTATATTTTCTTAGTTGCAGCTTAATAGACTTGCTTTCACTCTGTAGCCTACAAAAGGACAAATGTCAGAGAACGGGCAGAGGGAGTGCAGGGAAACACCAAACTGAACACATCAAACACTTATTTAGCACTTAATGACAGAGCTGTGGTTTCAGAGGGGCTCAGGCTATTAAAGAGCTGAAAGCAGCAGGCAGGTAAGAATATCAAAGTTCTAACAATATTTGAAATGTATGAAACTTCTGTTTAGAGCTAAGTTAAGGATGGTTGTTCATGAAAAAGCTAGGAATAAATCAGTTAGGCTTGTAGAATCAGAGGTTGTGTACTTAGAAAATCAACGTTCATAACATACGGAATAATTTCTTAGTTCTTTCAGAATAATTCTGCAGAATAACAGAGGAATAAGCCATTAAATATAAAGAAGAGGACAAATGTAGAAGCCATTTCAGGTTGCTGGGTTTGGGAATGTCTAATTTTAAGTGGGGCTTCCATACATCTTGAAAAATTAAGGAGTACCATACTATTCCTGTTTGGTGTGAATCTGTATGGCTGTATTAGTTATTTTAAAAAAATGTAATTGACATTCAAAATTAATGCATAATATTTAACAGAAAGAAAAAAATCTCCAACTGAGTCTGCTAAAGAATATCAGAACTGGCCAGGTGGGATTTAAGGGAATCTGCCTTCCAGTGCCTTTAGTGTGGCAGTAGCAGGTAGTGGAGGAAAACTCCTTGCCAGGCTGAGAACTGCATGGATGAGGCTGCAGCATGGAGCTCTAGCAGCTGCCAGGGTTGGATTTCCTTGGCAATAGTCACATAAGAACTTCAGAGAATTGTAAATGTTGTGCTCAGAGACACGGTTTAGTGGTGGACATGGGGCTGTTAGTTTAATGGTTGGTCTCAATGACCTTATAGGTCTTTCCAACATTAATGATTCTTTGATTCCTGACCTGGAAGTGTGAATGTGGGTGTGTTACTTCTCTGCAGTTAATAGGTAAATCAAGTGGGAGCTCATAATTTGGAGAGTGGGCCTGCAAGACTCATGCACCTCAGTGGCCAAAAAGGTCCTGCCTAAATTTCCCTGCCCTACTGCTCCCAGCTCCCCCATTCTCCACCAGCTGCTTCTTCAAAGTACTTGGATAGAATTGCTTATGTGGAAACTTCATTTTTTCTGGCCTTGGATACAACCTATTTCTGTCACAACTGAGGACTTGCCCAAAGTTATATAACATGATGTTTGAAGGGGAAACAGCAGAAAAATTATGGGAGATGACAGAGAAGGAGTGTTTGTTCCTCTTTATTCTGCACAGGTTTAGTGTAAGAGAAATTGTCATCTAACCTGCATTTTCAGTTTAGTTTCTCTAAAAATGGAATCTTGTTTCATATTTGGTCTGTTTTTTCTCTTTGGCAAATCAATATGCTTAAGTCCATTTGTGTTTTCCTCCCACTTACTTCCTTTGCATACACATTACAAAAATAGCATGCAGAAATCATCCTTCTGTTGCTTTACTAGCCCATGAAGATTGTAATTCTGCTTTAGAAGACCCTCCATGGCCAGAACTGCTACACTACTGACTTAACAAAACTTGTGAGAGCTTCTCTTGTACATGCAATTTATAAAAATCATGCCTAGTTTGATATTCATTTTCTACTTAGGTTAGATATGACACTACAAAGGTACATGATAGATTTAATGGGATTTTGCAAGAAAAAGATCATTTGGATAAAGCACTTCTAGCTCCTCTTAGGCTTACACAGCTGTAATTCCTAGTTACTGCTATTTAAATGTACACAAATTATCCTTTGCTTTGTAGCATAGGATATCCTAGTCTTAGATTCTTTACTGGAATAAAGACTCTACCTCTAGAATCTAATCTTCTAGAATTTTATTTATGTGAGTGTTTATTCAATGAGTCCAAGAAGCTCAGAATACACGAAAATTTTATTTAAGCTAAAGTCCTCTAGAACTGAATGAGAGAACATTTTTTTTGCAATACCCTTATAGCTACTTTGTAGAGTTCTTAGCTTAATTTTAGTATTCTAAAATAAGTATTAACAACCCATCTGATTAAAAATAATTCTTATTTATTCCTTCCTATTTTTATCTGCTCTGATGAAGCTCAGTACTTTACATCATTTCCAAGAGAAAAACTGGATCATTTTAGAGCTAGGTTATTAAAACTCTATTGCTATAAAACAGATAATTCTCTACAAGATGATAGCAGTCTGTCCTGCAATCCCTTATGTCTCACTCAGATTTACTGCAGGTAGTAAAGGGGGGAATTTAGGGATACACCAAGAGCCTGAACAGGTGGTGTGGTTTAACCCCAGCCAGCAGCCAAGTCCCAGGCAGCAGCTCACTCACTCCCACACCAATAGGAACAGGGAGAAAACCGAAAGGCTAAAATCTGCAAAACTGGTGATTTGAGATAGCTGATAGGGAAAGCAAAAGTCATGCACACAAGCACAGCAGGGAATGATTCTCTGCTTCCCATGGGCATCTCCAGGAGAACAGGGCCCTATCACATATAATGGTTACTTGGGAAGGCAAATGCCATCGCTCAAACCTCCCCCTATTCCCTGCCCCTTTATATTCTGACCATGATATCATGTGGGCTGGAATATCCCTTTGGTCAGTTTGGGTCACCTGTCCTGGCTTTGTCTCCCTCCAGGCATCCCAAGGCCCCTCCCAAGGTGGCAGTGTGAAAAAACAGAAAAGGACTCTGTGCAAGCCCTGCTCAGAAATAACATAAACATCTCTATACTATCAAACCTGTGTTCAGAACAAATCCAAAACACAGCCCCATGGCAGACACCCTGAAGAAAATTAACTCAATCTCAGCCCAAACCAGCAAAACAGGTGTCAAGTCAATAACAGAGAAAGTCAGATTACTATATTGGATGCTGAAAACAGCTTCCAAAATCAAGGCAAATACATATTACTTATGCCACAGAATTTCCTAATTTTCACATTGATATCCTTGGCCTGATTCTATCAGTAAATGTCCTATTTACAACTAGTTTTATTTTCCATTTGCAAGTTTGACTTTGGCAGCCCTACCATGGTTTGAAGGCTGTTTCTTTGTTCTGTGGTTTTATTCTCTGTCCCTAAGATGGTGGCACCCTTCTGGCATGAGCTGGTGTGCCCTGGTCCTTCAAATTCACTTTCACACAGTGGAGCCACTGGGAGCAGAGAGAGTGAGCCAGGAGCTACAACAAGCTATAGGTTCTAAGTGAGGCACTTATCAACTCAGCCAGAGTTAATCAAACCATCATTTTCTGCAGTAAAAGGTCAATTTTAGGTGAATTGGATGCTTCTCTCTGCTTGCAGGAAAATGTGAGATGACTGTAGGAAATTGAGGCTTGTGGTTAAATGTGCAAAATTTTTGGCTTTGATGTTTCACTCTGTAGCTACGTTTTTTTGCTGATTTTATTGTTTTGTGGAAACTTGTCCCTGAGTCATGTTTTCTCTGTTACTCATCACTAGCTTATTTATGTTGCTTATCCTTTCTGCTGCAGAAGATTTCTTGCAAGTTATAAAAAAATGGGGCAGGGAAAAGTCTCTGCAGAAATGTAACATATTGCTTTCCATTCTCTCTATAGTTCCTCTGCAGTAGTGCACAATAAAACTCATATCTGAAGTATGTTTTTGTAAGCTGAGGGTGATTTAGTCTTCATGTTTAAAAAATAAAAAAAAAAATCAATAAATCTCCTTAGTAGGAGAGCAAGAAAATTAATATAGAAGCAAGAATTATATGCTGAAAGAACATGGGACAACTGATGGCTTTCAAGCAAAGGCAGATGACAAAGACCCTATAGGACTAAAATAGGGCTCTGATCACTCACCCATCTAATATTAAAAAAAATTGTAGGTACTCATCTGAAGAGTTTAGATTGGACATATAACAATGCTAAAAATACTCCATTCACTGACTAACAAGCAGAGAGCCTTGACATTTACATTAATTTAAAAATTACAGCTCAGGATTTATCTTGTGTATGCTTAAAACATTAGCAAACCAAATTTATCCAGACCTGGTAAAGCAATTGGGAAACTGGGGAAAGGGTTTTCACATTTTATATTTGATTAATTGTGCATCTGACAATGTAAGGCAAATCCATCTTTAAGAATAAAATTAAATATGTACCAGAAGTCATTTTCTGACAATCAGAAAATCAGATTTTATGTCATCACAACTAATATTAGCAAAATGTCCTTTAATATGATAGTATTCAGAGACTGTTTCACCTCTTCCATTTCATACCATCTAAAATCATTCCCTCACCCACTGCACCTTTTAATCTTTTTTTCTTTATTTTACCTACAAAAGCATCTTTATTAATAGTACTATAGAAGTTGAGCCAGCAGGATTTCTTAGATCTTTTAATAACTCTCTGAATTTAAGCTTTCCTTACCTTCCTTTTATGATGTACCAAGTCTAAAAACTTTAAGGTTGGTCTAACTTTTCTGAAGGCCTTCCTTTTTTACTTTGACCACCACATAGGAATGAATATTTCATAAGAAGAAAAGGTGTTTCTTTCCTACCTGATGAATCTGTGCTCAAAATCTGTATTTGTCACTAGCAATAGTGTCCAAATGAGATAGTGTTGCTGACCAGCAGGCTTGTTCCTCTTTTGCTCTCAGAAGTTTATAGGAAAAAAATGAGGATCCTATTTTTAGCTGAAAATTCTAGCACCTGCTCCAATGTGATATTTCTCTAGAAGTAGACTGAACAGTGAAAGAAAAGTAAAAATAATCAACAAATATTGGAAGGAAACAAATATATTTTCAAATAAAATGTATGCCTTCATTTCAGAACTCACAAAGAAACATTAAGTCAAATATTTTGTAGTCATGTTCTATTTGGTTTAACAACTGAAAATGAATTATACACCTTGTCTATAACATTCCCTATAAATGACTTGTCTAATCAAATGGATGCATGGGCAATAATAGCCTTGGAGGAGAAAAATTAATCATTGAATGGGATTGAATTCATGCCATTTTATGGACAGATAAAAGAGATAGGTCTATTCTGCTCTAGGTTGCCTGCCCCACTTGCCCCATACAATAACCCCTGCTGCCTTACCCATGGCATCAGTGTCTCAGGGGCATTTTGGGCTTGTTAGTTCTGGCCTGTCAGCTTCAGCTAGATCAACAGGCTAGCAGGGCTGAAGGGAATGCCTTGACCCTGATTTTATTACCGATCTGCCCTCTCATGTAGTCAAAGGATTTCTTTGATTTCTGGAGTTGCAGCAGTGCTCCTGGATGCCCTGCTGGCTGTGGGGCTCTCCCATGCCTTGGTATAGCTCGTCTGTTTCTCCAAAGCCCCGGCACTCAGCAGCTCTGCCTCTCTGCTGGCAGCACACCCTGTTTGCTGTCCTGCAGCTCCTCACCTGCACCAGGTTCAGGAGGTAGTGCCAGGACAATGCTTCATCTGTCACATTCACAGGTGGCTCCACAGGCCTGCAAGTCTGCAGAGTCTTTTGCTGTGAAAGCTCCTGAGCGACACTGGAAGAGGCATAAATTTGTTCTGTTATGCTGTAATTCCATTTTTGGGGTTCTAGGGCTATGTCTGACCTTTAGCTCATTCTAAAGGCAGCATATTTTCACAAGGGGCTGATTGCCCTCACTGGTCTCTGTTGTTCAGTCAGACCTCTACATATGAAGCACCAGCGTGGGAAGTGAAGGTTTAAGGTACTGGTGAGGTCAAAATTGTCTACAGCTATATTGGAAAAAGCTGGAGATGGAAGAGATGAGGCTGCAGCTGAACTGAGAATAGTATTTATCAAGTTGTTCTCTTATCTTGAATGAGTCTTGAAGTCTGTAAAGTGGCCATTAAGGACCCATAGCAGGAACAGTGGGATAATAATCCTCTTTACAGATTGTAATTTAACTTAAATAATGGTGTGCTAAATAGTATTGTAGGTCTTAACAACAGAAGATCAGAAATTCTTTTTCTCAAACTCCATACTGAGTATGTTACTCTGATTTTTATTTTTCTTTTCTTGTTATTGAGAAATAGGATTTGGACTCTTTGAGTGCTTGGAGTTATCCAAAGAGATGAACTGGCTTCTTGAAATTGATAAATTTAATACCTTGACTTGATAATGTCATCGGTGACAACATTAGCTTATTTCTTATAGGTTATTTCTCTTAAGAACAAGTAACATTAATATTTTTTTTTAACTTTTTACTTCTGCCTGCATAGCTAAATTTTCACCAAACTATATAAATCCATAGGAATATGTGCATATTTTTATTATCTCATTAAAAAAAAAATATATAGCTTTTCCTTTAAGTACTGAAATCACTAGAACTGTTTCAACTATGCCAGAAAAAGAGATCATCTACTGGCATGTCTGCAGTGAAATGGCTATGGATAATGGCTTCTAAAAATTGTCTCACTATTTGCAGAGATATTTTGCAGGCTTCCTGGTACACAGCAATTTACAAAAGGAAATACTATCATATACACTGTATTTGCTGGGTATGACATAACAACAATAAGAAAATAAGCAAGGTTTGGATCCAAACTAGCAAGATTTGAGATATTTCAACTGCTAGGAGCTATGGGGTGAACTAAAAAAATACCAAGCAGGCTTTTCCTATCAGTTATAAAATATTTATACTGTGGCTGCAGTCAGAAAAGCTGCTGTGCATAGTCTCTCCCAACACTTCATTCAGCTCACAGAAGTTAAAACTACTTTTCAAAATTTTTTTTTTTTTTTTCTCCTCAGACTTAAGTAAGGGAAATGACCAAGTTTTGCTTGGAGTGTTTGTGCCAAACATTGTGAGTGGAGAGGCTTCAGGGAGATGGGGTGGGAAAGTTAAATAATGTAAAAATTCCCAAGCTGAGACAACTTTGCCCACAATACATACTAATGGTTAAACATTTTGATTTCTCTTTGATTCCTTTATGTATTCAACAGAGTTAGAAACTTGGTCAGTAGATTAAATGTTTTGTCTTGCGGTTTGACTCTTACCACTGGTCACAAAAATGCATTCCAGTTACAGAAGTATTCAGAAGACTGGATGTTAAATTGAAGAACTGCAATTAATAGGTTCTTGTTTCATTTTGAAAATGGATGGGCTACTTCTACCTATTATTTATTATAACTGAAAAATTATGTCAGTACTGATGGAGGAAGTTCATTTTTCTTGAGCAGATAAAATCTTCATGAGTTCTGTCATATTTTTGTCTGCTTTTGTGATTTTTATGTTAAGCTACATAGAAAAGTTAAGTGAAAATATTTCCCTTTTAAATTTTTGAGACACGCTTGGTTCTTTGCAAATTTTGGTATAAAATTCTTTCTGAGGATCAAAACTAAATTGTCAAAACTTTTAGTAAAGGAAGGAAAAAAAACGGAGGGGATTATACCACTATACATCATAAGCTTAAAAGCAAATTTCTGGTATCTTTAAGCTTATGACATGAACCTGCTGCTTCTCAGTAGACTTAAGAAAGTTTAGTCTACCACTTCTGGTTTTGTTTCTTGCCTCCCCTTAGGTGCACTCATCACTACACACACACCTTTAATATCCAGCAGATCTTTAAAGTTAGGAATGAAAGATGAGAAGTGCACTCGGTTTTCATTGGGCAATACTGAGCTGCTTTCAGCTTAGACAGGCAGTGATGTTAAATTAAACTATCCTGTGACTTAGTGGAGAATCCACTCTGAAGTCCTAATACATGGCTTCAAAACTACAGAAAGTTGATTGTAGGGATGGAAATCCTAAATGCTATTTACTATGAAATGCCATTTTTCCTGAAATATTACCTAGAGATTGTGGTACAGTTTTCAAACCTCCACAGTAAAATGCCCCAGAAGAAAACTCTTCTCAAGTTTGTCAGACTTCCCCTGCTTTAATGTGACTATGTTGCTCTTCATGGAATCATAAACAGTAATAGACTACAGAAATAGCATTTCTTCACTTGTATCATTAAGAAAGAAAAGTAGTCAAATGAGACAGTAACCTTGGGTTGCATTCCTTGGGACACAAATTTTGCACAATTTCTATACCAATCTGAGACAGCGACATTGTTTGCCTATCTGTGACGGTTTCAGCTGTACAAAGTGCTTTTACCTAAAACTTAATTTCTATTAGAGAATGGGAATTTTAGAAATCTTAACCTTGCTCCTTAAGTAAATTTCAGTTTAATAATGAACCAAACGAAAAAATTTTTTGTCTTGTCTGCTCTGCCTCCTGATTTTGTCTTTTAAAAGACTGGGGGCTATGTTAAAGTGGAAAATATTTCTGTGATGTATTTACAGTAAAAGGTAAATAACTTCGCTTTCTGAAATAGTGATGTTAACTGAAATACTTTTTATTTTCTTATCTCTCTTCTGCGTTTAGGTGAGTTCATGTCTGTTTTATTTGCATAAATTATGCAAGCTTATGGCTGTTTTGGGTTGACTTTGTACATCTTTCTTTTGGAACTCGGGGAAAAGTAAGTTAATCAAGCTACATGCTGGGATAAATGGGAATATCGGAAAAGTGTGATATGGCAGCAGTGACTAAGTAGACTGCATTAGTTTGCTTATGCGATAGTTATAGAGGTAATTCAAAGGAAAAAATAGCTAGACCTGAAAAATTGTTATGATTAAGCGTAAAGCTCTCTAACTGAAAATTTTTGACCCAAAAAATAATTTTTTTATATGCTCTTCAAAGCTCCAAAGTCAGTACAAAGCTCTTGCTGGAAAGTTACTATGAATAAAAAAAAAAAAATCAGGTTTCAAACAGGCCTTAGAAACTAAAGTATCTGTCTTGAAAAAGGCAAGGCAATAATCCAAAAGGCTTTGCCTGGTAGTGGAAAGCTCAGAGGCTATCATGACATGAAAACATTAGTGGTGGTTTTTGAGAAGTAATTGTTTAGCACAGTGGGTGATCCTAAAAACTTACAGTAAGAAGCAGCAGCAGTGGTTTAGAAAATGTATTATGTGTTTCTGAGTAGAATTCTGAGACATCTGAGATTACTGCAAGGGTGGTGGTTTTGTTTCCCCCTTCCTCACTTGACAGTCCCCTTACAATTACCATGTTTTGAAGAGGATTGTCAAAATGCCTCTCATCCTCTATTCTAATGAAATACTTATATGGGCTCAGGTACCAAATAAACCATTAAAGAGAACTTAAACATTCACTCGGGTGAAAGAAGACATAAACTAAGCTTTATCATAGCCTCAGTACACCACAAAATAAATATGCATCATGAGCATCCTTCATATTAATAACACTAACTGTGAGAATTATAAAATGTAATGGAGCAAGACAGATTTTTTTTTTTTTTGCCACTACTTTCCAGGAATTGGGAGAAATTTTTGAAGTGGGAGAAATTTTATGTGATTGTTGGCATCTGTTTTTAAGGCCCGTGAGAGTACAGGGTGTAGTAGGGAAAGGCGAGAGACTGAGCAGATAAATTATGAGTAGTAGGTAGGAATTTGTATGCTCCCTTGATTTAAGTTCTTACAAATCTACTCCAAACACACTCATCATCGAAATTTTTTTGCATTCATAATAATAAAATAAATAAAAAGTATTAAAATTTTCTTATTAAAAGAGAGAACAAATTTAGTCTAGAATTTGGTTTTGATGTTTCAATTAATGCAGCTGGGGCTGGTGGTAGTAAAACTGAGATGGTCTGAAACCCTAAAATGTTTCTTTGCTGAAATTTTGAGAAAGTTATAGTGCACACATGCTGCTACCCACACACAGACAGAGTGAAAATGCTTTGCCAGTAATGGCAGCATATTTTTGAATTTGAGGAGGCACTTGCAAAGGTGGGTTTTTTGTCTCCTCTTGCCAACCTAACTGCAAGTCTTTAATTTTGAGAGGAATTATCTTTACGTATAAAGTAGCAAGGAAATGTATTGTTCTAAAGGTATTGCATAAACTACTGTTGCACCACCATACCTCCCCATCCCCCATGTACTGAATTGGTCCTTTTTGATGATGAAAAGCATTCTCCATTGAGCAGTTTATTAATTTTGATCCTTTTTAACACTAGCAGCTTAAACAGAACTCTGCTTCCAAGCCAGCAGGTGGAGGTCAATGTGGTTCTTGGGGGTTTTGTGCTGAATGCTGTAGTGGAGGCAGGCTGCTTTGTTATGTACTGATGGTTCTATTAGGCTAAAATGTGCTTCTCACTGCGGGGAATTTTGTGGTTTGAGGAGAGGATCATCTGTTTCAATAATGAATAGTTTTTAATACCTTACTTAGGTATACTTACTTCCATAACTTGTGTTTGCCTTTTGCATCTTTTATGAAAAGATGGAAAGCACTTAGCAGCAGGAATTCCTTGTGGGATGTTGTCCAGATTACACAGAGATGACCCGGTCCGTAAGTAAAGCTTTCAGTGGTTGCTACAGTATAAATAGTACTGTGGTGATGCGGAAAATCCCCATTTATTGGACAAGTCTGGCTTGTCAGATAGGGTGGGTTCTGTGTGTAACTTCAAACTTTTTCCCATTTTCCTTGAACTGTTTAAGATACCACTATCCCCTAATCTTCTCTGGTAACTGAGGTAGTGAAAAACAAAAAGGAATTCCCTCAAAAATTGAAATGTGTTTTAATTAAATCAAGTCCCTGTAAAAAGCGGGGCCAGCCTCTATGGTTAAAATACTCTCTATGTGTCAGGCAAGAAGTCTTTTCAGTTGTGTGTTCTGGCCTGATGAACTGGTCTGTGTGCCTTCCATGCCACCCTTTTCTATCAACAGTGTATCCCTGTTGCCTGGAGTACAATTAGATGCTCAAAGGAGCTCTTAATCTACGAAAGAAGGACTTGTATTTGTCCCTGTATTCTGTTTGTACTTCAGTAATCTGCCATTTAGCATCTTCAAGCATTTGTGATGATGGTGGAAACTACTAATTTTCCCACTCTGGCTAGAAGAATGCACTCCCTTATCCAGTGTTCATTATCGGGTTACAGCATCCTTGTTATCTTGTGACTCACCCTTCTCCCTCCTGCTTCCCTATTCAGGAATAGTAGTTAATGTTCATTAATCAGAAATAAAAGAGCCTGCATTTTCAGTGCAATGTACAGTTGTCTGAAGACCAAAGAAGAAAAATAAGCCTCTTTAACAGCCAAAAATATAATGGGAAGCAACAAATGAATCCATACAAAACTGCTCTGTAATGTAGCAATACAGTATCTGAATTTAAGAATATTTGAATTGTTTCCAACAAGCAACAACATAATGAACCTATCTTATCCTATTACCTAATCAAGTTTAGTCCATACTATTTCACTGTTTGCCCCTGCAGTTTTCCAGTGGTTTTGTTGGCTTTAAACTCCAAAAGCTGCTGGAAAGAGCCAAAAGAGTATACTTCTTTCTGTGCTTGTTTGTATCTACAATCGGTAAGACATCTGGAGACTATTAGATGTGTTGAAATCAAAATAGCAACCAAAATTATGTTTATAAACCACTAAAAAGACTTTGTACCAACCAAGGTCCAAATGTTACAATGATCAAGTGGTAAATGAACTTTGTCAGAGATGTGAGGAAGAGGAGGGAAGGTTTTCTTGTGTTATTATTCATATTGGATTGGTCAATTAATGCAGCTCAAAGGAGAAAAAGGATGCATTTCGCCATGGTGACTGAAAAGTATTAAGTGGAGGATAGAGAGGCTACATTTATTTGGGTCTGCAGCTCTTCCTGACAGAATTGTATTCCAGTGTGTATGTTAATTGAATTTTGCATTCCCTTAAGACCTCTATTATCCTATTAAAGTGAAAAATGTTATCAAAATTTCCAGACCATTATGCTAATATGTAACTTTCAAAAAATTTTATTTTCACTTCTGCTGTGCCTCAGCTAGAAGTGACAGGATTTTCTTATGCAGACTACTGTCTTCTTGGTGTGTTACTCTCAGGAAAATAGAGTATTAATGTCAATACTTACCTGTATTTGCAAGGGTGCTTCTCTCTTGAATAACAGGAACCACAAAATCTAATTATTTTTACGTTGTGTGAATTTGCACATTTAGTTTATGAAATGCACATTAAAAAATAATAAAAAAAAAATCTAGGAGAAAGCTTAACACCAAAATATTTAATATAAACAGATATTATTTTGGAGTTTTTTCCTGACAGTTTAAATTCCACTGTTAGTGTAACGTAATTTTCACTTTAAACCTATTAAGTGGTTTGTTTTGTTTGGGTGGGTTTTTTGGGGGTTTTTTTTTGTTTGTTTGTTTGTTTTCTTTTTTTGTTGTTTTTTGGGGTTTTTTGGGGTTTTTTTTGTGTGGGTTTTTTTTTGTTTGTTTGTTTTGTTTTGTTTTGTTTTTTAATCTTACTGCCTCTGAATACCAGACTATTACTGTTTGGTTAAATTTTAAGGAATGGTTGTGCACTGTTTTCAGGTACATAGTGGAATTCATGTGATGGTTACACTGGGATGCCATGTGGAGCCTTTGCAGGATTGGAATGTCATGTTTTCCACGGGCATGCAGCTGGCCTGCTGGCCCCTTTCACACATATAAACCCAGGTGAACTCTTCCATACAAGTTCCTTGCTACACCAAGGTGTGACTAGGCCTTAGGATAAAAAAAAATAATGAGGAAATTTCCTCAAGTATTTGAACCAGTCTTTAGTTTGGGTATAAATATGTATCAGCATGTAAAGCTGATTCTGGCTGTAAGAATGTCATTCAGGTGTCTTTAATGGGGGATGTTTATATGCAAAAGTTGTTGACTTTCAAGAACAAAAAATTGTACTTCAAGAATAGCCTACTTTGAGGATAAATATGTGGACTTGCACAGGAATACTTAGCTGAAATTATTGTATTAATCCACCTTTTTTGTAAGTATTTGAGTGCTTCTTTGTCTTCAAAATATATTTGTGTAGCCTGATTTATAATCTGAAATGGGAGGTAAAAATAAAAGGGCAGCACAACAGTTGGATAGTGAAAGTCAGAAGAGCTTGACTATGATCTTACTTCCACCTTTCTAAGAGAAATTGAAAGGATTGATGTAATGAACTTGTAATTTTTCTATCTGATCTTTCACTGATAGCTTCAAACTCTTATCTGCTTTGTTCTGAACTGAAGAATGGCTCCTCCTCCCTCAACAGTTTTCCTACTGTTCAGTCAACAGAAAACTGAAAACCAAACCATGTTTAGCTGAGAAGATCTAGGTACATCAGGCAAGCATCCTGAAAAATACTGCAGAGCTTCTTTTTAGGCCTGCTCTTAGGAATATTCATTTAGAGAAACTCTGGAGCATCTGACAGATGCTACACATTCTCATCACACACACATTCTGTGAAGGTTGCCTACTATCATGGGCACAAATGTGGGAGTAGAGATGCAGAGACATATGCATCATATTTAGATTTCTACATGTGCAAATCTAATTATAATCAGAAAAGCACAGTACATTTTAAACTGGATTTTTTTCCCCTTTGCTATTGCATTCCCATCAGATACATCTGTTAGAAGGAAATGTCTGTGGGCAGTGACATAACCACAGCACAGAGAGCAAGAGAATTGGAACTCAAGCAAAACTTCTGACTCTATAAATATGGCAAGTTCCTAAATGTTGGTCTACCTCATGGTGCCTCAGCAGGCTATTTCTCACAAGATGGCTAAATAGGCCAGAGGATTAGATGGCTAAACAGGTGTTTTAAAGGCCTTTAAAATCTGAGACAAGTGTAAGTGGGGAAAAAAATATTTTTTTACCTAAAAAATAAAAATTATTCACTCTTATCTTAGTACTACAAAGTTAGAAAGAAGGAAGAGGAGACAGGTTTCAATGTTTATTTAAAAGAATAACAATTATGAGCAAAAGGTGATTATTTAAGAAACAATATTCTGACATATTTTGCTTTAATATCATGATACCTTATTTTCCTGCTTTTACTTTTTTTTGCTTGATCTGTGCAATGTATTTCTATTTTGTTCATGCTAATTTCTGTAATATTTATTGCCAAATTTAGAATATTTTTCTTCCTTCTCCTCCTCCTGCCACCAGTATGGCTGAATGGTCTCAATTTCTTGTTTCTACTTTGACTTTTTTTTCTAATTTTTTGAAACAGTGGTTTGCTGTAGACTGCACTCATTTTTGTGATGAGGTTGTATCATGAAACTTAAATACTTTGTCCACGTTTTCTACTAACTTTGAAACTTCAAATTTGACTCCTTATTCTGTTAATACTGTTAAAAAAACAGCAAAACAACACGACAAAAAAAAATACCCTAGAAAACAATTCAAAAACCCCCATGACTGGCAAGCCTCCTACTCCATATTTGGTAAACATATTCAGATTAAAGTTTCATATATTTGTGTTTGTATTCCTGATATTCATTTGAATTCTCACATTTTTTTCCAGTTTCTTAAGCAGAGTCTAGTCTGTAAATAGCTATATATTTTAATCAATCTCTCAGAATCTTTTAAAACTCTTCAGTTCAGAATTTCATATGACTTTATCCCCTGTAGGACTCACCTCATCTCTTTGAAAAAGCATTTCTGTATTTAAACCGTGACAAATTTGCTATGCTTGCATTTCTAGAGCACCTGAAGTCATGGAAATATCTTTCTTAATAGTTTTTTTTTTTTTTTTTCTTTTCTTCATCCTCTATTTTAAAAGGAAAAAGGGGGAATGACCTTGTAGTGTAACAAGTGGCTGTCCTGAAGTAGCACTGTGTCCTTAGCCTGGCTGTGCTGTGTGCTTTGCAGTATGTGCTCTGCAGCCCGCAGACAAAAAAGCAGCAGCTGCCTGGTGCTCTGCTCTGCTCCCAGTGAATGGGCTCCCTTGAGAGCCTGCAGTACATCACGTACCCCATGGCTTCCTCAGGCCCACTGTTCTCCAGGACACTCTGTACAGAATCCATAGTGTCTCTGTGCTGGAGGTGACAGCATCTATGTGTGGGAAAATCCTTCAGCAAAACTGAGCGTGTTCTTGCCCCTGAAGGAAAGTTCTGGAATTATGAAAGCTTAATAAATTCAGTTTTGTATTGCAGAACACTGTGAAACAAAATTGGAATTTGATCAGATCTATTCTGAGTGTAATAAGATAGTAATTGGCTTGAAACTCATCCACTAAATCTGTTAATGTAATTAATCAAGTAATTGAACAGTTTAAGACGAAAGTAATATTTTTTTTTTTTGTGCTGCCTATTATTATCACACTGGAAAAAGTGTTACTCTTCACCTTTCTCAACAAAAGAATGCTCTGTGATGGGTAGACTGAATTTGTTATCATGAAGCAATGACAAAACATTTAGGTCTGGTTAAACCGAGAGAAAAGCCTTCTATCAATGTTTATTCCTCTGTTTGTTCAGTACTCCTAGTAACACTTTCAGATGAAGTATGTAAGGGAAGTGTGGCATCTCTTATTACCAACACATTGCTGAAGATAATACAAGAAGTGGATTTCAAAGGGGGTGCTCAGCATACCTGAGTTGATAGGAGGAAATGGAGACAAAATTCAAAAGCCGCTTCAGAAACATACCACAGACATTGTGCCTTTCCCAGAAGTTACACTTTGATCTGAGTACCCCAGCTGGAAAAAATAAGAAGCATAATAATACGTAAAATGAAAAAAACATTGCCTGTTGCTTACAAATTTCATTTTAATATACTGTTGAATGTTTTGTGGCCAACTCTTAGCTAAATTAGTAAGAACTGGGTTGGCATACTGGGTTATGTGCAAAATGCTAAACTTGTCATCAAACTGGTTAATAGGTCTGACCCATATCAGCATGAATGAGAAATGCCAGCCCTGCCTTAGGAAATTGTAATCTTTTTTCTGTAAACCTGTTTTAGCTGCTACATTTCATTAGGTAAACTGAATATTAATGAAAATTGTGACAAACCAGCTGGGCTTCCATATCTTTTGTCTGTTGGGGCTTGGTATTCTTTCAGTTTAAGTCTTGACTCCATGCAGTGCTGAGCTTTTTAACCTCATTACTCAGATCAGGAAAAGACTTTGGCCCGTTTCTCTGCTAGTGTCTCTGAGTCAACACAGGCACCCAGGACACCCACAACCCCATAGCAAGAACACAAACAGTAAATTTATTTCTGTTACCTTGCTAGCAGCGGTATCCCTGAGGCAACACCTGGGCAGAAGCACATCAGCAGAGACACAGGCACTGCTGCACTCAGTCCATGCTAGAAGTCACTGTCCTGCTGTTCTCACAGGTTTATCAATTGTTATTCCCAGCTGCAAGGTCACTTAAGCCATTTACAATCCTCCTGACCAGACTTGCTCCCAACAACGTCTAATAGCACAGCCAGTGGTGTTGCACAAAGAAAATTAATATGGAATGAAGGGGGAAACTTTTTCCACCACAGCTTTAAAGATGACTGCAGAGATGGAGTAGCCCATAAAAAGGACCAGCAGAACTGGAGAAGCCTGATCAATTTTATCATGAGATAAAATGTAATGTTGATATGTTTGACGTGTTTAGAATAATGTAGCACCAATATAAAGTAGCAGTACATTTCTGAGGTTTCACTTGCAGGTTTCCATTAATGTTTTAGCATTTGGGTCAGCAGCTGCTTCCAGTTTGAGCTTAATGTCTATTATTACTGGAACAAGATAGCTTCCTTGGAGAATGCATAGGCACCCTGCACTTCCTTTCCACAGCACAGTGCTGGCTTTTGGAAAGGGCAGAAAGGAGTTTTCCTCTGCCATCCCAAGCAGGGCTGCCTGGTCACACCCTTGCACTACTGTGAAACTTGACTTATTTTTTCAGTGATAATGTATCTTACAAACATGATGCTTTGTCTGAGCTGACTTAGTGATGTTTTCTCTATTTTTCCATGCATACACCTGTTTTTTTTTTCCTTTTCCCCTTTTCAGCCTTTTTTAGACTGAGTTCTTCCCATCCCCTGCTGTAGCATTCAGAAAGTTTGCTTAGCAATTAATAAAGGCAGGATACTGATCAAGCTAGAAAACTTTGATTATTCTTCATTGCTCTGAGTATGAGCTGAAGATTTTCCATGATACTGTATGGGAATTTGGGAATTTCCATTCCATATCTGGGAATTGGACTACTAAACACTTTCTTCCCACTTTTCCATACTTGAGTACATAAGCTGCCTGTAGGAGTGGTGTATTGCACTTAACAGTTTATTTAGCTGTTGTTGTTTTGCACCGGGTGTTTGGTATTTTGAACTGAATATTATGTCTGCATATCACACGGTCTGTGCCATGATCCCCTGCCACAGTGTCCACCAAGAGCCTTGGTGGTGCTTCCCTGCTGGCTCAGACACAGCGGCTGCAGGGGCCACCCTTCCGTGCTCAGGAGTGCGTAAGAGCGGCTGAGGGTTATGAGCCCCTTCCTCGGAAGGCACTGTTGGCAACAGTGAGGGAACCAGAAGGAGACAATCCAGGTTGTATAAATCCAAGGTTTACTGGTAGCTCTGGGGAGCCCCTGGCCTCAGCACATCCAACGCTGGAGCATCCCCTTTACTTAGGGGGTGGAAACAAGGGAGGAGTTTGGCTATCCACCAAGAGGGGGACGCATGGGAGTGGGACATGAAGTAATTGACAAGCAGGACAACATAACCGGGAGCTGAGGAGGGGGGACCTCTGGCCTATCACCCAAAGCTCTTTGTGGAAGCTTCTAGAGATGGGGGCTGGAGTGACAGACAAGGTGTCAGGGAGGGGATATGGGGATTGACAAGGAAATTTCTAGGGATTTGGGAAGAGTGGGGATGGGATTGACAATTAGGGAAGAGGAGACAACTTGGGATGAAACCATAAATGAGGGAAAAACAGGGACAAACCAAATAACACAATACAACACTCCCCTCTCCCCCGGACCCTGAGCCTCACGGTGGTGGTATCTTCCTAGTTGACTCCTCTCCTTTCCCTCCCCTCAAGTTTTGTGACTTTTTTTAGATCTTTCAGGTGATTTGGAATGACTCCTGTGTCTGTGACTACGATGATGCCCTGGAGATTTAGATCTCAGTATGTGGTGCCTCTCCCGGGATCTGCTCCAGTGCCGTCTCGGGCTCTTGCTGCGATACCACTTGCAGTGCAGTGATGAGCTTCTTCCCTTCCGAGAGCGGCTGCGCCTCCTTGGGGAACTGCTCCAGCTCTGTCAGTATTGCACCGCCAGAGATCTGTGGGGCTTGTCCAGGTCCCTGTAGCCCCTTCTGCAGTGGTCAGGAGACGGGATCCGTTCCAGCCCTTCTTCTTCCTCCCCCTCAGTAGATTCTACACCATCCATGTCTTCTTCCAGAGCACTAACACAAGGCTCAAGTTGCTCAGCTTCTTCTAGAACATACCATTTCTGCAGTCGAGGCAGGATGATATCACAAACACGTTCTCATGGAGTAGCTCATCGATAAATTCACCCACGTGCATCAGCTCAAATTCCCCATTTCTGTTCTGACTTTTAATTTTCCGATAGTCATTGTACAGCGGTTCCAGGTACTTGTAGCAGTTGATGGCAGTGCCTGTCAGACTCATGTACAGTGCTCCAAGCATTCGGACATACCTGAAGTCTTCGTTTTTTATGAACTCCACAATGAAGTCCTTCTCGGGCTGGATCTGCAACATCTTCAGCGTTGGTTTAATGTTCCCTCCATAGACGCCCCCCACACACTTCAGCTCCATTGCCTTGTCCACCACCAGCTCGGCCGTGAGGCC